>NC_142212.1:3342710-3642710 GCF_049639895.1 Pseudopodoces humilis | reverse complement strand
GAGCAGGGAAGGAGTGAGGCTTTCTGTACAAACATATCACAGTGAGAGCAGGTTCCTCACCAGAACTATAAAAAACCCACTTGGGCTTTTTGATGAAGAAACAGAACAAAAATGATTTGTGAAGAGATAAAGTTTGTGTATTTTTCAGCTAGAGTCTGGTATCAGCCTCCTATCTTACCCTGTCACTACTCATTCCATACTCATGATTCCTCGCAGACAAATGAAACTTTGCTGTCATCCTCTGTTATTACAATGAACAGCTGTAATTTTTCTGCTTGGAGAGAAACTAAGTGTTGAGTGGAGTTCAGTGACCACGAGAAATTGTCAATTCACAGCTTAATGTCACAGTAAATCAGGTGAGAAATCCTTTATGTAGCTCTCTATCAGGTGTAATTGCTCTGGTTTTTATGATATGTTCAGGCTGGGTTCTAAAAATGTTTGTCAGGAAAGAGCTATTTATGCTTTGTTATTTTTAAACTGTAGTGCCTAGCTCTGAAGAGATTTTGTTGTGGTTAGACTTTTTCAGAAAGTCAAAATAAACCAAATAAACCAGTTTGGTTAGGTTTCAAAAATAGAATACACGTGTAAATCAAAGTGCTGTATTTATTGTCTCTGCAGTAGGAATGACTGTTCAAATAGGCATAAATTATAGCCTAGATTTTTAGATTCAGATTTTTAGATTTAGATTTTAGATTTTAAAAATTTATTAAAATTTAAAATTATTAAATTTAAAAATTCCGTCCTCTTTTTGGAGCTCAAATAATGCTTAAGATGGAGTTTTTATTCCCTGCGCAGGTGGCACTCATCAGTTCAGCATCTCCACATTAAATTTATGACACAATATTCTAAAATTATTTTCATGCTTTGATATTCTCAGCGTCCAGTGCTATCCCAACTGACCTGGTGCATTTATCTTGTGCTTTTGGAATCATTTATCTTTGTGCTTTCCTATGTTCTGAAAGGAGATTTACCCACACTCTCAATCCTTTCCAAAATTATTTGGAAATTAACTGCTCTTCCTTCAACACATTTCCAGCTCTGGGGAAAAACCAGTTCCAGTCGCCTGATAAAATACATCTGTACCTGTCAGACACAACAGAGAGCACTCTGAAGCCACGTGGCTTTAGGGATATTTTCTATTTGCTTTTTCTCAGTTGATCTGTACAAACAAATGGGCACCAAGGTGTGGAACAGCAAAGGACTCAGAGGACTGGCTGGGTGATGGGGGAGAATTGTCTGTGAGCAGGACCTGCACTTGACAGCTCAGGTTTCAAAGCTCTCAGCAGCATTCTTGCACGTCACAGCTTCTTGTCACACCAGGAGAAAGTTCAATCTTGGGCATAAACGCTACAAATGAGAATATAAAATTCAGGAAAGCCACTGAGCTCAGCCTGTCTGGAGAAGAGTCTGAGAGAACTGGCTGGGGGAGTGCAGTGCCTTGAATTTTCCTAAAAGCAAATCGCATTGCACTGAAATTGGAGAGGCAGCAATGCTCTGCTGCACTGCACAGAACCAGGCCAGGGACACTGGAGAGCTGCAGTGCCATAAATGACAGCACTGCAAACTGCTGCCGAGTTCATTGCAAATTCTAAGAATCTTTTGTGTAAGATTATCTGTAAGGAAGGGATAATATAATTTTATTTTTTCAGCAGGATATTGTTGCTTACTGTTTATAGAGCTGCGCTTTCAGAATAATTTAATTACTGCAAGGCTTAATGAAAAGCTGTTTCAATTTATAGTCTGAAGTGTTCCCACACAAACTAGTATTAAAAATCTGCATAATTGATATTTTCATCCAACATATTTATTGTTAATTTTATAGAAAGACACCCAAGAACCACGTAACTATGGACACCTAATAGATTACAGTAAAGAGATTTTCATATGGAAGAGAGAGATTTGGCTCCCAAGGTTTGGCTGGACAGGGTGAGAAAGGCATGCACTGCAACCAGCCCAACAGCAACCACCTCTGGCTGGATATGGATAAAGTGAAAATTCAACAATTTGTTCAGGACAAAACAACAAAAATAATGGTTTTCATTCCAGCAAAACAAATTTACTGCACTGTTAACAGCTTCATATATAAGGTGTCCTGTTGTAAGGTAATTTATGCAATTTAAATCCTCAGTGCATAAAAACCCAAACTAAAAATTGTATTTCCACCCCTTTGAGCACTTTAGTGACACAGGGAAATAATAAAGCCTTTCAGCTGGATGATAAAATATAAATAGTTTATGCATCATCATACAAATAAGAGATGCCTTACTTGGCTTCTTTTTTAGGTTACTAATGCTTGATTTGCTCAAGGCCACTTTCTTCATGGTCTGTGTATGCTGGACTTCTTTGTATCTGACTTGACTTAAATTTTTTCCTAAGCAATGATGTCTTACTCAAAAAACCAAAACTTTTGCAGGAGTAAGAGGATAATTTATAGCATAATCAAACCTTGCAGAAGGACAATGCTTTGACTGTGGCTGGATAAAATGACAAAGTTTGTCTACAGCAATCCTTGGCTCGAGGAGGGTAGGAGGAAGATTTGATACCCAAAATTCCATAATAAAGTGTGTATATGCATTTCTTCTTTTTCCCAGCCAGCATTCCTCTCCTAATTCTTGCTGCTCATTCTTCTGAGGCTTAGAGGTATTAAGGATACAATTAAGGTTATCAGGTACCGCTTCAAACATCCAATATTTTTGGAGAATCCCCAAGTAAAGACTGGGAACACAGGAATATTGCACATAGCAAATGGAATCACCACAAATAAGGAAAGGTTCCACTTTTCCATGCTCCTTTCCAGCAGTCAGTGTGAAAACTCTTCTGAAAGATGGGGATCATCCCTCTCATTTTGGACTATGAGGAAGCTGAGGTGCACGAAGCTGAGATGGCTTTGCCTGTGTGACAAAGGCACTGGAGGGAAGGGAATTAACCCCCAGGCAGATGGGCCTCACACCTCAGGATAACGTAAGGGGGCTGTCACATCCAAATGTTTTTTTATTCTCCTTCTAATCGCTCCCCAGGCTGCTTTTTATACAGGTAGGAAACCCTCCAGATGGTGAAAATGTAATATTTGATTATATACCTGGACAAATGAAAGTCTAATACCTGGACATTTACACTTTAAACATCTCACCACAAACAGAAACCAGATCAACCTGGGGAAGAATGCTGATAATTTTCAGTTTATTTTAGAAAGTCTGTTCAGTTTTTGTTTCCCTTCTACTTCAGTGTTGTAATGTTGCGGTTTCCCTGTTTGTTTTTATGTTTCTTTCTTGCAATTTTTGTCTTTCTTTGCATGTGCTGCATTGTTCAACTCTGAAATCTGGCTTGCTTTGCTCCAGATATGTGTTTATTTGCTCCATGACTACACTCCTTCACCGTTGTAGTCTTCTTTTAAAAGAAGTTTAAAACTTTATGAAAGGTCTTTGTCAAAACCTTCTCTTCTTGAGGTGGTTTTCCCTCCTTTGCCTCTCTCTTTTCAAGCTCCTCATTGTGTTTATATATTATATTACAGTATTTTAAGATCCTTTTGCATATTTTGCTAAGATCTGTACTACTCTACCGTATTACATGGACATGCTTAATCTAAAGCTATGTGAATATTTATGGTACACACCGCTTTGAGTGTATTTTTGTATTTTTTTTTCTCCTGGGCCAAGTTTTGCAGTCAGATACATAGATATGACTCCTGTTCAAGCTGCATCTTGATAAATAAACTGTATCTGTGCATCATGGGACTTCTTCACTTGAAATGTGACACTGAGAAGCTACTCTGTAAGAATTTGAAAATAATGATTTAAATTTTAAAATTTGCCCTCAGTGGATACCACCCTGGTCTGGATTTTTCTGGTAGGTCTGAGCCCATGGAGATGGGGAAAATCAGAGAGTAAGGTCTTTTCTTAATAGCTGGAATCTCAGTGTGGTTTGTCTTGCAAAAGGGTGCTATAAAAGCTTAAAGATTTCTTTTAGCAATATCCTCTGAATTGAAGGCATTATTACACTGGAATCAGTGGTAACTTTCAGAATAGATGGGAATCACAGTATTTTAGAGACATGGGAACTTCTGTTTCAGCCTTCCAGAGCTCCTGGTTGCCATCCCCATTTCAATTCCCTATTACTTGGCAGCACACCTCTTCCTGGAAGGCACCAGGACCCAAGGATTCTCTTTGGTTTTGGATTTTTTTCTTATTTGGTGCTTAGGAGAGGCAAACTCAACAGTGCTGCTTTTTCCTTGTCCTTGCTATGCCTCTCTGAGGTTAATGTGACGTCAGCTGAACTCAGGTTTTGGTTTATATCAGAAATTTCTTCCATAGAGAAATCCAAAATGAGGCTGGGAATTTTGCTGGAGGCTCTTTTTTAGAGTAACGTTTATTTGATTAACAATTAATGTAACTTGCATGACTGTGAATGCAAACGTGTAATGCTCTTTAAAAACAGCTCTAGAAGTGTTTTCCTTTGCAGTGGCTACCCTGAGAAGCTGTATTTTGGAGCGATAATTTATTTACTATTTTGACGCGCCGTTCTGTACGTTTTCAAAGCTGAAATAAGCGAGTTAACAATGAGCAGAGCCCTTTGGTATCGCTACTTTTCCATGGAGGCTGTGCTGAGCTACACAGGGATTGCTGTCTGACAGCTGGTCCCTGTCTCCTCCAGGGAAAGAGCTTGCACGCTATTTTTTTTTTTTTTTATTTATTTCTCCCCAGATACCTTTCCCAGCAGCTCACACCCCACCCCTCAGCACGTACCGCCCCTTGGGAATCGCTGTCCGCTCCCTTCAGAGCCGGGCTTTGCTCTGCACAGGTAGGAGCGGGCTTGCTCTGCCCAGGTAAGCCAGGGCTGCCTTGCACAGCTCAGGGCTCTGCTCCGCCAGCGCGGCCCGAACGGTGCCGCTGTCCACACAACGGGGCAGATTAATTTACTGATTAATTGTCAAAGTACTGAGGGACTCGGCCGAGACAGGGCTGCTGCGGGGTGGAGGGAGGCGGCGGGTTCTGGGAGCTGAGGGCGGGGGGTGCCTGTGAGGCGGCAGCGCTGCGGTTCCTGAGGGGAGCCGGCCCTGCCGCCCCAGCGGCGCCCGCTCCAGCCCCCGGCGCGGCGGCAGCGCTGATGCCGCACTCCCAGGCCGGGTCGCGGGCAGGGCTGGAGGCGCAGCGGCGGCGGCGGGATCCCCTCGGGATCCCCTCCTTCCCTCCCTCCCTCCTCCCTCAGCCGAGCCCGCGGCGCCTCAGCCGCTCCCAAATGGCGGCGGGGCGGGGCGGGGCGGCCGATCCACAGCTCGGCGCTCCCGCGCCAGGCGGGGAGGTGGGAGCAGCCGGGCAGACGGGCGCAGGGACGGCGTCGAACGCCGAGCGGGCGATGGGCGGGGATAAATGTCTGCCTGGGCGCGGGGCCGCCATTTTCTCTGAGGCGCGGAACGAGCGGCGCCGGGCGGGACCGGGGCGCGGGAGACCCGCCGGGGGCCCGGAACACAGGTACGGGCGGCCGGGGAGCGCCAGAGTCGAGCGGGACAACCCTTCCCCGTATTTCCTCTCTTTGCAGCGCTCCGTTCAGCGCTGGCGCCGCTCCGGGCTCGGCCCCGGGCGCGCTGACCCGGCCGCCGCCTCGGCCGCTCGGCGGACACTGGGGAAGGAGGAGGAGAAGCGGGCGGCTTCGGGCCCGCGGAGCTTCGTGGCCGGATTGCCCGGGACGGGCCGGGGAGGTGGGTGCTGAGAGGGCTGGGGCGGGGCGAGGGTGCCCGAGGGTCGGGGGAGCGGGGCTGGGTCGTGGCCGCCGCCTGTCAGCACCAGCGCGGAACCGCGCGGGTGGGCCCGCAGCGCCCGGGGGGAGCATCCCGCAGCCCTGGAGCCGTGCCCTGTGCAGGACAGTGAGAGCGGGCATCCCGCAGCCCTGGAGCCGTGCCCTGTGCAGGACAGTGAGAGCGGGCATCCCGCAGCCCTGGAGCCGTGCCCTGTGCAGGACAGTGAGAGCGGGCATCCCGCAGCCCTGGAGCCGTGCCCTGTGCAGGACAGTGAGAGCGGGCATCCCGCAGCCCTGGAGCCGTGCCCTGTGCAGGACAGTGAGAGCGGGCATCCCGCAGCCCTGGAGCCGTGCCCTGTGCAGGACAGTGAGAGCGGGCATCCCGCAGCCCTGGAGCAGTGCCCTGTGCAGGACAGTGAGAGCGGGTATCCCGCAGCCCTGGAACTGTGCCCTGTGCAGGGAGAGTGAGAGCTGGCATCCCGCAGCCGTGGAGCTGTGCCCTGTGCAGGGATGATGAGCATCCCGCAGCCCTGGAGCCGTGCCGTGAGCAGGGAGGATGAGCAGTGGGATGACCATCCCGCACAGCTGGAGCCGTGCCCTGTGCAGGGATGATGAGCAGTGGGATGAGCATCCCGCAGCCCTGGAGCCGTGCCGTGAGCAGGGAGGATGACCATCCCGCACAGCTGGAGCTGTGTTCTGCCCACAGCTGGCCCGGTCTCCTCGGGTTCCCGCTGTGATGCTGTAGCTTTGTCTCTCCTGCGCTTTCAGCGAGGCTGTCCGACCCTCCTGTTCCTGTGATCCCTAGTCGGCTGAGCCGGGAGTAGAAAACGCCTTTAGGTCTGTCAGCACAACTGAATTCTTTTTGCTCGGGCTTTCTCCGATTTGAATTGATTGCTTGCTTATTTTTTGTAACTTGAAATCCGTTAGACATTTGCAAGCAGGAGTAAGATTGTTTCAAGTCCTGATTATTTGTCAGCTGTTCAGCCTTTCCCTGTAGCAGCAGTGCTCCTGCAGAGCCCGGGCTCCATCCCGTCCTGCTTCCTGCCTCTTTTATCTCCAGCCTGACTGCACACACCAATAACCTGCTGTCCCACTGCTGTCTGTTGTTCATCTCATCTGTGACAGGCCAAATGATTTGGGTAGAATTGTTTTCCTTCTTAGACTTGAGGTGGCATCCATAAATGCAGGGATTTTGGCTGGGCCAGTGAGACTGCAGAACTGGTTGCAGTGGAATTGCTGCAGCACAGTTTATATTCCAGCTGCAGGTTGTAGGTGTGCAGAATCAGAAGGCTCTACAGTAGTGTAAAACTCAGAATCTTTCCAAAACTGAAGCCAGCTTAAAATGTGTGAAGATGTTTTGTATTTTAATGCTTCTGAAAAACTCAGCTCCAGCTGTTGCCTGAAGGATCACTGCATTGTGCCAAGCTGGGATATCATTGGAATGGGCATGCTTATTCTTCAGGACGTGTCTGCAGTGTCAGTGCAGAAGGAGAGATTGAGTTGATGAATGTGCAACTTAATTCCAGGCAATTCACTTAAATCTCTTCTGGGGACACCCGCTCAGAATGGAAGTGGCTTTAGTTTGGTTTGTCTAAATGAGAATTTTCTGCAGCAAACCCTAAGGCTGCAATTAATCATGAAAGGTGTAGGGATCTCTGTGTGTGTTCATGAAATGAATATGGTGACTGATTAATGTAGTAGGCAATGTAATCTTGGATTATTAAATCAGAAGAGAAGTAGCATCATTGGGTTGGGGCGCACTGGTGCTTTCAGAGACCTGGAATATGTTTTTCATATGGTTTGTTGCAATTCTTAATATCTTCAGGACTGAACAACTTATTGTGCAACAGTGCTGATTAACCTGCTTTGAAGGAAAAGCTGGAAGAGGCAGTAAAAATACCTATTTTTTTTCCAGTGAAGATCTAAACCTGAATTTTTTCAGTTTAATTCCTTTTCTATTTTTTATTCTTAACCAACTGTGTATTCTATGTTCAAATTACATATGAAGTCACTGCTGTCTCAGGGCCTGAACTTACTACATCTTATTAAAATAACTCATTTTCTAAGCCACAGACATGACCCACGGAAATCATTGGTCAGCACTTCTTGGTGCGCTACATCAGCAGTAATTTCTTCTGGGACATCTACTCCTCCCCCCAGATTATTTATGTGGCTCTTTGTGCTGTTGGAAAACCAGGAGTTGAGAAGAAAACCAAGTTTTCCTTGTTGGAAAACATTAAATTCAGAGCTGTCGGTTTCCAAGCTCCTGTAGGAGATGGGAACCAAAAGCTGTTAGGTTGAATTATTTTATATAAAGGAGCCTTCAGTCAGGATTTAGTGCAGGAGTTGAATTGATGTTTTGGATGCAGGATGTTCAAATTGTTTTTCTATTGCTAATTAAGTTAGTAAAGCAAATGAGCTTGGACAGTTCAGTGCAGGTCTGTACTTGGTTCTCTCTGCCCTCTGTCCTTCCGTGTGCTGCCGGAGTAATTCCCTTTGTCACGTCTCCAGCACCCCTCTGCTCCTGCTTTCCTTCAACACCCCCAGATGGTTTCCTCCTCCCCTTTTTGTGTTGTCACGGTGCTTGTCCTGCCTCCCTGAGCTGCCAGCTGGGCAGGAGGGAGAGATTTCCCTGGATTTGGGCTCCTCACTGGGGATGTGCTCATGCTGTCATGCCCTGGCTGATGGAGAGCAAGGAATTCCCCCATACTTTGGCTTCCTATTTCTATCTCCTGTGGGAGTGTCCTGTTCTTTCTGCCTCTCCCTCACTTAAAAAATGAGAAATACCCAAGAATTCCTAAGATCACCTACCACCAATTGCCCAGGGAATGAGAATAAGGGATTTGTGCAGCTGCATTTTCAAAACTTTCATGGCAGTTCAGGAAACAAATGAATGTTTGGCCACTGTGTGCAAATGAGTGATTGAAAAGGATGATTGTGTTGTAAGAAATAAATTCCTGGACCATCTTCTAAATTAGAAACACAGAAATCTAGAGTGTATAATGAAAAATAGTATTTAAGTGTTCTATTTATGATAAAACCATCAAATTGCATAAGTTAAAGTGATCTTTGGGGAAGCAACAAAAGTCATGAAAACAGGATGAAAACTTACGATTTACCAAATTTCAGGTGCTCTGATTGAAGCATGATCTCAGTAAGTTTCATATGAGTTTAATTTGTAAACAGATGTGTTTACATTGTACCGATTTTGATTGATTTTGTGTAATTGCTTATGCAACACCCTTTGGCATTTTCTGGTATGAAATATATCCACTCTGTATTGAATAAAGTTGTGGAAACATTTGGTCAGCTCTACAAATTAATTGAAAGAGGAGTTGATGTAACAGTAGGGACTTGGCTAAAAAATCTAACTTTATGACAAATGAACAAGGTATTTTAGCAATGAGCATGCACTGGCTCATGGCTTTTGAGACGACATGAAGTAGATACAATTTATTCTGTATTGGTAACCCATGTTTAATGATGTTCTTATTTTTTTCTGAAAAGAAAGTCTCTTTTGGCCCAAGTTCTGTGAATAATTCTCCGAGCTCTGCTGGCTCTTGCTGCGTGTGCTGTTTTTTTGTAAACAACGCTTTTGCTTTGAAAAGCAGCTGGCGCACGTTTATTCCTTTAGTGACTTGAATATT
The DNA here is from genome assembly GCF_049639895.1 of Pseudopodoces humilis. NCBI lineage: Eukaryota > Metazoa > Chordata > Aves > Passeriformes > Paridae > Pseudopodoces > Pseudopodoces humilis. The sequence goes on along the minus strand of NC_142212.1, from coordinate 3,633,330 downwards.
GTGTTTGTACTATAAATGTCATCTGTTTTACACAAAGTTGATTTTATTGCAGCAGTGTGTACTGACCTTTTACAGTTTAATAGAATATGGTCATCTTGTGTACTGAAATGCTGCAGTGCACACAGCAGATGAGGATAAACAAAGTGCTGGAGTCACTTGTAAATGAGAAAAGCTAGGAATTAGAACTGATCATTAAGAAAGAGCATGTTTACATAAGTATCCTATTGTCAGGCTTTTAAGTGATGCAGTCCACGTGATTGAGCTGTGTAAAACCCTGGATTTGTGTGGCACAGCAGGGTGGCCAGCGCAGGGTTTGTTTGCAGGTGCGGCGGCTCTGCCATTTCTCCTGTGCTGCTCCAGACGCATCCTGGATGCAGCAGCACAGTGAAATCAGAGCCGTTCTACTTCAGGCGAAAGAGCTGCAGAATTGCCTTGCAAATCATCTGTGCATGTGCCGTGTGTGAAGGCGCCTGTGCCGTGTCTGCTGGGCTCATCTGCAGGTGGCACCTGTGGCTCCAGCTCCTGCCACCGAGCCCCCGTTCGTGTCGCTCTCCCTCCAGATGCTGCCTCTCCATTACTGGGTGCTGCTGTTTCCCCTCGCTGCTCCACCTTCGTTGGACTCTCGCTTTGTACCTGCCGTGGGTTTGCCCCTCAGAGCAGCTGACAAAGGGCGTTAATTGCCGGGGCATTCCGATGGACAGACGTAGTTTCGGGACAGCACTTGAGCCGTGCATGTATTTTTAGTTCACAGGCAGAGGGAGGTTGCTTCTCTGACTCGCAGCTGGGTGTGGCGTGGGGTTAACCAGATTAATTAAACTGGCTCAGAGGTTCAGGCTTTGAGAAATGGCTCTGAGCCCCTGTTAGAGTCTTCTGTTACATGAATTTTTTCACCGTAGAACAAGGTGGAGTTGTGAAAGTGAGGATTTTTGGAACGCCGAGCTGAGAGGTTACCAAGAGGGAGATGCAGGATAGTGCAGAACAAGAAAGATGTCTCTAATGCTTTTGTAGGGGAAAATATTTCAGGTATATATTGAAAGGTTTTAACATATGACCAGTTTTTCTTTTTCTGTAGTGTTTTTCAGTTTACTTCCAGTGTATGTCCATGTCAGCTCTGCCAGTAATTTGTGCAGGCTTTTGCATATTCCTCTTCCTCAGCCATTTAAGAGTGTTAGCTTTCAGTATTTTATAGTGGTTTTTCAGTCTATTAGCACACGACAAAAGGTGCTGCTCTCTTTACTCACTTGCTACTTGTGGCAGAGATGACTAAATTATCATTCTGTTTTCTTCATTCAGATTTTCTTTGTGTATAAGAAAAATGAGATTTTACTTAAGAGTTTTTTTGGTGAAACTGAAGGATCGTGGTGAGGCAGGTGAAGATGAGTGTACTCCCCTTTGTTTGCATGGAGTTGTTGCAGAAATGGAAGAACACAGACAGACAATCCTTCAGAGCAGATGTAGGGGGGACCATTAGACTGGAAGTGTTGCTGGGAAGAAAAAAATGCTGGTTAATAATACTTTAATTTTTTTTTAAATTCCTAATTTATTGCTACCCAAAAAATGCTATTTATATTGTTTCCAAATCATTACCATAGAAAGTACACTATTAAAAGTTTCTTGTGAAAGAGAAAGTAAAGTGGATTTTAATTCCACTTAATGTGGAAGCAAGAGTGCCTGTAATTAGCTCTGCAACTTTCACTTGGAAAGGTGTATTTTGATACATGGGAACTTGGGGTTGTTTAAACTTCACTTTAGAAACCTTGTTCTAAAGTTTCTCTGAAAGTTGCTCATATTTGTGGCACAGGATGTGACTCCACCTTCACAGTCAAGAAGATCTTTTTTTCCAATTCCTGAAGTTCAGAATTTATCTAGTAATTGTTAATTCCAAGACTACTGTTGGGTTAGTATTTTCCTTATTTTGATGATTTCTGATAGAAATTGAATTCCTTCAGATCTAATTAATTGCATAACTCCGTTAAAATGTTTTTGCATTTATTATGTATTTCTGTTGTAATTTGATGTGTTTGGGGTTTTTCTTTTTTGGTGGACCTTGTGTTACAAAATTCATGGATTAAAAGCTTGGCAAAAGTGTCTAAACTCTTCACTCTTGAATTTGCATAATGATGCTTGGTTTTTAAAATAAACACACCGTACTGGGGCTACCGTGTGCAAATAACAAACATCTCTGATTATTGCAGGACTTGCAGGTTTAAGGAGAGGTAAATATGTTGATGATCAATCAGCTTTTCTTAGATTGAGGCAGAAAAGTGTGAGAGCACCTGTGCCAGCTCAGTGACTCCCTGCTTTCCCAAGCTTTCTTTTCCCTCTCCATCTGCCTCCAATAACTTTGGGAAGCTGTGTCCAATCAATCCTTGTCTGGAGGATGAGCAGGCAGGAACCTGTTTGTGGTGTTGAGATGGGAGGGTGCAGGTTTCCCTTTTAATTAGAAAGCTAAGCACTTTTGGTCACCTGCAAGTCAAGCTGCTGGCTATGGAGCAGAGTCTCTTTTGGTGAAACAACATTTCTGCCTTTGTTTGAGTGCTGGGCTCACAGTTTGAATGCTCAGGCTGGGATGGTTGGTATCTTTATGTGGAAATGTGGAAAAAAAACCCATTTAGAGTTCAGTGCTGGGGAGGGGTTGTTGCAGGCTGGTTGGCCTGCAGAAATGGATAAAAGGAGTTCTTTAGAGGATGGGTCGTGTGGTTGGCAGAGAATGGAGTAAATTAAGGAGCTTCCAGTGTGCTGAAGCCAAAAGGAGCAATAAAGTGTACAAGCCTCTAATTTTATGCTGACATCTGACAAGAAATGTGCTGAATTCTGAGTGACATCATCCCTCTGTGCTGAACGCTTTGGAGCAGGTAGAAAGCTTACACAGGCAATAACAGTGCTGCAGCATTGCAGAGTGATGCAGGGGATTGATTTCAGCTCAGAAACAGGGCAGAGCTTACTCTTGGATTTCTCCAGCCTTTTAAGCAGCCTGTGTAACTCGCTCACTGGCAATCGTGAGGTTATAAAAAGAGAGCCAGCTGATGTTGCAATGTAAGCACTGCCCCTGTAGTGGAAAGACTGTCCTTTGGCATGTTCACTGCTGCTATTTTTACCTATTCCAGTAAGATCTGCCCTTGTGATGTTGAATTACAGGACAGTACCTGGAATAATTTTCTGTTACAAAGTGCTGTATGCACTGAAGAAAACTTTCAATAAAATTGGTCAGATTGACACTAGAAGTGTCTTACACTGAAAAATATTTTTTCTTGTCAGCACAAATAATACTGTAGCTGTGACTACAAGAGAGATTCTTTCACTTGTGTTTGCATGTTTAATGTCTGGCAGAGTTTGTCTTTTTTTAAATTCTGGGTTCCTTTGTATATTGATTATTGTGTCTTTCTCAGTTTCTCATGTGGAGACTTTAAATAGGCAATGTGAGTTTTAAAGATGGGGATTAATAGTGTAGCCCAGGAATAAGTGGAGTATGAGGTTTTGTCCTAATTTCCAAAAGGCTGGGCTGATGTTGGCTAAATTTTATTTTGTATTCTTGCAGACTACTGGAAATTAATATTTTTTCTGGGAGTAAATTATCAGCACTGCCAGTGACAAAATGCTGTATCTACCCAAATATTTGTAGTGGAAACTGGAGCAAACAGCAAGAGTACCCTGACAGTGAGACAGGGGGGTTCAGTGGCACAAGTGGCACATCACGTAGAGATGTGTGACTGCTGAAATGTCTGACATTTGTGATTACCGTATCTCAGATACAAGGTGTAGTTTCTAAAACCATCAACATCTCTAGAAAACATCTCAGAAGTGATTGACAGCACTGAACCCCAAACCTCAAGCTTTTGTCCTGGCTCTTTGTGCGTTTAGGAGTAGATTTGGGGCAGAATCTTTCCAAAGCAATGGTTTGACACTTCAAAGTGATGAATTTGTGTGAATTCAGCGTTCCCGTTACAGGCCCTTGCTGGTCTTGCTCCTTCTCCTACTTCTCAGAGCAGCTCAGGTGGAAACCCAGCAAGGAGGAAACTTCCTTCAGGACACAGGGATTTTATTCTCCCTCTGCTCTGCCATTGTCTTAGGTGAACAATTCTAGTCAGGTTCAATTGAATCTCACATCTGCAGTAACAGCTGGGCTTTTGGCAACTCTTATTTCTTAAACTCTCATTGTTGACAGTTCTGTTAGCAAATGTTCCTACTGATTTTTTTGTTTTCTCTATCTGTCAAGAAAAATAAGTAATTTTTCCTTTCTTACACCATTGCTTTGGTGGCAGATAGAAATACTGCACCTGCTTCTCAAAACACTTGTTTTATGCTGTGCTGTCTCTTCTTGATTTATGCATGAGATTTCTTTTTTTTCTTGCTGATTTTACTGTAAAAATGCTTTGGGTTTTCATTCTGTAAATGAAATTTCCCCATCAGTTTTCTCTCCTTTTTTTCATGTAACATTATCCATCTCAGTGACTCATTGTCGTCTCTTGTATTTGGTTAACTAAAGATCTCACCTTTTCCTCTGGTGTGAGAAAACCAGAATTCCTTCCTTCTCCCCAGTCTCCCAGCTTATCTTTTTCCATGATGGAAGGCATATTTACAGTATTTTATATGCCACATTCCTTAATGTTTGTTGGAGACAGGTGTGCTAGGTGTAAGCAGGGTAAATTCACAGTTCAGACTATCAGTACATTTGACTTTTAAGATGACTGAAAATAGCTCGCGGTGAGGTCCCAAAGCATTCATCTGGTTTCTTGTTAATCTTTCAGAGTTCGATGTCTTGGTAAAATCATTGCAGATTCTTTTTAGTTATTCATTTTAATTTTTTCCCCATCTGCTCTGTCCAGAAGAGACGATACCTCTAACCAAAAGTGAGCTGGCAGTATAAGATCTCTTCTTGATTTTCTTTCTTGCATTTCTTATAAAGACACGAGGAAGCTGAGGCTTCTTGGTCTGGAGACCAGGAGTGGAGCTGGAGTTTTGTGGGGGATGATCCCATCAAGATTTCTTTAGCTTCCCTAGGAATTCTTCCTCTTACAGTTGGTCCTTTTATTATGCAAGATACAGAGAGACTTCAGAGGTTTGGCTGTTTGTTGCTGTTTGTTTATTTTGTCTCCAAGATTTGTCAACATTTGTGAGTCAGCAAGGCGTGTGCCTAAGTGAGGAACTGAGGTGTGCAAAGGGAGTCTTCAAGTCCTGATTGATTTTTACTTCAGTGAGTTTTTAGCTGTAAAAGATTTTTCTGATGTTCTGGAATAAGAATGAGATGCTGTTGAGCCAGGTAACATTTGGTTGTTGTGCACTCTGTCTCCTTACACTGAAATGCTGCAGAAAATAATGAAAGGCTGGAAGACCCTGAAAACTCTGAAAGTAGAAGGATGATAATTTATCATTGATGTATTTTTTTCTTACTTATTTGGTATGTAGTGCATGTATATGTTTGTCTATTAAAATGTAAATATCTTCTGTTTTTTTGTCTTCCACAGATGATGTGCTTCATCCTTTTGTCATAGGACTTCATTTACTGAAAGGAAAACTAAAGGTATAAATATAAATCACTTATTATCTTTCCCTTCCTGCTTCTCCTGCCCCATTCTTTCTTTGGAGATGGCTGGACCTTTCCTTCAGGAAGGGAAACTCAGCTCAGCCCAGCTCTGTACTTGTATTCTTGCACTGCTGCTAAAATTCACTTTCTGTTTTTTGAAAAATACCACCAAATCAATAAGGAGCTACAGTTGTTACAGGATTTGCTATATCAGAAATGTGTATTTAACTTAAGCTCTTACTTGAGTCAGTCTCCCTGGGTATTTACTTTGTGGGGGAAAAGCCCTTCCTCAGTTTAGAACTTCAGCTCTTGATATTTGCCTGTCTTCTCCTAATAGCATTTGCCTTTCCACACGACTGCAGGTCTGTTGGGAATAATCCAGACCTAATGTAAATTGTGTCTGTGACATTATCTTCAAACTCTATCTCTGAAACAAAAAGGCTGGTATGGCACATTGTTAAATAAATAAAAACCCACCCAAACCAGAACTGTAATTTCATGGGTGTATTTAATAAGATAATGTTAAAATAGAGCGTAATTTCTTTGGAGGCTGTCAGGACAGTAAATGTTTGACATAGTCTTAAGTATTTTTTGTTGTATACAGTCTTAAATTTTTAAGTACATTCCGTTTCTATTTGCCATTTTATTCAGGTTTTTTTGCAAATACAAATGCATCCAAACAAAAAAAATGAAGTTGTTACAGCTGTCCAGGCATTGTGTTGTGGAAGGATATATCCAGCTATTCCCAGGTGCATTTTGTTATAAAATACAAGGGAGGGTCCTTTGTTTTATCTGCTCCAGAAGATTGCTCAAGGCCGTTTCCAAGTGTGGCTCGGTGCTTGTGTCCCTGTTCCCTGCCCTCTGCCCGTCTGGATGATGTTTCCAAGCTCTTGGAATCATGTTATTGACCTCCACGTGGCACTGCAGGCCTGGCACAGAGCCCAGATTTCATCAAATCAATTTATTGGCTGAAAGCTGCCCTGAGTGATAGCAGGGAACACCTGGCTCCGAGACAGGCTGGGGCAGTGCATCCTTTTGGGATGTACAAATAATTCAGCATTGCCTGGTGCTTGGCAGTGCTGCTGAACAGCACCCTGCAGGCTCTCTGTACAGTGAGACATGAGCACAGCTCTCAGCAGCTTCTTCAATAATCCTCAGGCTGTTTCTTCTCTCAAAGCTTGAAATCTGGGCTGTTTTCGGTGCTGCTGTGCTCAGTGTTGCTGCATTTCCTACACATGCCCGAGGGAGGACAGAGCCAGGCATTCTTTGTGCTGAGGTTCTCAGTCACTTTTTTGTTTAATCCTTGAGAACTCGTGTGGGAAGGGCATTTGGTGGATTGCTGACATTTGAGTAACTTTTTTCATCTTTGCCTGTAAAGTGGATGAGATCCAGGCAACTGCAAACACAGTTTGGGGCTTTCAGACTGGGAACAATCGGAGCATGAACAAGTGCAGAATGCAAATAGGAACATGGCTGGGAAGGTGCACTTGTTTGAGAGATTGGGGGGGAAAAAAAGACTTGTCCAGAGTGTTTTGACCATGAAAGACAAAACACTTGTAGTCCCACTTCTGTCTGCAGTGCAAGGCCCATGTTGGAGAGATCTCTCTGTAAATCTTCCTTTGAAGGATTCTCCTGAGAAGAATTTAATGTTATGGCACAGAAACAAGAAGTCTGAGTGACAGGACTGTCATATAATGTGATTCTGATACAGTCAGCTGTAAAAAGCAGTGTTCAGTGCTTTGCTTTTCTAGTAATGAGTTTGAGTTTACTGAATTAAAAAAGGAGCACGTCTTAAAAATCACTTCAGCTTTAATAGTCTTCATAATGTTAAGGGCACATTAGATAAAAATTATGAAATATTGTACTAAAGAAAAGTGGAACTTCAATTCCATGGCAGAGTTGTGGTGCTTTGTAAGCAAAACTTGTACAAAACGTATGAGCCCTTTCCTTACTTGCCTTTTCCTTTCCTAGTGCTTCAATAGCAATTCCATAAATTTGGTTGTGAATCTATATAAACTCTACAGCTGTAAGTAAATACAATTTAAAAATACTCTGACTGATGAGAAGCAGCTGCTGCATTTTTCTTTTTACCTGGGATTGTTTTTTTGCTTTGGGAAAGGCAAAGCTTTGGATTCTGTATCCCTCTTTTAGACACAAGGTGTTCAGTGCTCCTGTTTCTCTAATGTAAGAATTGTGGTTTTGTGGGGGAACTTTGAGCTCCACATTTGAATTTCATAGAAATACCAGGTGGAAGGAAATGGGTGACTGACATGGGAATGATCTGTTCGGAAAGAACAAACCAAACAGATATTCTGGGAATTGGCTGGGAAAAGTAGCCTGGAGCTGTTACAGCCAACAGAGAGCAGGCACAGGGTGGCCAAAGGTGCAGATTGTTTTGGTGACAAATTCCTGCTAAGCAGAGCCCAAAGTACAGCCTGCTGCAGCCAGGGAGTCTGACTGGGTTTGTGCTTACCAGCCAGAGTTTGAATCTTGACAGCAGCTTTTAAGTACAAAAATATATTAATCTTGCAAATGAGTAAATCTGAAAGCAGGTTGAGAGTTTGTATTGCTTATGTCCTTCTTAGTGTAGGGCCCACTTGTTGGAAAGTTTCCTGAAGGCTGAAGTAGTGACTGAAACCAGAATACTTTTGATAAATGAAGAAAAAGAGCAGAAAAGAAACTTCCAAGATCAGAACAACAGAGGCAGAAACCATCTGTTTCAGTTGTTTTTTGTTCTGTTTGGTTTTTTTCTGGACGCTGACATTGCCTTCTGTTAATTTTTAATTTTTGTCGGTTGTCATAGGGAGGAGTTTGTTTTTTGGCATTGATCTCTTAAAATGAAGGACACATGAAGGAAAAGCATCAACCTTGTAGATGTAGGAGGGATCTGCCCGAGTTGTTACACTGATCCAAACTCATGCCCTGCATTCATATTTCCATCGATCACAGCTTTATTTATTACTACATGAATAGGTCCATATTTATCCTTTACTGCTCTGAAAAGCTACTTAGAAAAAATACTGGTATAGATTACAACAGAGATTTGTCTGGTTTGAATTTCTGGTTTCCCCCTAGATAACTGGTCACCCAAGCAATATTAGATCAATTAATTACTGCATGGGAGAAGAAAAGGCTGCAGTTAAATGGATCATTGATCTTTTTGTGTCAGAGATGAAAACTTTACTTCTAAGCTTCAAGCTTCTATTTACTGACAAAAGGGTTCAGTTTGAAATGGATTCTGGACTTTGTTCTGTGCTGTTCTTTGTAGGTGTATTCCAGGAAACACGAAATTCCATGAATTTGTGTGGATAAAATGGCAGCACGTGTGTGTTGGCAAGGGGAAATGTTTTGACGTGTTTTTAAAAGCTTTGGGTGTTTGTTCCAAAAAAAAGAAAGAAAGGACAAAGTACCTAAACTCTGGAGTGAGAGTTCAGCTTTGTAACATGTGAACTTTCAGCCTAACTCAGTTCCAGTTTTGGCATTCCTTAGGGTGGGAGACTGAAATGTTTAACAGTTCAGACCAGCAATTTGTCCTGCTCTGACAAAAAAGTCAGAGTAATTTCCAATACCTTTTGAACTGGAATGAATGACATGAATGTATTGATTGTATATGAGTGACTGATCTCCAGGAATTTATTCCTGTCAGATGTGCACATTCCAGAGCTGTTCCATGCTTTTGGTTTAATACTTGTTCCAATGATTCATTAGCAGAATCTGTAATGTGTGCAAAAAGCATTCATGAAAAGTGCAATCTTGGTCACAGTGTGCAGAAGTCCTGGGGGACTTGTAGCAGTAAATGACATTATTTTTCTGCTTAGGCTGAATATTTAATATGAAGTAAATCAGTATCAGTTTCCCAGCAGTCCTGGATCTACAAGGGGACTGATGCTTTAATATCTTAAAATATTCTTTGAATGCTGCTGTTGCAGTTTGTCAGTTGGAGAAAGGCTGTTTGAAGTCATTTTCATGAAAGTGATGAGCTGCAGGAAGATTTAAAGAAAATTTTTAGAAATATGCATGAAAACATCCAGCTGGCAGTGGATTATTTGAGCATGGCATAAACATAAATCCAGTATCTGGTAATGATTATGATTCAGAAATATGCTTGTAATTAATTTAAAGAGAGAAAAGCTAGTTTTTCTGGAAGAGACAAACCCAAGAAGACTATAGTTATGAAGGCATCATTGTAAAATCTTTCCTCCTTTATTTTAAATTAAATTTCTCTTTAGAACAATGTTTAAAATATCTTTACATGGCAGTAAATTGCTGTGGATGTTGGGGGAGCTGGAGTAAATGAGTGTAGTAAGTAAAAATGCCTTTCTTCGATTATTGCTTGGAGCAAAATACCCAGAGGGAATAAAATCGCTGCCAGAGCCCAGGTTACAGGACACTGCAGGGTGGGCTGTGCTCTGCACATGAATTACCTGTTAAGGTGGACTCAAACTTGTGTCCAGAGATGTTCTCCCTGCTTTGTTCTGCTGTTGTGCTGGTTCAGGGCTCTCTGAAAGAGTCAGAAATGGGGTGTGGGTGTGCAGTATTAGGTTGTGGCTTTGAATGTTACATTCTGTCAGCTCCAAGCTCGTCAGTTAGGTGCCCTATTAATTCTCTTCTCTCATACCTGTGCATGCAGTGAGCTGCTGGAGTTCCAGGGGGATGGTTTTGTATATATTTATATAAATTTTAAGCCAGTTTTCTTTGCACTGGAGGGCAGGAGAAAGATGTCATTCAGAAATCAGCTCCTAAGCAGCAGCTTTCCTGACTGTCTGTTCTTCCATGATAATAATCTGGAATAAGGTTTGAAAATGAACGTGGCTGCCTGTGCTCTGCCAGAATTTGAGCGTTCTCAACCAGACTGTTCATGGCCCTGGTGAAGAGGTGTTTTTGAGGCCCTGGAACCTCTGGCATCTTCAGAGGGCTGTCTGAATAGCTGCAAGAGTCAGCAGCAGGACAATTTGGGTTTCTCCAGCAAGCTGCACCTTTCCAGCTGCAAGCCCTTGTAGAGTGGATGCCAGAGCAGGTTTAGCAACTTTCCAGCAGGGATTCCCTGTCTCTCCCCAGGAGACTCTGAAGATCTGTTCAACTTCCCTTTCTTCCCCCCTGCCCCTCCACCCTAAGGCCACTTGGCAGGTTTTTGTCAGCTCCAGGCCAGGTCTGACCTCTGTTCTCATGTTTTCCCTTCAGTGCTGGCTCCTCTCTGAGTGCCCCAGTAGCACCCAGAGCCCTCAGGTTAGGGAGGAAGGAGAGCTAAAGGATGGTGTGTGGTACATCCATTTTCTAGGAAAAGAACTCTCAACATCAGTGAGCAAACCCAGGCTGCCAGGGACTCAATCCTCAGCCAAAAGAGATGGCAAAACCCCGCTGATGGAAAGAGGGAGCAGGGCATTGCTGGAGGGGAGGACTGCACCAGACATGCCCACTTCTGTGACTGTCCAGCACTTAATGAGGCAAAGATCCTCGGAGAGAAAGATGCAAATGCCTAATTAAAGATAGAACTGACATTTTGGATCTACAGAAGGCTGATAGCAGTTGCTGTCTGTGTTTTTCTGTGTGTGCAACAACCTTAAAATACATTGCTGAGCTCTTCCCTGGTTGGCTGTGCTTCAGTGTGCAGCGTTTGGGAGAGAGAATACCCCCAGAGCAGGGAAGTAACTTTTTGGCTATGAAGCTTATCTTTTGTCAAAATGCAAGTTTGAATTCTTTGTCATTTCCTGCTTTCTCTGGAATTTTTCAGGAAATGTTGGCAGTGTATCAAAATATTAAATATAAAGGCTGTAATTTTGGGGTTTTGTCAACTTATATCAGTGGGGACAAGGAGGTTCTGAAGGCTGTTCTGTTATTCCTTAGCTCAGCTCAGGAGAAAAATCAAATTGAGCTCCTCTTTTTTTTTTTCAGTCTCATCTGTTACCTGGAAAGGTGAAACAAAGGAGTTTCCCTTAAGGGGAATAAGTTAAGAGAAACTCTCTGGGTTTCATCTTTCCCCTCTTATCTTAACAGTTTATCACAGTTTTTATTGCTGCCATCTCAGTAGTAACTCTTTCAGCTACCATGTGCATTGTATGGGTGTTGAAACTGAACATACCTTGTTTTTCACCTCTGCCTAGGAACTGTGAGTTGTTGTAGGTGCTTATGTGTGGTGAACTTGGTTGGATTCCTCAATTTTATCTCTCATTTTTCAGAATGTCTCAGTGTCTCCCTATTCCCTTTTTACATTAATTATAAAACTCTTGTCATTTGTGTGCCACAGATTTAAAAAAAAAAAAAAATCCAAGTAGCTCAGTCCTGTTAGATAATTTGGCATGGAGTTTCAATCTTAGTGACATTTAAATATTTTGAACCTTTGGACAACTGGACCTGCCCAGCTGATGGATTGAAGAATGGCAGGGATTGGCAGGAGGTCAGGTGAGGATATGTTGTCACTATGTACCTTGTCAGTGAAGGAAATATTCAGGAACTGACTGGAAGTTCCTTTGGAGGCTGAGGGTTCTGCTTCTCTGGGCTTTACATGTAAAGACTTTGCCTAAACCAAACATTTCTCTGGAACTTTGTTGTTATATTTCCTTTCTGGCTGCTGATCAGACCTGGGTTTAGGTCTGGACCAAAGTTATTTGCAAATCTGCTGTGGCTTTTCAGAGCTGTGCTGTGAAGGAAAACACTCTGAAATTCAGCTTATCCTTCTGGGCACCCCAGAATGGACACTTAACATTAGTGGAGATCTTTTTTTATCCAAGTATTCCATTGTTTTAGCTTTTCAACTGAAACAAACACTGTTGGCTTTTCTCTGACATAAACATGAGGAAATGTATTGGAGGGTTCAGATAATTTGCAACAAAGGAGGTGCAGGACCACACGTGAAATGAGGCTTGGGCAGCTGCTGAGAAGTGTTCAGTCATGGAGTGTTGAGTGTTCTGAATTGGGTTGTTTGGTTTCAGTACACGCTTTGGTTTGCCTAATTTTGAATAAGATGTTTGAATATAATTTGGAGTTCAAGCTTCATTGCAGTTGGGCTAGCTGGGGGAAATATCCAATGATACCTTTATCTTTGTCCCTGCATCTGCAGAAACGTGTGCTGGTTTGGAAGTGTGCAGAGGAGGGAGTTGTTGGTGTCCTTGCACTGGAAGATGTTTGTAAAATCATAAAATTACTTGGGTTGGGAGGGACCTTAAAGCCCATCCAGTGGCACCCCTGCCATGGCAGGGACACCTCCCACTGTCCCAGGTGCTCCCAGCCCTGTCCAGCCTGGCCTTGGGCACTGCCAGGGATCCAGGGGCAGCCACAGCTGCTCTGGGCACCTGTGCCAGGGCCTGCCCACCCTCACAGGAAGCAATCTCTTCCCAAAAGTATCCCATCTGAACCCTCTCCCTGTCAGTTTGAAGCCATTCCCCCATGTCCTTTCACTTGTAAATACTTTGTAAAAAACTCTTCATCTTTCTTGTTGGCTCCCTTCAGGTACTGGAGCATTTCAGTTGGGTCACCCTGGAACCTTCTCTTTCCCATGCTGGACAATCCCAGTTCTCCCAGGTTTTATTTATGCTGAAATATAACTGAGCATAGTGTGTGTGAGGGTTGAGAAATTTTTTTGCTGTTTCACACTATGGTAGTAGTAAAAAAAACTCCAAATAACCAAAGCCTCAAAATCAGTGATAAAAATACATTCTTTAATTAATTCTTTTTATTGTAATGCCTGTTGAGTCTTAACAGTCTGGGCTAATGCTTGTGTGGCATTTCTGGTTTACAGGACTGTAGTGCTGGTCTCTTACAGAGCTCTTGACTCTCGTGACAGGGGAGGGTCAGGTTGGATATCAGGGAAAGGTTCTACCCCAGAGGGTGCTGGCACTGCCCAGGCTCCCCAGGGAATGGGCATGGGCCCGGGGCTGCCAGAGCTCCAGGGGCTCCCAGGGATGCCCAGGGTGGGATTGTTGGGGGCTCTGAGCAGGGCCAGGGGTGGGACTGATGATCTGTGTGGGTCCCTTCCAGTTCAGGATATTCTCTGATTGTGTTCTGGCCGCCTTTCTGAAAGCCCTTCAGACACTCAGTGTGTAGATGAACCTGATGAAGTGCTCCTGTGACCCTGAGGTGTGGTGGGAGGAGTCACATCTGTTCCTTGTGCTCTGTTGGTGTGTGGGAGGTCAAATGCTTTCAGGAGTCAGCTGTGGGTGAGCTGCACCCTCACGTGTAGCTTGATCACATCACAAGGCAGTGCAGCTTCAGATGCTTCCAGAAGAGCCTGAGGTTTGTTGTGTCAGGAAGAGAAAGCACCATTTCAGAGCAAAGGACATGGCCATTTCCCTGACTCTCCCAATCTTCCTTAGGCCAGATCAATGGAGCACATCCAGGGAGCTTGGAAGACCATCAGCAATGGGTTTGGACTCAAGGATTCTGTCTTTGATGGCCCCAACTGCATCTCCCCAACCATTGTGCAGCAGTTTGGTTACCAGCGCCGTGCATCTGACGATGGCAAAATCTCGGATACGTCCAAAACCAGCAACACCATCCGTGTTTTCCTGCCCAACAAGCAGCGCACTGTGGTGAGTCTGTGCTGCCTTCAGCTTAGAAATACTGTCCTGTTCCCACTGCTGACACTGGGATGTGGGTCTGGCATGAGAAATGCCTGGTTTCGAAAGGGTCTTACTGTGATTAAGCGATGGTCAGCAGTTGGTTGGTTTTAGAGAATATATTTTATTGTAAACATACGCTTATCTGTATTTTGAGAAGCTGTATTGCGCTGCCTCAACGCTGTGAATTTTCTGATGCACAAGAGCATAAAAGTCATTGTTGGCTGACCTAAACAATGGTGCCTGCCTGACAATTCTGTCATTTTCCTCCTCCTTTTAACCCCCACAATGAAGTGTGGGGGCTAAAGCCAAAGTGAAACTTCTTGAGGGAATGCTTATTTTCAGTTTCTTGGAGCTGAGTGTACCTAGTAATAGTCTTGCCCAAAGTTCCCTGAAATCTAAATTAAACCTTTTTCTGTACTTGAGGTAACTCAATTTGCCTGCATTTCTGTTCCTTCTGTAGGCTGCCTACTTGTGTAAAATTGTATTTCATAGAAACAGAGTCATTGTAAGAAACTGAGAAGTTATGAAATGGCTTCAGAATGTCCTTTGGAGGAGGGCACACAAGTGCACTTAGTGCAGTTTTCCTGGAATTTCTAAAGAAAATGAGAAAGTGGTCTTCCACTCTTGAAAAAGCTTAAAGAAATTGTGCAGTCACTGCCTAAATGTTTTGCTGCTTTTTTTCCCTTTGGTCACAGGTGAATGTGCGAAATGGGATGACCTTGCATGACTGTCTCATGAAGGCACTGAAAGTCAGAGGTCTGCAGCCAGAATGCTGTGCAGTTTTTCGACTTCTTGCTGAACCAAAAGGGTAAGAGTGCAGGTTCTTCCCAGAGAATGTAAAAATCTTGGGTTTGGAACAGCAGCAGTAACGTTTTCTTCCCCTCTTGCTAATTTCTTTTAAAAGCAGTTTGGTTGTGAAGACTTCGTGTTGCTTTCTTTGCCCCCTTCTAGGGTAACTCTGTCAGCTTCCTGTATATTGGCAATTTCATTTTTGTGTTAAAGCTAAATATTGAAAATACTTAAAATGGAGGGGTTCATTCAAGTGCTTGCAGCCCCCTAGTGAGGGTTTTGCCATGCTCTAGATGAAGTGATGCCTTCCTTCATATTTGAGGTGCATTTCTGTGCCACCTTTGTAGCTGGTAAATTCAGTGTCAGTGATCCTTAGTTCACTTCCCTGAATGGTTCTGTGTGCTGTGTTAAGGCTCTTCATTCCTTTACAACTTCCCAATGTTTGGATTTCAATCTCAGATATTCCTTATTTTTTTTGTAGGACCGGGGATGCTGCTATTAAATACCAAATGATTGTTTTACAAGCTGAGGGAGTGAAGGTATCTCATGGAGTTAATGCACTTAACTTCAAACCTCCTAAGGCTTGGGCTTAAAGCTCCCTGCAGCCTCAGGCATTTGTGGGGCTGCATCTCTGAGCAACTGAGGCCATTCTGGGGTCACCAGTCAGTGCCCAAGCACCTGATAATGGTTTTTGTGTCACTGAGGCTGTCACTGATAATTTCTGTTATATTTATAATGGTATTTCTGTGACTCCATTAAAGCTTCCAGGTGCTTTGTATCAAATATTTTATAAATAAATAATGTGTTAAAAATGAGTAGAAAAAGAGGTGACTTGCAATGTATTCCAAATTGCCTCTGATTTTTTGAGTGAAAGACACTGAGATCTATCTAGCTCGCTGTAAGAGGTTGGCCATGCTTTTTTGGGTATTTGTTTTCATTTTACTCAAGGAAACTCACAAAACATAATTGTTATGAGGCCAGACTTATCTCCAAAGTGATTTTGTTGTCCCCATTTTCTCTTTCAGAAAGAAAGTGCGTTTGGATTGGAACACAGATGCTGCCTCCCTGATTGGAGAGGAGCTGCGAGTGGACTTCCTTGACCACGTCCCACTCACCACACACAATTTTGTAAGCTTCTCCTGCTCTGTATACTGGTGCTAATTTTATCAGTTGAACCTCAGATTTGGCCAAATAATGTTATGGGCATTAGACAGCTTTTGGCTTTCTGGACACAGGGATTTTCAGAAGTTGTGGTTGATTCTTTCACCCCTCTTCCACACAAATAACATCCCCTAAGTATCAATTTGCAGTGAAATGCCACAATTACATTTATTACACTGGTGCTCCCCAGGTGTCAGAGACTGTCAGAGCTCACATTGTATATATTCCTCACAGGTCTGATTATTGCCATTTTTATTTTATATAAATACCTATGTCTGTAACTGTTCTGGTAAGATACTCATGTCTAAAGTCCAGGAAATGGAGAAAATTTGCATTTTCAGTCACTGGCTCATCAGTCAGAAAAAAGCTGGATAAGTTCAGCAGCTTTATTGGACTGATGGTTCAGTATTTATTATTTGTGCTGGATATTCAGGGGTGCTGTTAATTCTGCAGGTCATGACATTTTGTGAGCTAATGCTGCCTTGTAATTTGACAGAGTGTTCTATGGGGGAATGAAAGGCTTTACTTTGTAATTCCTTCTCAAAAATATATTTATTCCATACAAAACAAATAAGTCGAAGGTAGTTTTGTGCTTTGTGGGTTTTTTAATTTTTAAAAATTTTTTAAATTATTTTTTTTTTGGAAAAAGATAATGCCCAATTCTAAAAGCTTTATACTGCGTTATTGTCTTCTCCCTGGGAAGGAACTCTGTGCCCATATTTTAGCTTTTTTCTTGTTTTGTTCTAGAAATACAGTCCTAAAGGATTGTCATTTACATTCATTAGAAGGATTAGGATTTATTAACAAAATCTACATTACATTTAAAAAAACCTACAGGAAATATCATCTGCAGTTGGTCAGCAGAAAATGAGTATTTTTCCTCCAGATCTGGAAGAAGCTGAAATTTGGAGCCTTCCTCTCCAGTAGGTTCTGGAGGAAGAAACCCTTTGGTTCATTTTCATACTTTTTCATACTTCATAAGCTTTTAAAAAAACAAAGTAGGCTTCAGTTTAAAAAAGCAGAAATTCATTAGATGTTTCTGATTACTAAGGAATTTATTTCTCATGCAAAGGATATTGGTTAGTCATAAACACCAAGAGTTTTGGCTAATAAAAAAAATGAGGTGGGCCTTCCAGTCTGATCCTCTTTCAGCTCTTTGGTGCTGCTGAAAACAAACATAAACCCCAGCTCTTGGCTCACACAGCTCTGTCACCTTGCTGAGCAAAAACATTGCTTTTGCATTTGACAGAACACTTGTCCTTTTTTTGTTTTTTCCCTTGTTTTATTTTTTTGTAAATAAAGCCTTCAGTGTTTCTAAACTTTCCAGGTTTCCAACCAAACTGGAAATCCATGCTAGAATATTTGAGTATGGTTTTAAGCTCGGTAGCAAGATGGGGGCTCTCTGATAGCATTTTAGCTTGGTTATTTATTTCTCTCGGGCTCTCAAGATCCAAATCTCAGTTAATGAAGAGATAATTAGCTCAGATTAATCACTTTCTGTGTTTCCCAGGCTCGGAAGACATTTCTGAAGCTTGCCTTCTGTGACATCTGCCAGAAGTTCCTGCTCAATGGCTTTCGGTGTCAGACGTGCGGCTACAAATTCCACGAGCACTGCAGCACCAAGGTGCCAACCATGTGTGTGGACTGGAGCAACATCAGGCAGCTCTTGTAAGGACTGCTCCTTTTTATTGGCAGTAGCAATTCTGGGTGACAGCTGGTTTTGTATCTCTGATCACAGAGATCCTTTTGGGTTGTTGGGAAGGCAATCCCTGTGCTCAGTGTGCAGAATTGTGGATTGATCTCATGAAACAGCCAGCAATGAGAGTCTGTTCCCAGGGGAGAAGGCCATGCACATCAACTGCATTTTGTTCTTGCTCTGGATTTTAAAATTCTGGGACAAGCAAACAAACACTTTGAATGAACAGGCAGTTGCTCCAGGGCCCTGTTTGAACAGGGGGACAGCAATTCCTCTCACACAACTCATTAGGAATAAACCAGGCCATGATTCAGTTGGATTTTAGCTGTTGGAAACACTGGTGTTCACCTGTTCTACACCTCAGCTTCTGACACTGGTGAGAAAACAGATGGAGGATAATACTTTCCTAATACCAGTCACAAAAAGTTGAAAGTTATTATGTTAGAAGCCCTTTTATGCAAAAGTGTTACAGCCTGTAATTGTTTTTATGTGTCTTAGTGGTTGTATTTTTTTATAACTAGGTCATGTAGTTCTGCATTTTCTCATACTAAGGAGTGCAGGATGGCTTGTGCCACTTGGTGCTACCTGGCTTTAATAGAACTTAATTGTGTCAAATACCCTTTCAGGAAAATCTGAAGTATGATACAAAAAGATTTTGTCTCTCAAGTTTTGAAAGAACATGTGGAACTTTTCTCTGGGAGTCTGAAGGCAGAGGTTTTAGTTGTACAGAGGAAAAACAAGATGTAAAGATAGGAATGTGTTCATGAAGTTAATCGTGCTGCAAAGAAACAGCCCTTTAAAATTTCAGCTTTCAAGAGCATTGTACAGGAGGTAGTGTAGCAGTTGAAATTGTAATTGTTTTTGTTGATATTTCAGATTGTTCCCAAATTCAAATATCAGTGACAGTGGTGTCCCTGCACTACCTCCCTTGACAATGAGACGGATGCGGGAGTCTGTCTCCCGGATACCTGTTAGGTAAGCTTGTATTTCCTGTCATTTCTCCTTTGGGAAATACACTTCTTTCAAAACAATCAACCCAAAGCAACTAAAGACCCCCAGCTCCTCCAAAGCAGAGCAGTCTGATAGAAGGTTGGGATGAATGTGCAAGGCAGCAACACCACTTCATCACAGATGATTCTTTCTTGTTCTTAGATCCACCAAAGCATTGATTTGAGATTTTATATCTTCAATTTTTAGCCTTAAAATTTTAAGGTAGAGTATTAAAGGCTTTTTGGAGACCTTTGTTTCCCTGCCTAAGAAAATCCAAGGCTCCCTCTTGGCATTTTTGTGAATTAATTTTATCTGATCAGGTAGCATGCATTGAGGGTTTGTGTCTCATGGTGGATGATTCACATCCATAAATAAAAGAATGCTCTGATATTATGATGACAGATAGGAGTTTAAAGAGAGAACAGTGGGAACTGAAAATATACTCCTCTTAAAGAAAATTCTGATACCTAAAGAGAACATTCCTGTAGTTTTAAGTGCTGATAATGAAACCTGTGTCCCTTTCCAAGGGGCCTGTCCCCTGACCCTAACGTGTGCCTGTATTCTTTCCCTTGAAATTCTAGAGGCTGAAGAGAGCAGGCCAGCTTTTGTTTTTTCTGCACCCATTTGAAAAATCTGGTCAGGAATGAGGCACAGAGCACGTAGCTGACTTGTAAATGGTTATACGTATTTATTTCTTTATTGTAATGGGAACTGCATCAAGAATTGATCTTTGCCATCTTACTCTTATTTCCAGTGTTGTTGAACAGTGACTTATTAACTTTATAGATGTTTTGAAGGGTTTTGTGAAGGCTGGTCTGTTTCAGTTAAGAAACATTTGTGTTCAGGGATCCTTATGGTCTGAGTGGCCTTAGCTGTGATTTATGACTCTTTGTTGAGCTGGATTTTAGTCTTGGCCTCCTTTTAACTGGTGTTGGGTTTCATGACTTCCTTGCTGGCTGTTCTGTGCAAACCATTGAACAGTCTTGCAAAGCTTTACAAATTCAGGGCTTAGCTCTTAAGCTGTGCATTTAACTGGCTTGAAATGAGCAGTTTGTTTAATTTCACAGTCCTGAATTCATCTCTCAGAGCCAGTATTTTGTCAGTGTATTAAATGTGATTTGATGGGGATTGAGGTGAACTGTGGCAAAACTTGTAGCAGCAAAGACAGACCTCAGCTAAACACACTAATTAAACAGGTGAGCTGACAAGATCTTCAAGTTTTTCAAATTTATTTCTTAAATTAAACTGGGAATGATTCAGCTGACCAAATAGTTGAGTTGATGTGTAAATCCCAGCTTTTTCTCTGCTTGGAATTGTTTGTATATTGCTTTTGGGCAGGTTACATTGATCAGTGTTTTTCACTTGCCGGAGGGAAAAGAAAATAACCACAACTCTCCCTTTTGTCTCTGTTTCTTTCTCAGCTCCCAGCACAGGTATTCTACACCTCATGCCTTCACTTTCAACCCATCCAACCCTTCCTCTGAGGGCTCTCTGTCCCAAAGACAGCGCTCCACATCCACCCCAAATGTGCACATGGTCAGCACCACGATGCCTGTGGACAGCCGGATCATCGAGGTAACGCTGGGGCAAAGAGCACAGAGCTCAGCTAAAACTGCCACTGCCCATTCATAGGCACTGGGTGCTTTTCCTTCCTGCCCTTCCTCTCATTTGCTCACTGTTTGCCTCAGTTGGCTGAGTGGTGAAGAGTTTGGGAGACACATTTGCTTAAGAAGTTAATAATTAATTCTTGCAGTCTATCAACTTTGCTGGAGTAATTGGTAAATTCTAGGGGTGTATAAAGATGGGGTAGAGCTTAACACTTAAGCTCAGTTTTGTGAAGAAATGCATTTTAGACATGTCTAAAAATGTTCTTCTGAATTTAAAAGTTTTTAAAGATTTGGGGGTGGGGCTGGTGTTAATTTTAAATCAGACTAAAGGTGCCCTAAGTCTGGGTGTAGTTCTTGGACTTGGAATGCTCAGGTCAAAGCTTCCTGGTCATCTGTTTTGTGTTACACCTGTATGGAATTAATGACTGTTCTGGGCCTGTGGGCTGAAACCAGCTCTGTCTGAGACTATTTCTGCTGTTCTTGCCTTCAAGCACCTTTTTCTTTTATTTTCTTACCTTAGACTGAGGGACAAATTCTCAGGCCTAAAGTGGCTGGGTTTCTTTAATTTTGTTTTGTGATAACCGTAACAAACTGGTGTGCAGGAAAGGCTGGCAGAAAAAAATGCTGAGCTGCAGGACTTGGAAAAGAGAGCAAGCACTGTTTGTTGCTTTTGCCTCTGGAATGGTTTAAAAACTCTGGAGGCCGCGTAAAAGCCTTAGAGTGCTGAGTTCACCTGCATCTTCAGCTGGTGATTTATGGGCTTCGTGGAGATGCTCTGAGGAGGTGCTCTGAAGTGAGTTAGAGAATTCCTCTGGACCTTGGCAGCAGAACCAAAGTGCCCTGCAGCCCCAAGAAGCATTTTTGATCAGAGGCTTTCAGCTGGGTTTATGGGGAAAGGTGTTTTCCCTTTCTCTTTGGGTTTCTTTGGCTCCCAGCCCTTTCTGATGCTTCAGAGGCTTGTCTGGCCATCTTTGATGGCACAAACCACAATGAAGCACTCAAGAAAATCTGAATTACTGACCTTGGTAGAGTGATGAGTCTTTAAGGAGACATTGCTTTCTTTATTCTTTTTGCAGAGTGGTAAAGACAGAAATACTTTCTTATGCTAGCTCTTCTCATTATCATAAAAATAGTTGATATGTCCTGAAGGCTTTTAAAAGACCTCAAAGCAATGCAGAAAGAAAGTAGCAGAGACTTTCCAGTACACCAGGATCAAAAACCATCATAAAAAAGTGGTTTACCCAAGGATAGATCCTAGTGAACCTCTGGCTTTGAGCAGGAATACTTAAAAATTGTACTGCACTTAATTATCATTTATCAAGCAAATTAAGTTACTTTTTCTTTCATTTAGCCTAACATTTAATTTTTAAAAATATTTTTTTATACTTCCTCTGTTCTTTTCTTTTATCTCTTACTGTGTTGGCCTAGAATAACAGCCTGAATGCTTCTCCCAGCTCCTGGTGCAGACGCTTTTGTTTGAGGGGAAGAGTAGGTATTTCCTTGGTGCCTTTTGTTTTCTTGTGATTAACAGGATTGCTATAACTTGTAAGCCATGGCAGTGTCCACGTGAAGTGTTTAATCTGGAGCTGATTTGATGAGAATCTTTCCAGCATGTTTTTACTCAAATACTGAGGCTGTTAATTGGAAGAGGCAAATTGATAAAGAGCTTCATGTTGAGTTGATCTGGCTGAGTTCATCCTCCTCTGAATGTGAATAGGCTTGGATTAGAATGCATTGGGTCACACAGCCTTTAAAGCAAAACCTTCTCAAAACACATCCATTGGGTGGCTTTTTCCCTCTGGAAATGATTTCTATTGACTGTACCCATCCAAAGCCCTGAGATTAAGAACACGTTGTACTGTTTTTATTTCCCATCAAAGTAAAGTTGACAGACTACAGCACTGGGGATGGTGTTATTTGTGTTGTAAGAACAGCTCTAAAGAACAGGGGGTTTGGTTTGTTCGCTGTTGAATTCAGAAGCAAATAAGCAAATATTCACATCAGGATTGAAGCTCAAAAATACTTTTTCAAAGTAAGAACTCCATATAGATAAGTATGAGAAACAATTTAAATTCTTTTGTTATCCTTTGCCAGCTTCCTTGAAAGCAGTTACATTCTCTGGCTGATGTACAAAACCAATCACTTATTATTCAGGTTCTGAAAGGATTTTATTATCCTTAAAATGAACAAAAGTGATAAATTGAAGAGTTCTTTATTGGTAGTTCGTGCAGATTTTAATTCACTCAGGTGTGGAGCAGTGGCAGTGGGTATTGAATAAGAATTCTGTACTTAGTCCAGCCTGGGTGAATGCAACTAATTAGCTAAAACAATGCATTTCATAACTGAATCTTTGCTAAGGGTAATGATAATCTTAATTTGAAACTGTGGAGTGGAATGTGGGCTTGTTCTGTCCTTCTGTGAAATCATACATTTATTATTCTACTAGTTAGTTAGTTAGTTTGAATTGACTTCTGTTAACTTTGACAGTGTTTAACCTCTCTGTAGTGCATGTTCTTGCTTTGTACTTACACAGTCCCTGGATATTTTCCCTTTCCTGTTTGTACTTTGGGATAATACAAATGGCAGGTGAGAAAAGCTGTGCAGTGCTGTTTGTCAGAGCTTAGTTCTCTTTTGTGCATGGCTGTAGAGTTGTGTTGTGCCCGTGGCATGAGGTGACACTTGTGGCACTGTCCTGGTGACCTGTGGGAAAACACTGCTCAAATGCCAAATTCCCTGTGGGAATGTGCTTGGGAAAGGAGAGGGGTTTGTGCAGGGGCACTTGATGTAGCCTTTTTATGGGGTTGAAGTAGTATGTAGAGTTATTTCACAATGGATATTGAGTTGGAATATTTTGGGGGGTTTTAAAAGTCCTACTTTGAACCCGAAAAGCTGGGAGTTGTCCCCTGGGGACAGAGGCCATCCCAGGAGCTCTGTCCACACCTGGAACACGAGCATGAAGTGCAGGGGGAGTGAAGACAGTATTGCTGCTGGTGGTTCTTGTTTTGTGTCCTTTTTTTTCTCTTTCCTTTTTGGTAGCTGTCCTTCAATATGCTGTGAATCTCTTCCCTGTTCTGTAGAATTCACAAATTGCATGGGTGTCCTGCAGGATTGGTGTGATGGGAAAATCCCCAGTCCTGGAGCTGTTGTCCAGTAACTGTATTGCACTTGACCAAAACGGGCCCAGCAATTTCCACACCAGCCCTGCTTGTTCCTTTGTGTGCTCTCTTATATTTATTAACTTTATTATCCATCTTCTCTGTTGCAGGATGCAATTCGAAGCCATAGTGAATCAGGTATGGTTTCAAAAATTTAACATTTTCTAATATGATTTGATTTGGTTGTTTTCTTGTCCATAAACTGTTTTCTTGTCTTTTTATCTTAAAGCCTCACCCTCTGCTCTGTCTGGAAGTCCTAACAATATGAGCCCAACTGGCTGGTCTCAGCCTAAAACCCCAGTCCCAGCCCAAAGAGAGAGAGCCCCTGGATCTAACACACAAGAAAAAAACAAAATTGTAAGTATAGTGATATTTGTTTTAATGAAACAATTAATGGTTAAACTGTGCTGGGTGGAGTGGTATGTTGGGATCAATTGCTGCACTGAAAGGTGCAGGTAATATTGGGTTGCCCTGCAGTGTGTATACAGGAGCAATTTAATTGTAATTAATTTGGGAATGAGGCCATTATTGCCCTGGGTTATAAATACTCAGAACAAAGTGTTCTGGGTTGGAAATGAATTTCAGGCAGTGGTGTGACATTGTCAGTGCAGGTCCAACGATTACCTTTTAAATCTTCAGAGGTTGCATCTTTTTGTTTCAGTTTTAATATATTTAAAATTTGCTTTATTAGCACTATTTGAACTGTGATGTTTCCATAAAAAGTGGATATTGACAATGTCTTTGTTTTCATAGGAAAGTCAAATGTCTCAGGGAAAACCAGATTTTACAAAATGCAACTTTTCCCTCAAAGATTTGATTTAATCTTAGGGGTGGGGGGAAAGAAAGAAGAGTTAGAATAATAATTGATGATACCTTAAAATTTTTAAAGGCTTATAAGCTTTCAATAAACTATTTTCACAATGAAAATACAGTTGCTTAGTGGGATTCACAGTTTTTTGCTCACTTAGACATTTGAGAATTTTGCTTTCATGTAAATGTTTGGCTTATTCCATTTAAATATGTAAGAGTTCCAGAATTCCAGCATTGTAATTTTGAAAAAAACCACTTTGTTAAATATTTCAGATGTTTTTAAATAATTGATCATGAAATATATATTCCTTTTAGGATCTCAAATTAGGGTTTAATTTTCTAGTGCA
The DNA here is from genome assembly GCF_049639895.1 of Pseudopodoces humilis. NCBI lineage: Eukaryota > Metazoa > Chordata > Aves > Passeriformes > Paridae > Pseudopodoces > Pseudopodoces humilis. The sequence goes on along the minus strand of NC_142212.1, from coordinate 3,608,696 downwards.
GACATTCATGAACTTCATAAACAGTTCAAGACATCCAAGAAAATGTGTTGATTTGTTGTTTGGGTTTTTTGCTAAAATCCCTCACCACCCCTCTCAAACTGACCAGAAAAACAAAACTCCAAACTGCAGGACAAACCCCTCAAGGTTTCAGGTCATCTTGAAAGTGTGTGAAGGGAGTTACTTAATTTTTTTTTGTGTGAATAATGCAAGTGATTAAAAATTAAATCCCTGTGAATTGTTGTTACAGAGGCCTCGTGGACAGAGAGACTCCAGTTACTACTGGGAAATAGAAGCCAGTGAAGTGATGCTCTCCACCAGGATAGGCTCAGGCTCTTTTGGGACAGTTTACAAGGGCAAGTGGCATGGTGAGTTTTGATCTGGGGGGACAGCAACCCAGGGAAAATGGATTTAGGGCTGCTGGGTGCTCATCTGCCTCCAGAGGCACCAGACCAGAAGCAGGAGCTGCTTTGTAAGAGCAAAGCACAGACACCAAAACCTGAATCTCAGCAGCTGCATCTCCATTTTCACTCCACTGATCTCTTCATTCCCATGTTCCACACCAGCTTGCTCTCTGAAAAGAGTTTATTTTCTGTTAGCAGGGAAATTCCACAGCCTGCTGTTAAATGATATTTACCTTCTCTTAAAACCTTTGTGGTTTAATTAGCATGCTTCATTTCAAGGTGGGAGGGAAAGGAAGTCAGCATAAGTTGAGGAGTTTTTTCAGTGAAAAAATGCTTAATGTGAGAGTTTGATCTGTAGGTAGTGGGAATATTTTGAAAACGGGCACCCTGCAGAGCTGCAGAATTTGTTTCTAAATTCACAGTTTGTGATTTTGAAAAGAAAAACACAGAAAAGGCCCTCCAGGCCCTAATTTAAATAGCAGTATTGCAAGAAAAAGAGCTGGCAAAACAAAGCTTGAAACTTACCTGCTGCTCTCTATTTTTAATGAGTAAACACTTGCCTGTCTCAAAGCTCAAATACTGTCAGCAGCAAGGGAAGCACTCTTGTTACACTAAAAGTAATGAAGAGTTTCTGACTTTCATAATGGAACTAAATTGGGACACAGAAATCAAGAGGAAAAATAAGTTCAGTAAGATTTCATAATAAAAAAGAAATTTATATTAAGATTTAATTTTAATAGAACATTCACATGTCTTCAAGTATCAAGAATTCAATTAAATTCTGCATGAAGGAGAGGTGGGGGGTTTTCTAATGTGTTCAAATGAAGTTTATATATATAAACAAAATTTAAATTTGTTAGTAAAACCACAAAGGTGTGTGTACATATATCCTGCAAAAAGCACTCTAGCCAAACATAGCCTTTAAAATTAGAAGGGAGGTGTGTGAATAATTAATTAATGACTTTTTCCATTAGACTGAAATTCAGGTAAATTATAATTGCTTGATACCACAGAAATTTGTCTGCAGGGAAATCTTGACCTTTCTACAGATTAGTAGAGGTGTGCTGTGCACAAATGAGGAATTTTAATTACCTTGTTTATTAATGCCATTTTGAAGAGGAAAGGAAAGGTGCATTTTCAGTAACTTTTGTGGTAATTTTATTTCCAGGGGATGTAGCAGTGAAAATCCTAAAGGTTGTAGACCCAACCCCAGAACAGTTTCAGGCTTTCAGGAATGAAGTGGCTGTACTGAGGTGAGTTGGAGTTTCACTGCTAAATTCTGATATTCCAGGTGCTGCAATTGACTCCCAGCCCTCCTTGGAGCCTTCTGGCCCAATGTTCTGTGTGTGATAGGCACAAAAAGCGGATTTCCAGAGAAGAATAAAAAAGACAGTCATAGTTCAGAGTACTTTTGTGGTCTCTTAACACCCACTTGTTCAGGCCACACTGGGCAGTAAAAGTGAGGATGAATAAATTCTGCCCTAATTGTCACCACCAGGCAAAATACTTGAACTGTTCCTCTTAAAATTGCAGCATAGTAACTTTTTTCCCCCCCATAACACCTACACTGACCAGTGAAACTGTTTTCTGCTCTCAAATCCTGAGGCTTTTTAAGTGTCTAATGACGTGTCTGGAATGTTACTCCTGAAAAAGAACCAAGTAGAGACATAAAAACCATCTCCTAATCTGATAATTCCTTTAGGGTTTATAGTTATCCTTTGGTTTCCTCTTTGGATTCAGTCTTCTACCTAAAGCTGGCACTTTTTCCCAGCTTTCAGGATGATTTCTGCCATTGCAATATCTTCTAATACCACTTGCAAGTGTTACTGTTGCTTATTGATATGAAACCATTTGAATTTTCAGACATCCTTTTCTTAAATGTTGAGTTTAAATAACTAAAGGGAAGTATTGTAACTAAAAATCAAAGCAAAACAGCTGAAAAAAAAAAAAGAAAAATAACAGCAACTGTGGTATATTTTAATTATTTGTAAGCCCAAATTTCAGTCACACGTTGACTTAGGATTCCAAAGATGAAATCCATTTGGCCAGGAGTGCATTTTGAGAAGCCTTTAAAGCGTTTCTGATGTGGGCACTGATTGCTCTTGGTGCTGCTCTGTTAGGAAGACCCGGCACGTGAACATCCTGCTCTTCATGGGCTACATGACCAAGGACAACCTGGCCATTGTCACGCAGTGGTGCGAGGGCAGCAGCCTCTACAAACATCTGCACGTGCAGGAGACCAAGTTCCAGATGTTCCAGCTCATCGACATCGCCCGCCAGACCGCGCAGGGCATGGAGTGAGTGGGATCCCCTTCCTTCCCCATCCCTCAGTACAGAGTGCTGAGATAGCTCAGGTGGGCTCAAGGAGAGATTCTTCCCTCAGCACTGCTGGCTGTAGTTGTGCTTTGATTTAGTTCCTTTTCCCATGGATTTTTGCCTTAGGCTCGTGTCTTTTATCAGTTATGTTTTCTCTATTTTTTCTGCTTTTGCAGCTTGAGGTCTTGCTGTGGAGCAGCAGATGAAATCCTGTTCTAAATACAGAATGCAGGGGCTTTTCCTCCCCTGTGTTACTGGAATGCTGCAGTGTTTGACACACACTGATTGATGCTTTGTGAGATGAGATCGGGCTGGCTGCTCTGTCCCACAGGACTCACCCAGATGTTTTTGGAAGCAGTTCCAGCTGTCTGAGTTGCTTCAGGCCCCACCTCTCTGCTTTCAGCCCTTGTTCTCTGATGCTGAGAGCACAGAAGCAGCTGCTGCTGCCAGAGCTCATTAATTTTGTAGATGAGGGCCCAGGTTTCCAGTCAGACAGCAGAAAACTGGGCACATTTCAGTGCAGGCAGTTGGGAACGGTCAGCTTCAGCACAGGCTGCAGATTTCATGGGTATGAGGACAGTCCCAGTTTTCCAGGGTTAATGGAACTTGTGCCACTCTTTCCTGACATTTCTTTACTGCACAGCTCCATTTCTTTGTTCCCAGAGCAGGCTCATGGAAAGCCAGAGGTGTGTGAAGGGATTGGGTGTGTAATAAACTGGGGGAATGAGAATGCTCTTTGTGAGCAGCCCTGCTAATGGCTCTTGTGCTTTTCCCTTCACAGCTATTTACATGCAAAGAACATCATCCACAGAGACATGAAATCCAATAGTATCCTTCCTGAAGCTCGATTCTCTGCAGGGAGGGAGTGATTTATTGTTACTGTGGAGCTTTCTGTGGGGGTTGCAATAGGTATTTTAAATATATTTATATCTCTAACTACTAATGGGCAATCCCTGTGATGAGCTAGGAACAACTTCCACAGAACATCTGTGCTTGTTTACCACACTTGGGATAAAGATGTGCAACAGTTGTGCTCCAGAAATCTCTTATTTTACTTAAATGGGGTTTATTCAATCCTCTGGTACCCAAATGCTGCTCTTCTCATTGATGGGAGGTGTGTGTGCCTGTTCCTCTGTGTGCACACATGGATTTGTTTCTGTTTCTTGTGGTTTTTTTTAATATATTTAGAACTCCTCACATAACTGGCAGAAATGAAGCCAAAAATCTTACTTTAAACTCAAGAAAAGGCAGCCTTTTACCATTATATTTTGTGCAAAAATATCTATTTAGTAACACATCTGGAGTGAAAATGTTGTGAGCTGATGCCTTTCACCTTTGAAATGCTTAATTTTGCAATTACCAGAACATCCATGGAGCTATCAGCAGGAATTGGGGCTTCCTTCCATCAAATGTGAGCAGGATGTTTTGGCAAATGTCATCATAAAAAAAAATCTGCCAAGTTCAGTAGTTCCAGAATATCAGTGGATTCCATTTTCAGTTAAAATAAAAAAAAAAACAAACCCTAATTGTTTTACTGTATAGGAGACCAGAAATTTGATATTCCTAATAAAGACCATTTTTGTGAAATAAATTAGCTCTGCTCCTGACACAGAAATGAGGAGTCAGTTATGTTTATATTTCTGAATTATCTTTCTTAAAACATTCCTAAGTGAAATCATTCAATGATATCTTCTTAAGATAACCCCAGCAAAGAAATTGCTGGTAATCAATAACCAACAGACCCATGAAGGAGATAATTATAAATAGTCTGGATATATTTCCAGTTAAAATCATACTTCAGTCTCAGGAGATCTGCCAGAGAACTTTATGGAAATAGATTTTATTTTGATACTTCTCCTTGTAATTGTTCTTTTCTTACTTTTAATTTTTGAGTTGTGAGACCTCTGTGCTGTTACCCTTTCTCAGCACCAGTTATTTAAGGAGCTGCAGCCATGGATGGTAAAGAACTGTTGATTCACCATAAAGATAAATCTACCAGTAATGCTGGAACATCTGCTCTGGTTTAGTGTTAAATGTTCATTTAAGCGTGGCTGCCATAAAATCCCTTTTCCTTTGTTTCACATACAGCTCACAGCAGGTTTAAACAAAACAAGCAGCACTTGCTAGTCAGGTCAGAAAATACAGAACTGTTGACTCAATTTTTTGCAGTTTCTTTAACAAAACTACAGATATATTTCTTCATGAAGGCCTCACAGTGAAAATAGGAGACTTTGGTCTGGCAACTGTAAAATCCAGGTGGAGTGGATCCCAGCAGGTGGAGCAGCCCACGGGCTCGATCCTGTGGATGGTGAGCAAAACATTCCCTGCTTTTCAATATTCTCCTCATGCATCTGTCCCTTCAACACTGGAACATTCAGGTGTGTAAGTCCTGTGTAGATTTTTATTCCAACTGTAGGACAGGTTGGAAGTGCTGGAGGAATTGTGCAAAGTAGGCACCTGTGGATTCTCCATTGGGGATTGTGAGTTATTTTAAATAGGGCTGCCAGTGTGGAAATGTGGATTAAAAATATCAGGATGCTTGGCTTAAGACTGTTTTGTGCTCTGTAAAATACACACATCACCTGAAACAAAGTTCCAGAAGCAAAAATGTTCTTTCCTTTAGAAAAATTGGAGAAAAAGCCAAATTTTTGAAAACTTTCCATAAAAGGATTTAAAACTAATTTACCCAATGGTATGCAATGTATTTGTGTACGTGAAACAGACCTTGAGGGGAAAAAAACCAACCTGTATATTTGCCCATTGTAGGCTTTTTTAAAAATGTATTTATTTTAGTCATTTATAGCCCATCTTTGCTGAGCTGTCATTGAAGGGGAGGTTGTTCCTGTTTCCTGGGAAGTTCCTGTGATCCCTTATTGTGGTTTTTATGCTGTTGTACTTTAGTGCTTTGCTCAATAATTGAGGGAATTCTTTAGGAGGGAAAAAAAATTCTTAGCCAATGGGAAAGTTCTTTTGATGGTTCACACCTTGTTTTGTTCAATCATCTGACATTGCTTATTTTAAGAAGCTTCATAATTTCACAAATATGTTAAAATGTTCCTGCATTTCTTCCCTGATCTTCAATGTGTGCTGTTTTGTGTTTGGCTTTCGCATTTCCTGACCATGTTTTGGTATCAATTCACAAGAGATCAGAGTTTTGTGTTTTTCCCCTTTAACCTTGATACCAGTTTAGGAACTGATGGTAAACTCAGGCTCAGCTTTGTGTAAGGTGCAACATGAGTCAATAAACATTGCAAAATCAAATAATATTTTTTTCTAATGACAAAATGCTTGTTCATTTAAAGCATTGATTTTTTGTGTGCTCTGAACTATATTGATATTTTTAATAAGATGTGGAGTAGCCCTGCCTGAGCTTCTCCAGAGCTTTAGGTAAACTCATCAAAGATTTGGGGGTACCCTTTGCTCACTCATTTCTTGCTGAACTCGCTGTCTCTGCTTCCCAAATACTTTCCCTTATCCTGTGCTTTTGTTTTTTGTTCATAATTTGTTTTTCCCCCCTGCCAGGCCCCCGAAGTGATCCGGATGCAGGACAGCAACCCCTTCAGCTTCCAGTCAGATGTCTACTCCTATGGAATAGTGTTATATGAGCTGATGACAGGAGAGCTGCCCTACTCCCACATCAACAACAGAGATCAGGTGAAGAACCCTCTGGGAACACTCCAGTTTATTTCTGGCCATGGCACATCCCCTTGGCCTCGAGAAATGCAGGATAAATACAAATGCAAACCAACTGAAGTGGTGTGGACAACCTGATTTGTTTCAGCAGTAAATGTTCACCTCAGTATTGACAGCGCAGGTACTCAGAGGAGAAAAATTCCCTGTTTATAAACATTTGAAGTGCCTTGTTAATTTATTCCCATGTTACAGCTTTTGCTGCAGAGTAAAACCTTGGTTTATACATTTGCAGTTATGGGAAATTCCCCTTTTGGTGTTAAATATGCTGCTGTTACATCAGGAAGATTTGGTGCTTTTTACTAAGGGGAAAAAACCCAGTAACTCTTGTCCAGCCTTTGAATGTTGACTATTTATTTATGTAGTCTTTACTAGGCTGTATGGTTAGCCAAGCTTGCAGGGCTCTGTTGGTGCCCTTTGGGACTGGGTTTCACCCCCTTGGGGGGCACTTACGCTGCCCAGCAGTGAGGCCCCCTGTGTAACCTGCCTTCTGTGGTGCTGGTTGTTGTTTTGCAGATCATTTTCATGGTTGGCCGGGGCTATGCTTCCCCAGACCTCAGCAAGCTGTACAAGAACTGCCCCAAAGCCATGAAGAGACTCGTAGCAGATTGTTTGAAGAAAGTTAGGGAAGAACGACCTCTGTTCCCACAGGTGAGTGGGGTGTCCTGCACAGGAACCTGAGGGTTTTATCAAGAGCCATTAGCACACACCAGAGTCTGCTCAGGTAGAAATTTTGGTTAATAGGAGGTGCAGCCTGTCTTTGTTCATAATGCAGCTCTTTTGGCAGTTTGTGTTTTGGTTGGACTTGCAGTTTCTGTGACATGAAACACAACCTGCAGCATTTGCTGGGCTAACCCCAGAGCAGGATTTCAACCCCTGACCTAGCTAGAGACAAGCCAAACCCTTAACACAGTAAAAATGCAATCTATCTCTGGATATCCATTTTATTTTAGAGTAGGGTTCAGAAAAATAAGGGGCCACTCCTCCTTTCCTTCCCTGCAGCTCTGAACAAGCAAAATCCACTGGGGGATGTAAATTCATGTAGCAATTTCTGGTATTTTTACAAGGGATTCTCCACCTTCTCCTGTCACTATGGGGAAGGTACTTTCTTATGCTTATTAATTATGAGTAATTAATTAAACATCAGAAATTTTGGAAAAATAACTTACTGCTCTTGCAGTCAAGCATTGTTTAGAAAGTTCTTTTTAAATGTCAGGCAGAAGATGCAGTTCCTTTCCCGTTACTCTACTGGAGGATGGTTTAGATGCTTATTAATTGATCTTAATGATCTTAATAATTGATCTTAATGTCTGTGAACTGATGAAAAACACCCTCCCACCCTCTGGAACTCCCTGTGGCCCTCACAGCACTGACAGGGGCAGGCAGAGCTGGATTCCTCCACCTCTGTTTTCAGTGCTCCACAAAGCATTATAATAAAACTTAAAGCCGTAATTGAATTGGGGAAGAACTGAATGAGTGAATGTTTAAATGGAAACAGAGGGAGCTGCTGGTCCCACAAGCCTCTCTAACCTGCTGTCTCCCCCCAGATCCTGTCATCCATCGAGCTGCTGCAGCACTCTCTACCCAAAATCAACCGCAGCGCCTCGGAGCCGTCCCTGCACCGCGCCGCCCACACCGAGGACATCAACTCGTGCACGCTGACCTCCACCAGGCTGCCCGTGTTCTGAGCTGCGTTCTGAGCTGCTCCTGCCCCCTGCTCCCCCGGCTGGAGCAGCAGGAGCAACACGAGCTGTGCTTCCCACGCCTCGGTGTCCGGGCTCCTCCGGCAGGATCCTCCGCGTCCCACTTGTACAGAGAAGCTGCTCCGGATTCGTGCAGTTCTCAGCCTGCAGGGACACAGCTCCTCATTGCCTTTGCTACCATCTCTTGTTCTGGGAGAGGTAACAGACTACAAATCAAGAGATCTATTACTATTTTTTTAATAGATGCACTTGAGCCTTATTTTCCCCTTCCCAGAAGCGATGGCTGTTTCTTTGGCAGTGGCTCTGGCTGGGTTTGCTCTGTGCTCAGCGAGGTGGCTCTGAGGACAGGCCATGTGACGTTCTGGTGCTCTGACTGCCCCGCGCCAAGTGCCACCTCACCCTGGGGAGTTGTGCCTGGAGTGGGAAGAGGAAATAACTCTGGAAATCAGCTCCTGCCTAAGAGCTTCACCAAGCCAATGAAATAAGTTAAAATGCTAATTCAACACAAAATAGTTTTGCAATAGTTTTGCACATAGAAGAAAAACTCTTGCAAAAGGATGGAATCAGTTGTGAATTGTCCTGCTCAGAGAAGGCGGTGAGCCAGTCCTGCTTTGGTCATCTTGAGAAGCCTCCCAGCTGCCTTTGGTACTATGGACCTGTTCCTGCAGCCCAGGCAGGGGTGAGTGAGGGATGCTGGGCTGGGGGCTGGAAAAGGCTGAGGGATGTTCCCACCTCCTGCAGAGGCTGCATCCCATCGGAAGCTGTCGTCCAAGAGATGCACTAGCAAGAGGAAACTGAGCATATACAGTTTTTCTTGTTGATTTGGGTTTTAATTTTGTTTTTATTGCTCCTGAGAAAATGCATTTATTGTAAGCCAAGGTTCCTCTGATTATCTTATTTTAATAAAATAAATTAAATTTTAGGTTTAAGATTCAATGTCATCATTTTAATGTAGTCATCCACAGTTCTGAGTGGGACATCTGCATTTGGAAAACTCAAGAAATGACATTCTGAATAATTTTTAAAAAGGAACTGATAAATAATAGCAGTGCAAGTAAAAACACACTGGATGAAACAACCTCTATGTTTCCAGTCACATGACAAGACAGTTTTTCTGTACTGTAATGACCTTTCAGCAGCAGCTGCTCTGGACACCCACCCTGATGTGCTCTCAGGCTCTTTCCCTGCACCACTTCTGCTCTTTTCTCTGGTTTATTGAGGTGCAAGTCAGTTTTTTGTTGGCTGAACTCCCATGGAATCAGGAATAGGTGGCTGAATCTAAAAATGGGTTTTTTCAAATAGCAGTTGGTGAAATGAGGGTTATTTGGTTATTAGGGCACGGTTTGGGAAGCCCAGTTTGGGATTTTGCCTTTCTGTGGGTGCACAAGGAGTGGGGCAGGGGCTGGCTGTGCCCTCAGGCACCTCCACCCCAAAGCTGCTGGGCAGATCTGCTGCCTTTGCTGGGAACTGTGACAATCCCTGTGTCCAGCTCTCCCTGGAATGCCCAAACAGCCTCTGCAGCAGCAAAACCCCACAAAGCTCCCGTGAAAGGGAGGAGAGCCAGACACAGAAATCACCTCCAGTTTGTCCTCAGAATGTTCCATACCAGGGTAAGGGTAGAGTATTCATCCCTGGGTGATAACAGAATGCTCAAAGATAACAGAATGCTTCCTAAGTAGTGAATTGAGACTTGAAGGAGACTGCTCCATATAGTTCTGCATGGTTTTTAATAATACTATTGGTATTTGGACTGCAACTCTCTTCTAAACATTCTTTATCTCTAATTTTCGCTTCATGACAATGAGCTTAAAACACGATAGAAAAAAAAACCCAGAAGAGGTAAGTTGCTTTAACTCTGATTTCCCAAAAGAAACCATTAACCCATGATATTTAAAGCAGATCATGTGTCTCTTGAAAAAATGAAGTATTTTTCATAAGTGGGTTTATTGTAACCAGCACTTGATGTCCAATTAAATAAAAGCTGCTGAGTGAAGAACTTAGAAACTCAGACATTTTAAAGTCCCTGGGTAGCTTTAAAAAAGTATCTTTTTAATTTCAGACTACTCCTCCTCATTTCTTGGGGCAAAGTAAATGAGGAATGTCTTGTTTAAGGTAAAGGACATCCTATCCATTGATTTTTATTTTTTTTTTTGGTGTATACCTGACAGTGTTTCCTTCTGGAAAAAAAAAAATGGATGGAAAAATAAAAAAGAAGGAATTGAGGAAGGGTGAGAGCTGGGGAAGTATTCTGGGGTAGAAGGGGTGTTTGGGTGCCCTTGGAACATTCACTGTAGTGTGTGCCATCCCTCTTAGGGATAATTTACCTTCTCCTTAGTGCTGAGCAATTGCACTGATTGGATTTAGGACCTGTCCTGGGCCAGTTTCACCAAGGAACTGGGAATTGTTGTTTGTTACAGACACTGCCAAGGCCAGACCTGACTGTGCAGTGAGCACTGCTAAAAATTAACTTTAGGGGGGAATAATGATGGGAAAGTTTAATTTCCAGGTCAGAAGAGAGGGCACAGCTGGCAGGGGCAGAGGGGAGGAGCTCCTGACCCAGAAATGCTAACATCAGCTGGATGGAAAATCCTGGAGTCACTGCTTTGGTGCCAGTTAAAGATGTTTGAATCCCAGATTAAGGTTCCTGCTGTTGCCTCCTAGCAGGGACCCCGATCCTGGTGTCACCACCCCAGGGATGGCAGCAGCTTCCTGTCCAGCTCTCTCTGAACACATTTTGCTTCCTAATTTTCCTCCCCTGGTGGATCAAGACTGGGACCATCACTGATCCATGGGTCAGCTTTCTGCTCTTGGCCTTTCTTTCTTACACATTAAGTATTAATTTTTATGCTTTTATACTGCTATAGATAATAACCAAACCAGTTACACACCTGCCTTCCATTGCAACCAAAGTGTTCTGCAATAAACTCCTCATCTCTGTGTTTACAAACACTGCTCAGTGTCTCACTCCGAGCCCAAGTGATTTACAAGGACCTGAGTCAGTGACAGCTCATGCTCAGGTGTGTCCATGCTGTTAGAGCAGCCACTTGAGTGCACACTGAATTCCTGCTTTAGCTGCAAAGTTAATACAGATGACTTGGCAGACAGAATTAACTTCTGGTACCAGATTTCACAATCCAGCTGCCTTTGCCACAGCAACAGAAATCAGGTTTTTAACAAAGCCAGAATTCAGTAGCAGTTCTGAATGCAGAATGCAGCGATGTGCATTGATCCCCCAGCCCTCCTGGGCCTTCAGCATTGCTGGGGAAAAGAGGAGTGGAGGCACTGAGCTGCTGCAGAGCCACCCCTGGCTGTGGGGCAGGCCTGGCTGAGCAATCACTGGGATATGGGAATACCTCACTCTCCTGCTCCAAGCTCCAGTTTGTGCAGCCAGTTCAGGAATCAGTGCAGCTGCCTTTGCTTCCCAGCAGGAGCCACTGCTGCCTCTGAGCACCTGACTGGTGTGAAACAGGGCTGGGGACTCGGCCCTGCCCAGCCCCGGCCCCACACACACAGAGAATCCACCAAACTGAACTCCAGGTACTGTTTGAGGTACAATGCACCAGCTCCTTTTTAAGGAGAAAACCCTACACTGTGACCATTATTCCCAGTGGGGTTTGTAGTTCTACATTTAGCTGATCTAGCGGAGGAAAAAAAACCCCAATGCACCCAAACTCTATTTAGCAACAGTTTTTACCAGCTTAAGCTTGCACTGGACCTGTATTTACACTACCACTCAGCTCACAAGACAGCATATGTTAGGCCAGAGAGGGAGAAAACCCTCCTGGGATTAAGGGATTTTTTTCCATGCAGCCAATTTATTTTTTGTTTTTTAAATATATTTAGTCTTTTGTTGTTGTTGTTTTTTCTTTTTTTTTTTTTTTTTGTTGCCATATAAAAACTATCTGAAAACTTTACCAGGACTGCACGAGTAACCACCAGGGCACGTTTTGTTCTACGTGTGCTGGAGGGAATAAAAGCATGGCTAATAAATAGCAGCACTGCTGGGCTCAGAGGGGCTGTGTGTGCTCACTGGGCTGCAGTGGGATCCTCCTCAGCCCCAGAGAGGTGCATGAACAGCTCCCCCAGCTCCGTGACCTCGCTGTCGGCGCCGGGCGCGCTCCTGCTCTCCCTGTCCTCGATGAAGTCCCACAGGCGCACGGAGTTGAAGAACTGCAACAGAGAAAAAGCTGCCTGAGCACCCCCAGCCAGCACAACGCTGGCCTGGGCACTCATTTCCTCACTGAAAACCATCACAAGATGAGATCACATAGCTCGGAGCTCAGGGTGACAGCCAGGCTCTCGTGTCCCAGAACAGGCCGTGAAGGGACACAGCTGGGGCAGAGGCACCACCACTGTGTGAGGTTTCACCCTTTTCACCTGCCCTTAGTGCCAAGCACAGGAGAGGAGCTTGGAGTACTGTGGGTGAAAGCTTTAAGAGCAGAATTCCTGCGAGCAAAGGTCTGGACTGGTTGAAAAAACAAAGCAATGATACTTTGCAGGTAAATGAGCAGCACCTTCTGTCTGCAAGAACAAACCCTTGCCCAAGGAACACCGAGAGGTGCTTTGTTCCCTTGTCCTGCACGGCAGGAGCCATTCCCAGCTGCACAGGTGACACTGAAATGAGGTCTGGGTGACAGCAGGGCCCTCCTTACCCGCACAGTGCCCTCGGAGCTGAGCTGCTTCCGCGGCTTCTCAGGCTCAGCTCGGGTCCCGTCGGGGTAAGCGTGGAGGTAAAGACACTTCCCTCCAAAGGGACACGTTCCCTTCCCCTGCTCGAAGTACTTGCAGGGCTTTTTCCTGAGTTAATTAGAAGAAAAAGGGTTACTGTCTTCAAGCTGGAAGGGAAGGAGAAGCAGTTCAGTCCCCACAGTCTCAGTAAGGCTCTGGTAACACTGCCAGAGCTCTGGCCTCCCCCAGCTGACAGCAGCAGTGAAACTCTTTGTTTTCCTTCCCTCTCTGCTCTCCTCGGTCACCAACAACCCTCCAGGCAATTATGGCTGAGGCATCCACAGAAGCCACATGAAGCCAATTCTGGCAAGTGAGCTGAAATAGCTTTAACATTTCTGAGCACACAGAGGCTGAATTTCTGATCTACAATTACACAGCCACAGAGTGAAGCAGAAGTGTGACCAGAGATGAGGAGCTCGCTGCAGAGTGGTCTGTAATTACATTAAGGTTAAAAATAAAGGCTCAGCAACTGACTGAGTCTTGAAGCAGCTAAAGAACAACGTGAGGAATGTGGGTGGTTGCTGCACTTACCCCACTCCCTGCTTAAATGCTTCAATCAGCTCATTTTTCTTCTCCTGCTCTTCCACCCAGTACACGCTGGGGATGACAAACTCGGAGATCACCCGGCACTCAGGGCAGGACCTGGAGCAACAAGACAAACCAGAGATGCTCTGGGGCCTCCCCAGCCTGAAACCCTCCACAGATCTGCCCCGAGCAGTGAGGATCCTCCTGAGGGAAAGGGGATCTTCGTCACCTCGGGCAGCAGCCACCTCCTCCCACGTTAGTACAACACCTTGTGCGCATTCCAGCTGGAATAACACAATTCAGGGCACCCAGGGCTTGTGTTTGTTTCTGGACCTGAGCAAACGCAATAGGGATTTCCACAGTGTGTAGAAATAAACTGTGTTCTGTGAGTGCAGCCAAAACCACAAATTAAGGTGTCTCAGCCTTTTAAAATGCAAGGAGCTGACGGTCACTTCAGTGACATTTGGAGTCAAAGTTGTGCAGAAAAGTCTGAAAATATTTCCCACCTTTTCTTCAGCATGTTTGTAACTTGAGAGATGCTCAAAGACAGAAACTGCCCTAAGTGGATGTTTTAAATTCTCTCATCTGAAGGGGAACATGTTTGGAACACATTTTTTGTAGAGCTAGAAGATAAAGGCATTTACTGAGACAGATGAAAGCATGGTTAGTGGGACATTTACGTAGAGCAAGCTGCAGTTTAGGGGAAAAATCCTGTAGTTAAGCACATCCTTAGGAAAAAATGGAGCTTTGGGTCAATGCAAGGGGCAGAGCTGCAAGGTCCCAGCTGTTGCAGAGTCCACTCTGCCCACTGACCACACAATCAGAGAGGACTGAGCTGCCACTGGCCAAACTGCCCATGCAGGGCCATGGAATTAAGGGAACTGGTACCAAAGGACACCCAGTGCACCCTGCTGCTTGTGCAGGCAGCTCTCAGCCAAGTCCTGGGCCTGGCCAGCAGCTGGAGCAGCCTTTGCTGAGCTCTGTTAACACCTGCAGCTCCAGCCCCACTGTGCGAGCAGGCTCAGCCCCTCTCAGGCCGTGGCAGGTGCCAGAACTCACTTGATGATGGGGTTCTCGAACTGCTTGGCACATCTCCACTGGCGGATGCAGGACAGGCAGTACGTGTGGGTGCAGTTGGACAGGATCCCAAACCTCCTCTCTGAGGCTGAGGGCTTCTCATACACCACCTCCATGCAGATGCTGCACACCTTGTCCTGGCTGGCCTGGATGGCAAAGGCCCTCTCCATGTCGTGCTCAAATGTTGCCATGCACATCTGTCAGGGGAGAAAGCCACTGTGAGTGCCAGCCTGCCAAACCAAATTCCCTCTGGAAAGGATCTGCTGCAGGCAGAACATGGAACACTCACTGAGGACATCATTCCTCCCCATCACTGCAGAGTTTAACTTAAAACACATTAAAATCAATCATGGCATTTCAGCCTTCAGTGTTCTCTCAGCTGTCAGAAATAAAGATGCCAGGGTGCTTCACTCATCCCTTTCTGCATCTCTGTCAGATAACAGATACTGAATTCCTTGGTGCTTCAAACATCCCCAGAAAGCATCTCATTAAATAGGTGCCACACTCAAGGTGTTCCTCTGATGACAATTAAGGCCACCTTCATTCATCAGGTGCTAATTTTTACCCAGTTAAGGAATTAGTCTCTTACTTCAGGCTTTCCCCCAGCAGCACTTCTCATCCCAGCAGTGACAATCCACAACCCATTCCCACTCCCAGAGCACTGCGAGGTGAGCTGGTGACTCAGAGACCTCCCAGAGACATTCTCCTGGGAGACTTTCAGGGTGCTGTGGGAGAAGGCAGCAGGCCAGTCTCTGATGAGGATGAAATTGGAAAAACCACAAGCTGCTCCCTGCAGCATCATTGCCAACTCGGCTCCAGGGGCTCGAGCTGGCCGCTCTCCACACCGCTCTCCAGACAAGCAATACAACAGAAGCTCTTTGGAAGAAGCTCTCCTGCAAAGCCCATCTTTAGAGCCCCAACCCTGCCCTGAGCAGCTTTCCCAGCTCCCCCTTTACCATCTCGTGGGCCTTCCTCTGCTCCTGGTCGAAGGGGTGCAGCACCTGGAGGCCGCAGATCTCGCAGAGCTCCCCGTGCAGGTACAGGCAGCGCTCCCCGAAGTGGCAGGCGCCGGCGGCGGCGTAGGGACACAGCTGCTCGGTGGCGCCGGCGCCCGGCTCCTCCAGCCCGCTGCAGATGGCCTCCAGGTACGAGTGGGGCTTGCCCTCCTCGCTGTCCCCGGGCTCGCCGCAGCACACAACAGCCCCAGGGCCGCTGGGGGCGCCAGCCCGCTGCTTCTCCTCGCTGGAGCCGCATAGATCTGGAGGGACAAGCACAGGGCACTGCACTCAACCCCCACCAGCTCCTGTCGCTCCGAATCTCAACTTTTCTTCCCAATGGGATCTCATCTCTAAGCCCTTTCTGCTCATGAATGGCAGGGATTTTCCCAAGCTGCCTACTGAGGAGTTCAACTGCAGCGTTTATTCAGGTGTTTTCTGGTCACAAATAGACTAAAAAAAAAATCACAGAATCATTAAGGATGGACAAGACCCCCAAGATAATCAAGTTTAACCAAACCCCACTTTGTCTCCCAGCCCAGAGCACCGAGTGCCACATCCAGCTGTCCCTTGGACACCTCCAGGGATGATGATTCCCTTCCAGTGCCTGACCACCCTGCCCATGAAAAAATTCTTCCTCATGTCCGGCCCGAACTGCCCAGGCTCGAGGGATCAAACAGCTCCTCTCGTCCTGTTGCTGACTGTCCGGGAGCAGAGCCTGACATTCCCCCAGGATAGTTTTGTCCTGTCAGGGTGGACAAAACACTCCTCTCACCATCCCTCAGGGAGCAGAATGGAAGCAGTCACTTCCCAGAGCCATTGAAAAGGATGACAGGCAGAGTGTGTGCGGGAAGGAGGCTCCAGGAGGGAGTTCTGGCTGGCCTTGAAACTCCCATAATCACAGGGGACAACACCTCCCTCCCTCTCCCTCCCTCCCTGGTGCCGGGCAGAGCAGCCTCCCACTCACCCCTGTCCCGGAGCACCAGCGTCCTCTTCTCCCTCCGGCTGCGCGGGGCGGCGGGGCCGTGCTCGGGGGGCGCCCGGGGGCTGCCCGGGGCCGCGGGGGGCGGCGGGGCCGCGGCTCCGCCCGCCGGAGGGAGCCTCACGTGGTCATACCTGCGGCAGGAAAACCGGGATCGGGCCGGGCACCGAGACACCGAACCAGCGGCTCCGGGAAAGGAGAGGACCCCAGCCAGCCGGTGGGACCGCAGAAACACCCCAGCAGCAGAGCAGGAGCAGCCAGGGGAGTACAGGGGCTGCTCCATGGACACACCCAATGCTACAGTATTTACACGGGAACAGAAATACTCCCCAGCTCTTTGTGGACCTGGACACGTGCACCCAGTGCCCAAATTCCAGCCAAACAGCTGGAGAAAAACCACACACGGCTTGCAGCCAATACTGATCCCTGGGAGTCACTCAGCCCATCCCACACCACCAATTCCAGGTGAGCAGCTGATGGAATCACTGATGTCCAGCCCATGATCCTGCTCTGGCACAAGGATTAGGCAAGGCAGAGAACTCTGAGGTGAGCTCCAGGCTCCTCAGCCAGCAGGGAATTCCTCCAGGAAGGATCCCCGTGGCAAATCCCTGATGAAACAGTATTCCCTAGAGGATTCCTCTGAGAGTTTTAACCTGGAGACTCCAGGGAAAGCTGTGGAATTGTTCAGCCTTCCCACCAACCCAGGGGGACACGAGGAGAGAGCTGAAAATCCCCAAAATTGTGCACTGGGATGTGCAAGAGGGTGGCTGGGAGCTGCACCAGGAGCTTCCAGCCTCTCCGTGGCCTTTCCACGGACACCTGCAGCTCTGACTGCAAGACCTGGATGGGAAAGATGTGAAACCCAAAGCTCAGTTCTCACAGAGCAAAACAATCCCTGAATTGAGCCAGAGCGCAACTCCACTACCAGAGGCGAAGTCTGCTTTTGGCCCTGGGAAAACTCGCTTTTAATAAATTATTTCATTCCCCTGGTCCTCTCTGCTGGCTCTGTGACTGCCCTGGGGTGAAGCTGACAGGACGGGAGCCCTCGGGCAGCCCGGGGAGCGGGGGTTACCTGCAGCGGGCGCCGTAGGCACACTGCCCCTTCTGGTAGTACTTGCAGATGGTGGAGGATTTGCTGGTGGCCAAATCATGGGAGAACAGGCACTTGCTTCCCTCCCGACACACGCCCTGCAAGTAGTACCTGTGGAGAGGCGCAGGTCACAGCAGGAGGAACGGTTTGCCCGGGTTTGGTTTGGTTTGTGTTCACAGAATCACCGAGGCTGGACAAGCCCTCCCAGCCCAGCGAGCCCCAGGCTGCCCCCAGCCCAGGGCGCTCCACGGCCACCTCCAGGGACGGGCACCCCGAACCTCCCCGGGCAGCCCTTCCATTATCCGAGCCCTTTCAGTGAACCAAACTTCCCCGAGGAGACTCGGAGGAGCCTTCTCATACTGCCCCCGCTTGTTTCCCGGGCAGCCCGCGGGGGAGAGCGAGGGGACAAGGGTGGCTCGGGGGGCACCCACGACCTCCAGCCGAGCACGGACGGAGCGTGGCGGGCGTGAGAGCGGAACGAGGGGGCTGCGACGGCGCGGGGCAGGGGCCGGGGGTGTCTGAGGGCTGCGAGGGCTCCGGGCCCGGCCGGGCCGCGCTCACCTGCACGTCACCTGCTTCGTGCTCATCGTGCACCGCTCTGCCGGGCCCGCCCGGCTCCTCAATCCGCGCACCGAGGTTCCGCGCAGCGGGAGGGATGGGCGTGGCCGCGGCCCCGCCCCGAGGCCGCGTTTCCGGCCGGACGGTTTAGGCCGCCGCGCCGGGCCATGGCGCTGCTGCGCGTGCGCCACTGCCGCGCGCTGCTGTACTGCCGGCGCGTGCCGCCGCGCTGCCCCGCGTGCGGCGGGGACCTGCGGAGCGCGGGGCTGGCCGCAGCGCCCGCCCGCCTGCGCTGCCCCTTCCGGCACGGCCACGGACAGCCCCGCGCCTTCCTCATCAGGCCCAGCCGCGGCACCTTCCTGCTGTAACCGCCAGGGGGCGCCGCGCGCGCGGGGACCGGCCTGAGGGGAAACGGCGGGAACGGGAACGGGAGGGGAAAGGGGAAAGGGAGGGGAAAAGGGAGGGATATGGGGAATGGGAGGGGAAAGGGGAAAGGGGAAAGGGAAGGATATGGGGAATGGGAACGGGATGGAAAAGGGGAGGGACAAGAGGAACGGGAGTGGGAGGGGAAAGGGGAGGGATATGGGGAAAGGGGCGGGCACTGAGAGGGAATGGGAGGGGAAAAGGGAAGGGAATGGGGACGGAGAGGGCCGGTAAAGGAATGGGAATGGAAGACGAAGGGGGGAGGAAATGAAATGGTAAGACAAGAGAGAGGGAAGGACAGGGGAAGGGGAAAAGGGAAGGGAAAGGAGGAGGAGGTGAAATGGGAAGACAAGGGAGAAGGGAAAGGACGGGACAGGGCTCACAGCCGCTCTGGGAGCTCTGGGCTGTGCACGGACACTCCTCAGCCCCTCTGCTCCTCTTCCAGCGACTACGACGGGCACTGCGACCTCCACGTCGGGATCACCAATTCCCAGGGTAAGCCGCGGGTCCCTGCCGAGCCGTGCCGCCTCCCACACCCCGCAGGAACCCCCTCAGCCACCCCACCTGCCACCCCTGCTGCTCTGGGAGCTGCAGCTGCGAATATCCTGGGATGGGCTCACTGGGAATGATCTCGCTGTGCGGCAGAGCTCCAGAGCAAATCCCTTCTCCTGACTGGATTAAACAGGCATTGAATGGAATAAACAGGTGCCTTCCACCCCTGGAATGAAGGGCTAGGCTTGCTTTAAAGGAATTACAGTTTAATTGAGAGTAACATAGTTTTTGGCAATTCTAAAAACACCCCTAATTAAAAAAACAGTTTTAAAAGCCACGTTAAAAATAGTATTGGGTTCTACCTACCCACCCTTCAAAACATCATTTCAGTTGTGTATTTAATACAAAGCCAGTCTCCTTTGGGGGTTAAAAATGAAGCCTGATGCGATGATTATTAAAAGAGCCAAACTTTTTTCCAAACCATGCTGTGGAAATGAGACCAGATGTTTGCTAGATGCTAGGACTGCATTTCCTACTCGGCTGATGGGAAGTTGAGTCAGCACAAGCCCCAAAAAGGGCTGTGTGTGTGTGTTCCCCAGCACCCCACTGCTGTTTGCAGGTGTGGTGTACAACTATGACCAGGAGGGTGTGCACAGGGATGGCAGTGGCTGGGAGCAGTGCATCAGCGTCGCCCTGGTGCAGCCGGACATGTGGGAGCTCCTGCAGCAGTGGGACAACCTCCTGGAGGAATTCTCCTTGGAAGAGGCCTGGCTCCCTGACAGGTGTGTAGGGAACAGCTGGGGTGTGTTTGGGATGAGGTTTGGGGGTTTCAGAGCCCGGTGTCCTTCAGGACACACATTGCTGGCAGCCTGGCCTGGATCACCCTCAGCCTGGCCTGGCTGGCCAGAATGTTCTGAATTTTAAGCAAAACTCAGCTGCTCGAACACAAAATCTCTAAAGCAAGAGGTGCTTTTAGGGGATTTTATGTTAAAAGCCCCAGTTTGATGAAACATGACCTGCATGCAGCGGAGTACAAAAGTGCAGGCACAATTCCATAATTATTTTTTGAGGTTTCAGCAGTTTGAGGTGTATTTGCATAGAAAGGCTGAGCACAGTGATGAGATTCTTGGCCAGTTGTTTTTTGATGTCAGTGGTGAGAAGTGGGAACCAGGCTGATTTCCAGCTCCAGTGGTGACAGAGCAGCTGTCCAGGGAAACACCAGTCGTGGGATTGTCCCTCAGTGAGAGCAGCTGTGACACAGAGCCTGCCTGGGTGTCACTGAGTGAGTGTAACCATAATAGAGAAGAAAGAAAAAAAACATTGAATTAAAAGCATTTCTTAGCAGTTCTCTATGTGCTGAGTATAAAATTTCAGGGATCAAACATTACCTCCCTAAAAGAGATGGAAAATTTGATTTAGAACAGAATTTTTAGAAGTTTACAGAGCTGGTAAAGCCAACAGAATTTGTGTCACTTTTACAGTTCCCAGTAATACTAAAATTGCCTTGACATGAAAAAATCACTGGCAGAAGGTCAGAGATGTGTGCATCCCTTCTCCAGGCTTTTCCCTGGTTTCCATCTGCCCCCTCCTGACACAGTGACCTTTTTCCACAACACCACCAGTGACCACTGAACTGAAAACAACTCTTTTAATTAAACCCTCTGCTTATTTTGTCAATGGACAGGAACTGCACCAAACTAATCCTGTAGCTCCTTTGGGATCAGGACAAACCTAATTCTGGTTTTCTTGATAGCTTTTCAACTTACTGAAGGGTAGTAGGGAACAGCTCTGATAGAAGGATTTTAAATGGTGGTGGCACACAGTTAAGTCTGGGGCTGCAGGAAAGAGCTGCTAGCAATAGCTGGAAGAGCAAAGGTTAACAAGGGAAAAGCCAAGTAGGTATAAAAAAAATAAGAACTCGTTTTTGTCAACTCTTGCAGCCCTCTCATTTTTATGCTCAGAGTTCAGGCTGGGAAGTCCCACTTGTAATGAATATACTGAACTGCTGGGATGGAGAAGTTCCTGGAGAGCGTTCCTTGAGGGAACACTCCCCCAGGAGTAGTGATGAGTCCTGCTGAGAAGGTGTTTCCCTGCTGCAGTAGAAACTGACAGGATTCTTGATTTTTCATGATCTGAATCTTTATTGCATAGCTCATATTTTTATACAGTTTTGGAAGTCATGGTGTTTAATTGGTCAATAACTTTCTTGCTGCTTAATTCATTGGTTAGAAGGTGTTTGTGTGTGTACATGCTAAGACTCTCTCTTTTCATGGGCGTTTACATACTTTCTTTGGGGATTCTTATGAGACAGGCTTTGTTTTTATTGGTGTGAGCAGTTTCCTTACTTGAACAGATTGTTATTTAAACTGATTCTCATTTTCTTAATTTTTTTTTTTCATGGGAACTTAACAGTCCAGCTAGCTGCACTCAGTTGAAGCACCAGGCCTAAGCCATGATTTTATGAAGCCTTTCTTTTACAAGTTTTGCACCTATATAAAACATTTCCCCAGGTACGAGGAGCAGCAGCACAACTGTTTCACCTTCGCCCTGGCCTTCGTCAACCGCGTGCGGCAGGGCCGGGGCCGGGAGCCCCTGAGCAAAGCCCAGTTCACCGAGAGCTTCGTGCTCCCCCACAGCAGGGAGGCCTCCAGGTACCTCACCCTGCACCAGCAGCTGGCTCACAGGGACTTCTACATCGTGCCCTTGGCTGAGCAGGAGCAGGAGCAGGACAGTGTGGCTGGAAACCAGAGCCTGCTGGAGTAGCAGTGGGAAAGGCAGGCTGCACAGCTCAGGGTTAGGGTTTAATGGTGTTAAATCAGCATTACCTTCGCCCTGCGCCTCAGGGAGGGGTCAGAACAATGAGCTTGTGCATTTCAGTGAAGTAACACAATGTACACACAACAGAATTCCTGTGGAAAAATGTTTTCTGATTTAACATTCCTTGTGTGCTCTGTTCTGCAAAGACTTCACACCAGAAATCAGAACTGCTGTGGAATTCAGGGCTTTACAAATGAACCGGGAACTTCAGCTGTAGCAAACCAAAGCGGCCTTTTCCTGTCACCTTTGTTTACTGATGAGTGAAAAAAAGGGAACATGTGCTTGTGTGCTGCTGAGATCCCAAATTCCTGTCTGACTGTGAATTTCCTTTCCTTTAATTGCTAATAAATATACCAGCAAATAACTCCGGCCTCTTTGCCCATCAGATTTTTTCTGTTCTGAAGTGCGTGGTAAAGGAAAGAAGCCAAGGTGGAATTCAGATACCTGAATGTGAAGCTGCAAATCCCAAGAGGAAAAAACACATCTCACGCAGATGGGGAAAGGTGCCCAGGCTCCAGAATAAATCTAAATTCTGGGAAGAGTTCCCCAACTCTGAGCTGTGATTGTAAAAATAAGTTCCAGGGTCCCAACTGCAACAACCAAACCTCTCCCCAAATCCAAATCTCAATTCACAAAGACTGAAGTCAAGAGTTGTGCTGCCATAACACCAGAAATACTGTTCCTAATAACTGCAGTGTAGCCACTACTCAAATACGCACCTTTTTATATTTTATTTTATATTTTGAGTTGGGACACATTTAATTTTTTCCCTTTCATCAGTTCACTTACATTTTACAGTAAAACATTCTCTCCAGTAAACATGTTACACCTCATTTTATACAGCATTTATACACACCAAGTGAACATGTTGGCAGAAAATGTTCTGAGGGAACAGTTCATCACAAGATCAGGTAAAAAACAAGAAGAAGTGGCTTTTAAAAAGTGAGATTTTCTTGTGCAGGCAGTTACAATTCTTCCTGCTCACTGCGCTCACGGGAGGAAACCCAACGAGTCACAATCAGCTCCTGAAATAAAAGCCAGCAATTATGGAAAAAACCTCAAAGCTACAGAAAATCAGTGAGGCATGGGGACTAGGTGTGTAAAATTGATAAGTATTATGTGACCACTGAGATATTTTAGCAGATGATTGTTCCTGAAGTGAGCTGACCTCACACACGCTTTTCTCCTTTGATTTCTGAAATTAGTTTAGCCCTGCCACCTCCACAGTTTTTTTTAGAAATCCTTATTTCCCCACTCAAATGCTTACACGCACACTACTGGCAACATTTCGCATTCAGATTAGGAGATTCAATGTTTGTAGGGATCCTGCAATGCACTTTATGCAATGCATGAAGGAATTTAATTGTATTGCAGCCAAATCAAGGCGAAGAGCCAGGCACAGTTCTCCCCAGGAGCTGCAAAACAGCAGGAACCTCTCACCTGGACCTTGATTCTCTTCATGCACTCTGGGGTTGACATCTCCTCTGCAGTCATGTCAGAAGGCCTGATCAAATAGCACAGCATGAGCTCCTGTGGGCAGCCAGGAAACATGGGAATTTCAGTGGATTATGGAAGCACCGTGAAGCTCACACAGAAAATCTCGGAAATTTCACTCTCATTGCTCAAAAGAAAATCCTGGGAGATGGAAAGGGCTTTAAAAGCAGAAGTGGCAGTCAGGAAATAAGCGTCCCTTGGTCTTTTTGCCGTTCCTCACACAACTTTTAACATTCCTACAGGTGGCAGAACTTTAATTATTATTATTTAATATTAATTCTTCCAGGATTCACCTGGATATTGGCAAAGGAAACTTCTCTCCCTGCTGGCTGACCAACATATTGTTCAGCAGGATTCTTTTCCCAGCCTCACTCCAAGTTCCTGCCCTTTGGAGCAAACTTTATCATCCCAAAGCTGTTTTCATCCCAACACCTGTACCTTGGAAGCGTTTGCAGTTGTTCTGTTCAGCCCAGACAGGGACATCCAGCTGAGGGGTCTGCGAAGAGAACCTTCAAAATTATCATCCACCAACTCAGCAATGACAGAGTAACTGGAAAACACAGCAGGCAGGACAAGTCACAGAAAGGAAACTGCCATTTTCTGAAGACAACTCAAGAACTAGAGGCTAAAAACTGGCATTAAACAATCTGCCAGGTTGCAAGCTGTGAAACTGAGTCTTTTTCTATAAGGAAATGAGGAGAAATAGGAAGTTGTGGATGTGCCCAATGGTGCCTTCCCTTCCCACCCTTCTGGATGTTTGTAGCATTCTCTTTGTTGATGCTAAGCTGACATTTATAACCGATTTATTATCTAGGAGTTCAACCTGACTAACCAACGAACAAAGACAATTACCATCCCTTAAAATTCTCTTAAATTACATAAATAACCCAGACCATATATTTTTTTAAGTTGGTATTACAAAATTCAATTATTTTCCTGAACACACCATCATATGAGTACTAAATCCACTGCAACTTGTAATTTTTAATGCCTGTTACTTAAAACCAAAGAAATGGTGTCATTTAGCACCTCTGCTAAAAGGATTTTCACGTTTCTGGTGTGAACACCGCTGGCAATGTATTTTGAGTGATGAATATGTGCTGAACCAGTGAAGATGCTAAATTGGTGTGAGTGAAATTTAATTAGAAGCAAAGGAATGAGCCAGAAACAGGAGTGTCAAACCTGGCATGGTAGAAGGGGGGCCCTTTTCGATACAGCACTGAAATGAAAGAGAAACACCTCAGTTACATCAGAGTTTCAGTGAGTTTAATATACCAGTGCCCATCAATATTGTCTAATTGTAAATTTTAATTACACAAGACAAAACTTCAACTCTTCTGAATTCTGCTCTGAATTAGGTTGTCCCAGCAAGTGGAGAGAAGGAAGAGCAGCAGAGTGACTCAGGGCAGGTCAAAGGTAAGGCAGAAGAACCAGAGGAATTAGCAATTGCTGGAGGAAAGAGTTTAGGATGGAATTTTTTGGCAGGGATGATGAATTCAGCCAGAGCTACACACTGACCTAAAGGCCTTGCTGAGCACAACCCCCAAACTTCGGCAGCATTACAGCACCTGCTGGGTTGCACACATCCCAAAATACCTCCCTTTAATGCACATTCTCCCGCAGTAACAGGCTTTACTGCACTGCTTATGCTGACATGAGCTAAATGGAGTTCTTGAATTCCTTAGCAAGGACACCACTAATTACTTCTGAAATATTAAACCCCCAACCAATAATAAAAAAAGTCCATTCTCTATCTTCCTCAGAAACCATCCCACAGTCTCGGCAGTAAGTTCAGCAGAAGTCTAGATTCTCTTAAATGGGATGAATAAAGTGCATGAACTTTAATGTGAACTGGGATCAAACCTGTTATTCTAGAGACTGTCATATTAACTGTCATATTAACACTGCAGGAGATGTGTTTAGAAGGGGAGGGAGAAAGTTGGGAAGGGAATTTCAGGGCAATCCTGGAGGAATTATGAACCCCATGAAGCAAAACAGACCTCCCAAGCTGTCTCTTCACCTACTGGATATGGGATGTTCCTTTCCACTCACATCCCAACTTCATTGCTAAACCCAGATATCCTTTGCCAACTGCAAGCAGCAAAGGCTGCTCCAGTCCTCTGAATTCCTCTCTGGGCCTGGAGTTCTGCCTTGCCTGGAGAAGGGCTGAGGAGGAAATTATCCCATTTTTGGGGAGGTACTCACAGAGATCCGTGCCGTACTTCAGCCCCACCTTGGGCACCCAGCCCTTGCCCCTGAAATAGTGGTAGGCCATGTAGGTGGTTTTGAAATCAGGCTTCACCTCACTGAACACTTCCCACAGCTTCACGATGCTCAGGGGCTCCTGCAAACACCACACAGCAAAGTCACTGCACCGACACAAACCAGCCATGCTCTGCTGCACAGCATCACAGCCAAGCATCAAATATCACATACACAGGCTGCTGCAGGGCATGAACTGCACACAGTGAAACACAGAATCCCTAAATTCAGGACAGCAACCAGGTGCTCCACTTAGTGGGTCTTTTATGCAGTTCACAATCAGTCCCATAACATCCCTGTTAAAGGAAAGGTAGATAAATCTTAAACTAAAAGCACAGATCTGAATTATTATGGCATTACATGAATAATGGATTGAAAAAAATAATGTTTAAAACTCCAAAGAATTTTGCCATCGCAGGTGTAGTTATTCACCATATTATTTCTCCTGTATTTCCTGCCTAAGTTACAACAAAAATACTTTCTCTGCAGACAGACAGTGCTTAATTTTATTTGTCTTGGTAAACTTAAAGCTTTCAGACCTGTATTTCCTAAACAGAAATACCGTTACTTGTAAGAAAATCATCCCAATTCCTCTGTTTGGTACTTCCTCTTCCAGAGCTAACAGCACAAATCACTGCCACAGAGGTAAAGATTCAGACCAAACCATATCCAGAGAAAAAGCATCCCCAAAACTCACCCAGTCTCTTACCTCACCGTAATAAATACTTAAACATCCCAGAGCATACACCAAGAAAAAAGCCTGAAAAAAACAAGCAGAGTCAGTTTAACTGATAGCTACATTCCTTCTGTAGTTTACACACAAAGCCTTGCAAGTACAAAGGCTTCAATAATTAATTTTCTACCAATGTCATCTCTGCTGAAGGCATGGTGTTAAAACTAACACAAATATTTTTAGAAGCAGCAGAACTGAAACAGGATTCATATAAATGTTGTTTTCCTGCTATTTCTATATTTAAGTCTGGTCACTGGTCTCTGTGTCAGTGGGATTACTCACCTAAAGCAAATAGGATTGGACCCTATTTTTTAACCATCTCCTGTAATTATCACAGCTTATTAAAGCTAAGTTTAATGACTAAGACAATCCAGGTATTTAGGAGACAGAGAAGGACCCTGTATTTTAGAAACATATTTTAAATGACAGTGATTAGCATAGATTAACGTTTACTTTTTCAGATGAAAAGCAAAATAACTTGCATTGTGCTTGACACATACCTCTTCCAAGCTGAGTTGTAAGTACTCAAAAATCCTAAATGGGTTTTTTCTGCATACTAATACTTCCTTCTTGACAAGCTACAAGAAAAATTGACTAGTATTAAAATGCTTGAACTAGAAAAAATACTGAGTTCTGAAAGTAGCTTTTTCTAAAGATTAGGATATTTTTTCTTACGTTCTCTTGTGCATGACTGGAGTCATCTTCAGGACAGGAGCTTCCTTCTTCCTCCTCTTGCACCAGCACATATTCTGGAGCACATTCCCTTGAGTCCATGCCCTCCCAAGCCCTCTGTTCAGGGCTCTGCTTCACCTCGCAGCCACGGAGCACAGAAGGGTCCCTGTGGCAGGACTCTCCAGCCATTTCCCTGGAATCCCCCAGTTCCTGGTCCCTGGAGCCAATACCAGGATCCACAGCTGCATCTCCTCCCTCCTCGGAGCCCCCGTTCTGACCCTCAGGACTTTGGGCTCCAGCAGGTTTCCTGCCCAGTTCTGCATTTCCTGGGCTTGGGCCCCCTCTGGTGCAGCTGTCCCCAGCTGGTTCAGCCCCATCCCCTCTGGAGAAGGGCTTGGTGTAATTCTCCAGGATTTTGGTGACGGAGCTGTCGTCGAGGCCCTGCTCCTGCAGGACACTTTTAGCCCACTGCACACGGCGCTGGTACCTGTGGAACACAAGAAATGAAGAATTCCAGGGATTCCCTCCTTTAATTAACACTTTCAAATCCCAGAAGGTTCAGCACAGTGCACAAACACCCCCCCAGCAGCTGCTGGGCACAAATGTGATCCACACAATGGGGCTCCCATTTTTTTGGGAGCTTCAGGAACAACAGGATTCTGCTGCCTCCTCTGCCTTTGGCCTTTTACATTTCTCTGGCAGCAAACACCATTGCTGAGCCCTGCACAAGCTGCAGGTTCAAGGAGCAGGAACTTCACCAGGCAGAAAGATCCTCCTCCCACGGAAGCCTTAAACTTGAATTCCCCACAAAACCACGCAGGAATTGCAGGATTTAAACATGGAATAAGAGCCCTCACACTTCAGCTTTTACACAGCCAAGGACTGAGAGCAGGAGCTGCAAAACTCTGCTTTAACTGCCTTGAAAACAGCGATGGCACAGCAAAAACACCAGTGGAAAAATCTCCAGAAGAAATCAACTTTTTGAACCAAACCCCTCAGTTATATCCCTGAGAAATGACAATAATCCCATCACTGAGCTATTTACAACTTTCAGCTACTATTTCTAGTATTTTTCAATTATGTTTTTAATGCCTTCTCAGTTCCTTCTCTTGGAAAATAACATCCAGTTGAAACATGACTCTTCACTCCATGAAAGTGCAAATATTGTACAGCACTTTTTATTTCCCTAAACAAAATCCTCAGGCAGCAATTTCAGCCCAGGTAACAATTAAATGCAAATTCCATGTGTCAACACAAATATAAGTCTCCCTGCAGGTTCCTGATAAAGCTGGGTAATTCAGTGCTGTGCTCTTTGTTATATAAAAGATGCTCCTTTGTTCTATTATTTAATTATCATTTAATTTTCACTTGCAGGTCTCTACTGAGGCAGAGCATTTTGTGCACCAATAAAACCACACTTTTATTGATGCTCAGCATCTGCAAACAGTAGTAACTGTGGTAGCATTAGTAATAATATGGCTACTATTTCTCATACCTAAATTTGAAGGCTGCAGGAGCATAATTTTCAAATTTAAGTGAATTTTTTCAGTTATCCTAAAGTTAAAACCAACTGAGTAAGTCACCTGCACATGATTAATAGTTTATACACTACTTAAACAGAAAAAAAATAAATATGTGGTCCAACACACTGTTCTGCTAGGTGTACAAACTACCAGTGTTAACTGATACTCAAAAAAAAGCAAAATGTCATGTTTTGTAAAAGTTCAAGAGCTGCTTCAGCTACACCATAAAAATCCCATATGGAAAGGGAAGAGATATTTTAAATAGCCTGCACCAGAAACCTTTCTCCTGCTCCTCACCTGAAGAACTTCTATTATGCTTGTAACTGTAATTAATTAATTACCCATTCTATGGATGCATTCAGCCTTGGCCTCTATTCAATCAACACCTACACACTTACATGAAAAACCACCCTGAGCAGCATCCCCCACCCTATTTCTGCTTCTTCTAACGTGAACCATAAATGAAATAACGAGAGAAGAAATAGAAGCAAGTCACCCTCATTATTTATACAACTAACAATCTGAAACCCGGTAACAGAAATATAAACCAGAACAATCTGTTTCCTAAAAACATGGAGAAAAAGGCAAATTAACTTACTTTTGAGATGTAATTATGGGCATGTTTGTGTTAACACCTGTGTAAAGAAAAATCATACATTGTTTCATCAATATAAAGACTGTTTTGTGTGATTTTGATCTCTGGGGGTGACATGCAGCCTAGGAATTGTCCCCATTTTCAGTCCTCAAAGCCATTTTGATCTCACTTTTCAAGCAGGGACACAGCAGAACCAGAAAGGTACAAATATAACAGTCTGTAACACTTTTGTCTCTAGATGATCATGGAGGGACAGGATAAAATCCAGTGATGGCCACTGGGACTTCACTGTCACGGGAGAGGTGAGTAAAAGAATGAGTTTTTGTATAAACAGCCAAGAGCAGACTGGGTGTGACTGGATACAAGCAGACTAAGACCTCACCAATCCTTCCCTCATGATTTCAGGGATACCAAAATCTGCATATTAAACCCCAGGAAAATTAGGGGAAGAAAAGTCCCAGGATGACCCTTTTACTTCAGTCTTCCCAAGGAACAACTCAGTGAAGGTTTGGGAGAATGCACTAAGAAATTATCCACATGGATTTCATGTTCTTGGATTTTTCCTAGGCACAAGATGAGGAGAGATATCCTTCACCTGATCCAACACAGCAGATTATTCTTCTGCACATAATTTCGAAAAATATCCCTTCAAGTAAGGAAAGGTGAGAAGAGCTACCAGAGCAGTGCTGAGGTACAAACAGCCCCCATTTACCTCTCCACTTGGCCACTAGCAGAGGATCTGAAATGCTGAACACTGGGCGGCTCCTGGAAAGGATCCCTTTTCCAAAGTAGCCCTGCAAAGGACAGGAGAACTCCAAAATTATCTCATGGCATAAAAATTAACTTTTTTCCCAATTATAAAATGTGGAATGGTGAGATCAGCTGGAACAAACAGCTGAACTCCTCCAGCATTTCAGCTCTGCCTAAAGCTTGTTTAGCTGCTGGTGGCTGGTTCAGTATTAAATACCCGATTTAACTGAGTGTTTAAATCCCATTTAGCCTGGAGAATGCTGGGTCTTCTTCCTGAGTTCTAAATATTTGTCAGCCAACAAAACGTTTGAAAACAACACCTGAAACCAACTCTGCATTAGAATGCTGCTGAAATTGTACTCAGACACAAAAAAACTTAACACAGCTTGTTTCACAGGG
Organism: Pseudopodoces humilis; assembly: GCF_049639895.1. NCBI lineage: Eukaryota > Metazoa > Chordata > Aves > Passeriformes > Paridae > Pseudopodoces > Pseudopodoces humilis. Next base: position 3,578,471 of record NC_142212.1, on the reverse strand, counting down.
GAATAAATCACTCTGAAGTGAAAAGAATTATACAAGCATTTACAAACATTAATATTTCAACCCCCTGAGCTTTAAAAACAAAAAAATGCTTTGAAAAGTTGCATGAAATGTTGAAAGGAGACATAAACATGAAGGCTTTGCAGCTGTTTCTTAGCTCACAATGTCACTTCATTCTGTTATTCACTTGCACAAGAAATACTTTTCACATTTGATACAGAATATATTCTTTTGTACTGATTTCAGGAGAGAAGTGAAATATGGAGAATCATAGGAGGCTGAAGGGGCAGGAAAGCATAACGGCAGCAGATTTGAAGCAGTGTTATGTTTTACCTGCATTTAAAACACTACAAATATTGTGCAAACAGGGTGCAGCACCTTGTTGTAGAGCTGTTCAATATCCTCGGGGTTCCTCACAATCACATTGTTGTTAATGATCTCAGCCTGGCATAGTCTGAAATCCTTCCCCCCTACGTCCACAGGAAAGGGAGCCTCGTACGACTCAAAAACTCTCCTTTTCCTTCTTGGGGGGTGGAAAACTGCTTCTGCCATTTCTTAATTTATCCTCCTAAAAAGAGGAAAGAAAAGATTTAACACTTGGGAATTAAGGCTCAACCATTTTTCTGTGTTTCAGCAAGACCCCTTCTACAGTAACAAATTATCCATGGATCCTGAAGGGTAACACAGGTTTAATTCTGTAACTCTTACACCAAACAAACACAGACAGAGATGTGCTGGATCTGGCTCTGAGGTATCCAGGGATGCTCCTCAGCAGAGAGTTTATGAAGGAAACTCCAGTAACAAAGGAGTAAAATACATCCAGGAATAAAGCAGAGGAATGAGCACAGAAGCAGAAACCATCCAAGTGCCTAAATGTGAGCCATTCTGAATAGCGTGAGCTCCAGGAGCGTTTGGACAGCGCTCTGAGAACAGGGAGGGATTGCTGGGGTGTGTGTGCAGGGCTGGGGGCTGTCTGGATGATCCTGGGGGTCCCTTCCAGCTCGGTACCCTGCGACTCTGGCAGTCAGAAAACACATTCTGCACCAACAGCCGAGGCCTGGCAGGATTCTCTGCCTTAAACCGGGATCAGCTTTGGCGAGGGACGGCGGGCCAGGGATCCCCCTGAGGGCTGCACTGGGATCCCCCTGAGGGCTGCACCGGGATCCCCCTGAGGCTGCACTGGGATCCCCCCTGAGGGCTGCACCGGGATCCCCCTCAGGGCTGCACCGGGATCCCCCCTCAGGGCTGCACCGGGATCCCCCTCAGGGCTGCACCGGGATCCCCCTGAGGCTGCACTGGGATCCCCCCTGAGGGCTGCACCGGGATCCCCCTCAGGGCTGCACCGGGATCCCCCCTCAGGGCTGCACCGGGATCCCCCTCAGGGCTGCACTGGGATCCCCCCTGAGGCCGCACCGGGATCTCCGCCAGGAGGGTCGGGCCCTGCTGCAAGACCCGCACCCGGCCCCGGGGGCAGTTCTGGGCTGTCCCGGTGGGTTCGGGGGCAGTGTCCGGTCCCAGGCTGTCCCGGTGGGTTCGGGGAGATCGAGCCGCGCCGCTCCCGCCACCCGCGCGCGCCACGCACCGTCACAGCCACCGCCGCACCGCCACCGCGCCTGCGCACTGAGGCCGTGCGGGAACGGCCCCGCCCCGAGACCGCCCCAGCCCCGCTCGCGGCCCCGCCCATAACAGGCCGCGCCCATAACAGGCCACGCCCACACAGAACCACTCCCGTTCCCGGCCCCGCCCCATCCCCACCGTGCGGGCCCCGTCCCACCGGCAGCGGCTCGCTCGGGTGTCCCGGTCCCGGCTGCCGGCCCCGAGCGAGGGATGCTCCCGGCTCCGCTGCGGGGCTGTCCCCACTGGGATGCGGTGATGTCCCCACTGGGATGCGGTGATGTCCCGGCCGGGATGCGGTGATGTCCCCACTGGGATGCGGTGATGTCCCGGCCGGGATTCAGGGATGTCCCCACTGGGATGCGGTGATGTCCCCACTGGGATGCGGTGATGTCCCGGCCGGGATTCAGGGATGTCCTCACTGGGATTCAGGGATGTCCCTCCCAGGGACAAATCGCCCGGCGCTTGCGGCTTTGGCGTGACCAAGTGGGAGAAGCTTTTGGAGTGAGCGGTCCCGAGCAGGGGCAGGAGACACACGGGCGGAAATGATTTATTAGCGGTGTGGGGGACACAGGGACCATGTTCCACTCGTTTGGCTCCGGAACAAACGCCGTGGCTCAGTGGCCACCGGGGCCAAGGCACCGCTGCCCCACCAGGTGAGGCTGGTGCTGCAGCTCAGAGCCAGCTGGGCTGGAAGTGCTTGTGCAGCTGTAAAATAAAAGCACCTGAATAAAATACAAAGCATTTTCACTATTCAGGACCCGGCATCCCTTTTTCCACAGCTTGAGCCTTGCTCATCAAACCCACAGTCACACCTTCACCACGACACACCCGCTCCTGTTTTGAGGTTACCCTGGGAGGTGCCACTGTCACACAAGGAGGACCAAAACCATTTGGCTCCAGGAGCAGAGAATTCTGATTCCCAACAGAGATCAGTGAATTCCCTGTTGAAAAGCTGTAATAATACATCCTCCTTAGGAGGTGCTTTATCTCTCATTCCCTTTTTTTTATGGTGAACCAAAGGGCAGGCTATTGTGGTTACAAGGCCAGACAGGAATTATTGCACAAACCGTGAGAATAATCAGCTTGTGTTCTTATTGCCTGCAGAGGTTCGCTTGATACACCAGCTCAGGACTTTTAATTTGTTTTGATGTTGATTTGCATAAGAAGTGTTGAGGCCAAACCTCAGAGGGGCCTGATGTATTCCTGTCACCAAAGTACAACTGGAAACTTCAGGTTCATTTTCAGAGCTCTGCCATTTAAATACCCAAATTAAAATATTCCAGGCAACAAAATGAAAGCGACATCAAAGATGTCACTCTGATTCAAAACTCCTTCAGAACTGGTCAAATCAAGTCTTGCTTGAATGAAAGTGGGTTTATCTCTGCTGGCTGTATCTGCATTTTCTCTTTGTGCAGACACATTTACTATGGGACGTTCACTGCAGGGAGAAGCAGACAAAACATGAGGAGCTACAGGCCACTCACATTTCATTATCAGTGTGCAGCCTTGGAGGGAACCCACAGCCTCAATTAACTCAGTTCACTCTCCTATTTCTTCAGCAAATATCTGCTCCTGTTCCTGATAAGCCCAGATCGTGCTGCAGCTAGAACTTGCTGTCTGAAGGACAGGTTTTAGATGAGTCACATTTCTGTTATCTATCAATAATTGTACAGACACTGTCACAAATGTCTGCAGGCTCCCTGTTTGTGATGAGGCAGCAGATGAGCAGCTCTGGACTGCAGCCCTGGGGGTCACGGTGGATCCCAGCGAGTCAGGAATGCCACACCGCTGTCAGGAGACCAAGAGAGAGGGACAAGGCTGAAACAGCCCAGTCTAGAAATGGCAAAATGCACAAAACAGACCTGCACTGTCCTGCAGGACCACTGGAATATGGGAAGAGCAAAATATATTGCAAAATTATATTGTATCCGTGAGTGAGCTGAGGATTGTACCGTGTCCGTCACTGGGACTTCTCAGAGCAGGTTAAACAAACATCCTTCAGGAACAGTACAAATAAAGCTAATCCTGCCTGAGACACAGGGCTGCACTGAAAGCACTGGAGATCCCTTTCCTGGGAGTTTTCAGGATTTGTTTTCCCTTCCCGGAGCGTTGCTGCTGTGCCTGCAGTGCGGCAGAGTGCGAGCTCCTGCAGAGTCATCCCTCAGCTCTCCCCCTCTGCCCTCCAGTCCCTGGGCTCGGGAATGGCAGGATGGGAACAGAGAATTCCGTGTTGTCTCTGCCTGATTCATTGCTCCTAACTCAAAGTATTCAGTTGCTTACTATTTCTTGATACTCTGCTGATTTATTGCATTATTAAATTAAGGTCTGAGCCAATGTCAGCTTCCTGACTCTTCCCTAAATCCCCATGGCTGTAACCCTTCAACCCTGGCACAGTTGCCTTTGCTGCCTGGCTTTCAGCTGTGCTGCCTGACTCTCAATGTCCCATTGTTTGCACTGCCATCCCAAGCTCTATGGATATAAATATGGATATATTATGGCATCCATGTCAGACCCAGTGCATCCACAGAACTCCCTCTGAGCTCCCAGTGCCTTTCCAGGGGGAAGATGCTCCTGCTCTGTGCTGTCGTGGGATTTCTCAGGCCCTGGTGGAGGAGTAGAGCTGAAAACCAGTCCCAGTGGCAAGACATGATCTCCCTGCCAGGCTCACTGAGCTCCTCCTGTGGCCACACAAGAGGCGATTTCCTTCAAAATCTGCACAAGGTTTGCAATGCTGTGCTCTCAGCCTGCTTGTGGTTTGTGTCCTTCCACAAGCACTGTGCCACTGCAAAGCCCAGCTGGAAACATTTGGAAGAAATTTATAAAATAGGAGCTCATTTTATATTAAATGAACTAATATTTAGCAGCTCATATTAACTAGTTACTGTGCTATGAAGTTTCTATCCCTGGGAAAATGGAGTTGCCATGTGCAGGAAGGTACAGGGGAGTTTTGTTATCCAAAGTGGTTTTTTGAGTGTTTGGGGATTTTAGAGGCAGTTGGGAGTTAATTCTCAGTCCTACCTCAGCCAAAACATACAGGCCAGGTACTCCTTAAATACATATTTTACATGCTTCGGCTTATTAAAAGAAACAGAAATGTCAGCCTGTAAAACTGTTTACCCATGTAGAAAGCTACTCATAAAATCATAAAAGAATGATCTGTTCTTGCAGTGTCTTTAGGTAATTTTGGAATCCGTGCCAAAAAAGAAAAGGGTTTTGCATGGAATCCCATGAAATTCAGGTCATGATTTGTCATTGTAATAATTTCTGTCTGGCTTTGACAGAATGTTCCTGTAAAATTTTGTTATCCCATCCGAGTTGTAACCCACAAAACCCCCGTGATGATGGTCTCCTTTCTGAATAAAGCCCTTTTCTTTCTCACAAGGTGATGTGGACAGCAGTGGGAGGATGGGCTGTAGTTATTTACATTAGCCAGTTCCATTTTCCCCAGAATGACAGAAATTCCCATGGAAATTCTGGTTGCATTAACTTTGACAGAGATATAGGACTGTTTTTGGAAACTTTAAAAAAAAAAACAAACCAAAACCAAAACAACTAGGGAATACTTTTCATTTTTATTAGCATGCAGCATCTTAATTCTGTTTATTAAAGAAATAAATCAAGGTTAGTTTCTGCTTAGTTTCAGATGGTTTTCACAGGAGACAAAAAAAGACAAGTCAAATATTGGCCAAGCATCAACCCAGTGAGGAATCTCATAATAGCAGCAATCCTGAGGTGGATGGCAGTGAAGGGAACAGCATGAGAAAAGAGGATTTTAGAGGTGAGTATGTCATGAGTATATTTACTTCAGACACGGACAGTGATGGTGTGTTCTTGGAGGTTAAACACACTTGGATGTGGAATTCTTGTAGGATCCATCCCATCAGGGCTCTCTGAGGGCATCACAGGCACTCCTTGCCCTCAATTTCTGTTCTAGATGCTTTTGAAAATGCTGTGAACATTAATTTTCTCTGCATCCAGCCTCCCCAGAGCCACTGCTTTCCTTCTCCCCCTGGAAACAAATGCAAAAGCTCTGAGCTGGCCATTCCAGGGGGAATTAAGGGCACTTAAACCCCCTGATTTTCACCCAGCCCTGGAGCTCCAGTCCCAGGTTTATTTACCTTTTGCTGAAGAACCATTTGTTTCTGCGTGGGTCATTAGTTTTTCTGCTCCATCAGTCCCCTGGGTGAGCTGTTCAATGAGGCAAAGCTTCTGCTTGGCCAAATCCTGACTCCATCACCTTCACCTCGTGTGGCTCAGCACTGGGCTGGGCACAGAACTCCAGGTTCCAGCAAGATGAGCAGTAAAAGTTCATTTTTTTGGTGTGTATTTCAGTTGGAAAGAGCACAGCAAGAGCTGCATGTCTCCACTAGGTGTCCATGTTTCAGCAATTTTCATTTAGGGCTCCACTCAACCCTGTGCAAAATGCAGAGCAATTGTTCTGCTCCACTGCAAGATGTAAATGGGAGATAGATTTTCATATCAGTCAAGTATGCACCTGGGCCTGCCTCTAAAAAGGCACAAAACACTCAAAAACCACCTTTAAATAGCACATCTTAGACACTCAAACCAGTCCTATAAGGGCTGGCAGACCTTTCAGGTATTGATTATTGCTTCTCTTGCTTTTTCTAATGTTTTTCGAATTATTAAGTGCTTTGTATTAACTTGCAGAAACATATAGAAAAAGCTTCCCAGATTTTTAGTGTTTTTTTAAAAAAATCTTTTTTGTTTGACTTCCAGTTTTTCTCTGCATGGCCCTTTTTTGCATTCAGGGCAGTGCAGAGCCCTAAAGCAGCAGCTCAGATTTTTAGAAACACCAGCCTAATTGTCAAATAACTGCTTTGCTCATTACATTTCTCTTCAAATATTGATGCCTAATATTTACCTTAAATTTATAAATTTATTTATATTGCCTTCTTTTCCTGGGTATCTAATGGATGCTGGAAGGCAGAGTTTTGTGAGCCCATGGACTTTTTTGTGCTCCCAGTTTTAAACAGACTGTAGGTAGCAGCCTTTGGGCCCATTTATTCATGAACTTCTCACTGCTTGTTTTTCTGATTTGCAACCCCATTCATTAATAAGAGGTCAGAGAGCAGTAATTTCATTCAGATGTGAGGGAATTCCAGGGAGCTGAAAACAAGGCCTTATTTAAGATTACCAAATTCTGTTCTAGGAATAACCCAGCAGATTTAATTTTAATTTTAATTTTAATTTTAATTTTAATTTTAATTTTAATTTTAATTTTTATGTTTATGTTTATGTTTATTTTTTATCTTACTTTTAAATTTTTTATTTTTATTTTATTTTTTATTTTTTATTTTTATTTTTATTTTTATTTTTAATTTTTATTTTTAATTTTTTAATTTTTTATTTTTATTTTTATTTTTATTTTTATTTTCTGTTTTTCTTCTGGTTTCCCAGGCTTTTTCAGTTTGCTAAATGTAAGGGATAGAATATTTTAGAATTTTAGGGAATATGATGTGGCAGACCATTTTAAGGCAGTTTCCAGGACCACATTCAAACAAGGCTCCAGTGATTTATAATTCCCATAGCTGTGAGTGTAACATCTAAAACTGAGTTTGGCTCCAAAACTTTTACCTCATTTACAATGCTAAGGAAGCAGAATAAGTTATTTTATTATATAACAAAATGAAAATCTGGTGTTGCTCCATTCCATGCCTGATCCAGGAATATGCTTTAAGATTTCTGCACAGGACCAATCCTATGGAACTCAGATTTTACCTGAAACGTGTCTCAGAGCTCATCCCAAATGCTGTCTAGGTTCATGTGTCAGAAGGACAAAATAACAAACAAACCAAGAAAAACCCCCAAATCATCACATTCTAAGAACTGAAAGAAACAAACCAAATTGTTGCCAAAGGTATATATGTTTTTAAATACAAAAAAAATCACCCCAAAGCAACCGGACCCAGAACATCCTCTTATGGAATATATCCCAATCTGGAATATTTACTTTCCGTTTGTTTAATAACAGGAAAAGGCTTGTTGCTCTTTTGTTGAGTTTCACGTGTCAGCATCTTAATATTTTCTGGTATTCTTGAAACTTCTACCAGGAAGAAAACAGTGCCATGGCCTATACTAGGAAATGTTCTGTTTATTTGAAATGCCTTTATGAGCACACAAAGGCAAACAATTACTGTCATAAACCGAGGGAGCAGCTCCTGGTGGCTTGGTTGTCTCATTTGCACTTCTTTGTGCAGTTCCTTGGCTCATTTGTCCCTGCCCTTCCTGTGCACTGCTCCTCACCTCTCTCTGCACCTTCTGAATTCCAGTGCAGATTAAATCCCTTTTTCCATTTCCCCACCACCTGTCGGGCTCTGCTGCTTTTGCTGTGGGAATGTTGGGGTCGAGGGTTTATGGATCCTCACTTGATGATCCTCGTGGGCCTTTCCCAGCTCAGAATATTCTGACAATATTCTGGATATTGTCACACGGCTGGAACTGAAGGGTTGATTTTTAATTACACGATCCTGGGACTGGACTCTGGAACAAATAATGACAAAGAGCTTTCAAAGCTCTTTAAAGCTTCTTACAGAAGTGTTTGGACTTCTTTTGGCCTGCCTAATTTATTGTGGCAAATGCAGTAACTATGGCAAATTTGGGCCTAATGTGTCAAAAAGAGAGTTTTATTTCTGGAGGACAGACCTATAAACTGAATAAAGCAGGCCAGTTCTCCTCACACAGCTCTGGTGAGCTGTGGGTTTGTTTAAACAATGACTAAGCCACAAGCAGCCACTGTCTGGATTCCCCAGGAGCAGAACTGTGGGCACAGGAGTGTCTCAAACCCAGGCTCCAGATTAAAAAAAAAAGTTAAAAAAAGTAAATAACTCATAAAAGGAAGTGCAAACAGCAGGGAAATCTTGTTTCCATCTGCCAAGCTGTGTAAAGGACAGGCAGGCTGGAAAGAATGGGCAGTGTTATGGGGCTTTTTGTGGGTTTTGGGAGCATCTCACATCCCTGGACGTGAGCTGAGGAGGATGTGTGATCTCCACCTGATGCTTCTGCATCTTCCCTGAGGCCCACAGCAAACCTCTGACACAGACACCAAACTTCCAGAGGCGAACTCAGAGAGCCAGGGCTTTGTTCTTGCCCTACCCTTTGGTGGGGCAGGGGCTGTTTTCAAATGCAGCAAAGTAAAATCTTGCTCCTGCTCGAGTCCCCGGTGCTGCTGCAATGCAAATATTGTGGCAGTGCCTGTAAATTTTTTAAAGTTACTCAGTGGAAGGTCTCACAGGTCCCGAATTAGCAGGAGTTTTGTAAAGTTCCTATTACTAATCTATGGAATTTATACCAAAGGTGTTGAAATCACTTAGGCTTCTGCTGACTCACTTCCCCCAGGGAGGGCTGCTGACCTCAGAAGTGCCCTCACAGAGTGCAGGGCACGGAGCTGCCGTCTGTGCCAGGCAGAACATCCTGAACTCTCAACTCTGCTTCAACCTAAAATTCTTTCTTAACGTGTCCTGCTGCCCTGCAAGCCCCGCTCTGCTTGAAATGCCACTTCCCTTTATAATCTGCTCTGACTCAGATGCTGAGTTGGAGTGGTATTTACAAAATATCTCTATCGCCCCGGATTTATCTTGCCAGGAAAAGTTAAATGGTTACAGATTAAAAAGATTTTATAAGCACGATATGCCACAGTATACATTAGTAAAAGTTGTTCTAAAACTATTTCTGTCTTTTGTTGGGAAAAGAAATAATTATTGAAGCTTGAAGGGGAAGACTGCTTAGTAAAAGGAAGGAGAATTAACTATAGCGATGTTTCGAAGGAACTCTGGTTTGCTGATTAAGTGCTTTCTTTTTTCCAGAAATGCAACTAATGTTTCCTTCTTTTTTAATTCTTAAATCAGGCCCAAGTGCCAGCAAATGTCTTTCTTTACTGTGTCTGGAGATTTATTTTTAGTCCCAAGAAGGGTATAGACAGCAGGCTGGAAATCAAGACATTTGCAGGCCAAATAAACTTCCCCACACTTGAACTCTGGGTGTCAGCTCATTCATCTCCCTGTGGCTCAGCTCATTTTCTGTCAGAAAAGGCTCTGCAGTCCCATCTGCCAAGGCTCTGAAGCTCCTCACACCCCAGCCTGTTCTCATCTTCCTGAAAGCATCTCCCAGTTCTGCAGCTTCAGGGTTTTACCGGGGCTGAATTCCGTAGCGTGAGACTCAGAGTGAGCAGGAATTTAATTTTCTTGCCTGGTACAGGTCTGACAGCAGAACTGCCTGGCATGGGGAATATCCCTTTATTCCCTGTGGAAGCTGGGGGGCGGTGGGCACAGCCCCCTCTCTGCCCTTTCAGAGGTGAAGTATCAGTGGGTGTGTGACACAGCAAGTCTGTCCCCGCGAGTTTAACCCCACCAGATGACAACCTGAGACCCAGGTGGAAAATGCAGATTATTTCAGGGGCTTGCTGGGCTGTTGGTGCAGTTTTTCTGAGCAGGCTGTAGCCTTCTTTTAAATGGAGAGATCCAAGAGACCCAGCTTTTAAATGACTGGTTTTCCTCTCCTGGGGAGGTATTTGTGCCCACCGGTGTTTGGCAAACTCCAGCTGCTGCTGAGCTTTTCCCTCCTGTTCCCATCTTGAGTCAACACTCTGATGGTGCAAGCAGTGCTGGGGTGGTCAGCCTGGAGTGTTTGTCACACCATTAAGGGACAGAACATTCTCTCTCTGCCACCTGGCTCTCAGCAGGGCTGGAACAGGGAGCGGGCTCACGCTGAAGCTCCCTGAGATCCACTCTGTTTGGTTCAGATGAAGTGCAGCTCCCCTCAGAAAATGTGACAGCTCTCAGTGCTGCTGCTTCAGGAGAGCTCTGGCCTCTGTTCAGCTCAGCTCAGCAGCTAAAAAAATGGATTTTTATTCGTTTTTTCTCGTACTGTAGAGCTAACACAACTCCAAGAGAGGGAACTGCTGGTTCCAGCTCATGCCCTGAGCCTGCAGACAGAATTGTTTGCTGAGTTTCAGCCAGTGACACCTGCACAAAGCCATCGTGGCACGTGGACCACAGCACTGATGGATTTGAGGGCCCAATCTGACCTCTGGGACCTTTCAATTTTGGGCACATAGGAGGAGCAGGGGAAACTCTGACCCCGTGCTCCAGAACCTGAGCTAAACCTGCCGGGCTTCACCAGCCAAGAAGTTTCTGCAATGTCTGTAGTCGGTGTAATTTCTTATACACATAAACACGTGGTGATTGTCCTCCAAGACCCATCAGTGATGTGTCAGTCAGCACAGAACCCATACAAAGTCAATATCCCGGGATTCAGGCAGAAATATTGGGACGTGAGAGTGCCGGATCCCATCTCCACGAGCAGCAGGGTTACCCAGTGACAGCCTGATGGCAGAAATGGGAATTGAGGGAAAGTCTTGCAAACTCTGACCACAGCTCATTGCAAGACTGGAGCAGGATTGCATCAATTCCTGCAATGGGTGTCCGAGCCCCCCGAGAGAGCAGCGGCTGATTAAAAAATGACTCGCGGTCGCATTCCGATACTTGGAATAAATAAGCCAGCAACTGGCTCTTGTGCAAGGTCTATACACTTTCCTCACAGACTTTCACAAAAATGCCACATTTCTGACACCTTTCCAGCAGGCTTTTAGAGGCACCAGGGTCTAGGCAGATTAAGAGTCTAAATTCTGGATTCTTTTGCCCATCCTGACAGGCACTGGACAAGGAACACCTCAGTTACTCACTCCCCTATTTTCAAAAAAGGAATTAAGTCACTCCCATAGCACTAACTCTGATATTAAAGGAGAATAGCAGTGTTATTTAAGACCTATTATTTTTCATAATTCCTTTTAAGAATCATTAAAATTAATTTCCAAATCCAAAAATTCATTTCAAAGTGATTATGTATTCACAGCAATGGTAGCATCCATCTAAATGCAAATTTACTCCTTCATCCTATTAAGTATCTATAATGCACATTTAAAATCCCCATAAACCTCCCTGCTCCATAAGGAATATTCTGCTCTCAGAGGTAAGCAGCAGGAATCTGAACAGGCTCTCTAAAGCACTCTTAATCAAAGTCTTCTCATGGAAATCCAGATTTTTATGGATGGCAAATTGAAGTATCCAAATGTGCCAAAAAAAAAAAAAAAAAAAAAAGAAAAAGTTAGGAATTGCTAAACTGTACTGGGCTCCAGGTAGTTCTAATCTGCAGTGTGAGTTTTTTTCCTCCTGCTACAAAGGAAGATGTGAAAAATGAATGTCAAATGTCACAGTTCTGCAGAGTCTCCTCTCTGCTAGAATGGGAACCATGGCTGTGGGAGAAATGAGTGACATTTGACAAACAGACCTGAACTGCCTGGGTTTGAGCTCGTGCTCACCAAGAAATAGCCAGGTTACATTGAATTTCAGAGGGAAGAGTCCCTCCCCTTGATGCCATGGATGCAGCAGGAGAACTTCTCCCTTTCCAGCAGTGCCCCACAAACCGAGATGGATTTTGGAATTGTGCCCTGACCTCCCTGCAGTGGCAGCCCTGCTGCTCCTTGCCATGTGTGATCTGTTCAGAGGGTACAGAACAGCCACACAGAGCCCTGAAAGGCTGGCTGGCACCCAGGTGAGCTCTGCCTCTCGTTTTTTAGAATTAGGGAAGATCTGGAGCCCCTCACTGGGATTTAGACTGCTGCAGTTTAATCTCACCACTGGTTCTTCCACATATCAGAAACTCAAGGCAAACTCCACTGTTTAGTCTCTGTCACGTTGCTGCAATGTTAAATCATGCCAGTGCACAGAAATAACTTAAATATATGGACTTTGCTGCTTTAGATATAATAACAACGTCTATTTGCACCACAGGATGTCCAAATCCAGGCTGCTGAATTAGAGTTCAGGGGTGGGCTGTGCATGACATTCTGTGAGGCAGCATTTTTTCCCAGTTAGATTCTAATTATCAGTGAAGAAAGCAGGCAGTAGATACCAAGTTATCCCACAAGAAAAACAGGAGTCTGCTGGATCTTATCCTTGCACAGCCAAAACAAAAAGGAGGTGCCAGAGCACGAGCTCCCCTCTGAGATATGCAGTGCTGGTCTGTGCAGTGCCATGGGACAGACAGGGACAGTAAAATGTCCTGCTGGCATTTTCAGGACGTGGAACTGTGTGTGGTTGTGATTTCCTACCTGTTTGCAGCATTTCCAGTAGCAGCCAGCTCATACTGGAGTAAATCCAGTCCTCAGGGAAGCAGGGAGCTGCATCAGCTGCTCTGAAAAACCAAAGCAGACGCTGCAAAGGAAAATGTTCCTGTTTAAAACACAGGAACAATGTCAACAGCACTAATTCCAGGAGAGGATTTTTCAGTCAAGGCTCCAGAATGTTCATTTTATGGAACTAGTGCTGCGATCTTTGCAGCCATAAAAGAGTTGAAAGGGATAAAAAGGATTTTTAGCCCATACAGAGCAGTAAAATTGCTGGGTCTCTTTAGGTCTGTACTGATCATTAATATTAATATGTCCTCAACATAAATTTTCTGATGATGCTGAAGTGAATTCCTCCCTTCTGCTAAAATTGAGAAAATCGCAGAGGACTTTGAAAGCAAACCTGATCTGAATCATCTCCTGCTCTGCCTTTATGAAATGTTTTTAAGCTTCTTTCAAGGCTCAAAGATCTGCCACTGTGTATTTCTTCGATCTGAATTGCTGAACATAAATAGAAGGATAAATCTCAGAAGAGCTCCTTGCCATAAAGAAACAATTCAGTGTTTGTCAAGCTACCCAGAAGTTTTCCCCTCCTTCCCTGCCACAATTCCAGCCCTTGGTCCCTTTACCCTTCCTGGCTCAGAAACATCCATTTGCTCTTCACATGGCTGCCAGGAGAGAGGGAATATTCTGAGGGAAGAGAAATGATTGGAGAAAAGAACAGGGAGAGAAACGTCAGGAATTCCATGCAGGACAAACCCCTCACTCCTCTTTAGGGCCTTCTCTAATTGTGAGAAGCTCTTGTAATGAGAGAGAAAGAGGCACCTCAGGAAGATTAAGGGACTTTAATTAAAGTACTTTAAAATTTACCCTAAAAAACAAAGTAGGTTTGAGAATGTACATTTTAAGATCCCAAGAAGCAGAACTTCATGGAAAAAAAAGATGTTCTGATTTATGGTCTTTCAGTGTTCCTTGACTTTTTGACCAAAGTTTTTTTGTCTTAATTTTGTTCCATAATTTCCAGTTGCATTTGCAAACCCAGTCCCTCGTGTCCTTCCCCATGGGAATGTTCTCTGAGCTCTCAACATGGAAAATTTGGTCACTGAGCTTCACTCACAGGCTGGGAGTGCTGATGGAGCTCACCTGAGACGAAAAGGCTCCAAGGAAACCTCAGAGCTCCTTGCAGGGCCTGAAGGGGCTCCAGGAGAGCTGGAGAGGGACTGGGGTCAAGGGATGGAGGGACAGGACACAGGGAATGGTTCCCAGTGCCAGAGGGCAGGGATGGATGGGATATTGGGAAGGAATTCCTGGCTGGGAGGGTGGGGAGGGGCTGGGCTGGAATTCCCAGTGCCAGTCTGGGATTTCTGTGATTCCCAAGAGCTGGGAGGGCCATCAAGGGCAGATATAGCACAAGCAGGTCTTCCCAGCTTGGAGCTGCACCAAACCCCTGCTGTTAACAAAATTCATGAGGTTTTGTCTGGTCCTGAGGTGAAACTTTCACTGTCTTTTTCAAACAGCTCTATTGCAAGGCCCTGTTGCATCAACATCAGGTTTCAAAATAGAGTAAAAACCAACTTGGCTTCAGATTATTTATTTATTTGGGACTAATGTCTAAAGGAGCAGCAGCATTCCTGACAGCCAGAGGATTCCAAGCATCTGCCCTTAGCTTTCCAGTGACCCTGGGGAAGCAACCCATAATCCACATATTTTAATTGCCACAGGGCTTTGTGGGCCGTGCAGGGGTGGGAGTGCGGGCAAGAATATTTCTGGGTCCGTAATTAATCCTATTTGTTGTACAAGTGTGATTTATGGGACAGCCTGGGTGCTGTGGGAATAAAGGAGCCCTTCCACGGAGATGTGGAGGGCTGTGATTTGAAGGAAGGAGAATCCAGAGCAGTTCCTCTGTTTAATAAAGCAGGAGGATTGGAAAGGCTCTCATGAAGAGCAGGAGAGTCCTGCCAAGAATTATCCCTCGGTTTTCTGTGGCTGGAGGATTATTCCAAGACTGTCCCCAGAGTTTTGTTTTGGCTACAAAAGTTCAGGATTCACCAAGAATTTCAATTCAAGACTGAAGCAGAAGTCTAAGCTTGCTAAACTGAGGCTTCCAGGTCTTCCAGTGGATGGAGCAGAAGCAGCTCTGTTTCACCTCTGCTCCTTCCCACAAGGAAGGATTTGTCCCCTTTTCCCAAAGAAGCACCAGGAGGAAGGGAGGAATCATTCTGCCACCACTTATTTTCCACTTTAGCATAAGCAGATAAAGTAGAACCTGGCTATTATTTCATGCACAGCCTCTTTTGGAGCTTAATCATCTTTTAAAACAGTATTAGCTAATTTAGCATTTTTCCTTTGTGAAAAGGGAAATGTCATGGTCCCAAAGAGAAATCCTTTATTATGAGGGACTCTGTGCTCTCCTACATCAGAGCACTGATTGCAGGAAAATGCCTCAGAGGCCATGTGGATGGCACAAGAAGTTTAAAATGAGTTGTCATTTTGTTGAATTAGGAAAACCAGCAAATATTTCATGGAGTTAATTCAGCTTCTTCCATGATGGTTCTTCATTAACAAGGACTCTGTATCCAATTCCAGAACAAATCAGGCCGCTAAAATTAGCACACCAGGAGCTTAATTTTGTCATAAATGTGGTGTGACCAGCACAAGTGGCCACCTGACAGTTCTGTCACTGCTTCTCCATCACTTCCTTTTTGCCACACTGTTCCTGTGCTGAGTCACCCCTGTGGTGACAAGACCCTGCACGCTCTTGGTCAACAGGTTTCACTTCCAGAAGTGCCTGTAAAAGATTAATTTTGATGTCCAGGCTCAGTGCTTGGCGGGGGCAGTTGCAAAAGGCAATTCCCCTCCTCTGCTGAGTCAGGGGCACAGTGATTTCCGTGCCTGTGTTGGTTGGAAGAGTGAGACAACTCCAATTCTGTGTGTTTAAACTGCTGGGTAAAGTGGAAAAAGGAGACATTTGTCACTTGTGCCCTCACCAGCATCCTGCCATCCCCACTGATTGCCTCAGAGCTCTGGCTCTGTTCCAGGCACTAATTTGGATGCAAAGCTGTCCTTAACAGAGTTGCATACAAATAGCTGTCATTTGCTAAGACAAGAAATGATTCCATTCCTTCTTCTGTGAAAGCTTAAAAATTGCTCTAGAAATTAGCAGGCCAATCTATAATTACCTCTAATCAGCAGCAGCTCAGCTCTGATGTTATCTGCAGCTTCTGGTACACAAAACTTCAGGGTCCAAATTCAGTGCAAATGTCTGGGGCTGCCACAGGAGCCTGAGCTGGGAAATGCAAGAGGGGCTGTGCTCAGTGCAGAAGGATTTCAGAAATTGTACTGAGTTAAACTAGAATAATTCCAGAACTTGGAAAATAGGCTGGTGCTGGCCTGGCTTCAGGAGGCAGCTGTTATTTCTGCTTCATACAAATGCTACAAAAACCACCTCCAACCAACCAACCAACCAACCAACAAAAAATTACATGGAAAAAAAATCATACAAATGTTCCTTGAAAAAAACCAAAACATATTGGACACAAACCAAAGAATCTTCCACAGCAGCAAAACTATTGATTATTGCCCAGGGGATGAAGGATGGGCTGGATGCATGGCACAGCCAAATTTACAGAAAACAGCCTGGTTGTGACCCTGTTCTCCCAGCAAAGCACCAGAAATTTACTGAGCACTGTTGTCAGTAGGCTCAGCAGGACCAGGAGGGAATGGTTACAAATTCTGGATTAACCTGGGCCCTAAAAGTGCCTTTCCAGGCTGGTGTCTGCAGGGCAATCTGAAGCAGCCTTGCTGCTGAACCCCTCTGTTCTGCAGGTAAACAGACTTCATTCTCCAGAGATTTGATCCATCTCATCTGTATTAAAAGAGGAGGAAACAAATGGGTTAGATATAACCTGAGCATGATTCCATAAATCCAGCCATTCTTCTCAAATCCTTGGAGGAATATGGCAGAAGCAGCTGAAATAGGCTGTTGACCCCACTGATTGCATTTCTTAGAGCTACTCCTTGGGAAAACACCATGAAAATTCTTCCTATGGAGTCTCCCCAGCTCCTGGGTGGCTGTGAGGTAGAGCCAGGGTATTAAATCTGGAGGTTTGGATATCTGGAATGCCTCTGTCAAAGAAACTCCAGGAGAGCTTTGTGTACCTGCTGGGGTGGCACATGTGGAACCACATCCAGGACCAGGCTGGAAATGTTCCCCATAACTCCTCTGTCACTCTGGAAAACCTGCTGGTCACACCATGGTCCCAAAGAGAAATCCTTTATTATGAGGGACTCTGTGCTCCCCTACATCAGAGCACTGATTGCAGGAAAATGCCTCAGAGGCCATGTGGATGGCACAAGAAGTTTAAAATGAGCTGTCATTTTGTTGAATTAGGAAAACCAGCAAATATTTCATGGAGTAAATGCTCCTGTTCTCATCTTCAGGAGCAGAGCAGTGGCATCCAGCCAGAAATTCAGTGGTGCTCACTTTTCAGTGTCTGCAAAGGCTTTTCCTGTCCAGAGGCTGCCATAAAGCAAAGTGACACTGAGTCATCAGCCACCAAAAATTCACAGGCTTCCTTCAAGACGAGGAAGCAGGAGGAGAAATGCAGGGATCAGAGCAGCTTGGCCCACTTGAGATGTTTAGATGTCACCCAGCTGCCTGCTGGAGCAACAGAGTGAAAATGCAGAGTCAGAAGTCAGGAGAGGAGCTGCAGAGGGCTGGTGGAAACACGAGGGAGTCCCAGCTCTTCTCTGATCAGCATTTCTCAAGCTGTTTATCCAAATACTGCTGAGATTCCAGCAGGATGGCAGTAATTCTTCCCAGGGTGACTCTGTTTACAGAGCTGTCCTGCAGCACCTCAGGAGGAGCGATTTCCCTCTGGTTACCTCTGCTGCCAGGACAGCTTTTCTCCACTGTGAGCAGCCAGGCAAGGCCACTGCCCCATCAATCCTCCCTGAGTGATGGCTGGGGGAGGATGTGCACAAATCTCTGCACACAGAGGGGGTTCTCTGGAGCTGCTGCCCCAGACAGAGTGTGTCCCACTCCGGTTTTGTGCAGAGCAGCCTCTCTCAGAACATGACTCACAACCATCATCTGAGGATGTTCAGGCAGAACAAATAGCATGTGACCCGAGGCCAATCACGGCTGGGAATTTGGATTAAAAATAAAAGAGGAATGAGAACATTTGTCACAGAATACTCTGTCCTTCAAGGAGAAGGAAATTTTCTAGCAGGGAATAAAAACAGCATTTATTTTTATTAAAAGTGCTTCTGTTTCACTCCATTTTTTCTGACCCTAAGAGCAATTCTCCCCCCTGGGTTTGGCTTAGTGGAACAGCACAGTGTATGTTCTTTCTCAGGCTGGGAAGAGGGAATGTTGTGCCTGTGAGAAGCTGCCTGTGCCTTGCACTTCTGAGCAGAGTGAAAAAGGGATTGGATGGAGATCCTTTATACAGGTGGGACAGAGATCCTGCTGCCAAACAGGGCCAGAACAAGGAGGAAAGTTTTCACTTTCGTTGTCTGGAATAAAAGTTTGGGGAGTGTCCAGGCTGGGTTTGGTAAGGGGATTATCTCCCTGGGGCTAATTGTCAGCCAGGCAGGAACCAGGGGCTCCTGTGTGGATACAGGGTCCAGGCAGGGCTCTGCTCTGAGCACTCACCTTGTTTTCCACAGAAATAAAATCAGGGGGTGTGTACCTTGTAGGCAACAGGAGTGGGACAACCTATTGGAAACAACCACCAGACTGAAGGTTTTATTTTTTTTATTTTTTTTTGAGTTTCAGGGTTTTGTTTGAGTTTTTTTTTGTTGATTTGCTTTTTTTGGGTTTTTGTTTTTTTTTTTTTTTTTTGATAGAGTCCATTTTCTGCACTGCCTGTCTCAGGACAGGACCGTGAGCTGAGCAAGCAGGGAGCTGCTGGAGGAAGAGCCTGTGCTGGGGGTTAATCAGTCAGGCAGTGCCAGGGCTGGGCTGTGCTCCTGCTCTGGTTACACATTCACCCAGCCTGGCTTCCCCAGGCACAGCAATGCCAGCACAGCCTGCGAGTCACAAAGTTCCCTGGCTGATAATTTCGTCATTCCTTTATCAGCTGGCAGGATTGGAGAGCTGCTATCAATCTGCCAGTGGCACTCTGCTCACAGATTGTCACTCCACTATTTTGTCTATATGCCTGATCCTACACAATCCAGCCAAGGAATTTTGCTCACTCAGCTCCAGCACTTCAGCTCTGTAAACACAAGCTCCCAGAGAAGAAATCCAAGAGCATGTTGTGGCAGGGAAAAATATGCTTTAAATACATTCAGTGAGAATGACTTAAACACTTCATCCATCAAGTGACAAACAAAAAGCGAGATGTTATTTATAATCCCTTTTTGTGCTGGCTATAGCAAGAGGTTAGTGGATGGAAGGAAACTAAAATCATATTTTATTTTCCCACCTGCTCGTCTCTGCTGTGGCCAGTGGTGAGTTAGGCTCAGTGCATTCCAGAGCAGAGCCCAGGCAGTGTGGGAGCAGGACTGAAACATCTTTCTATTTTCTGGGAGCAACTGCAAAACCTGAGGGGGAGGCCTGGAGGCTCCCTTCAGCTATAGATTATTGCACACATTTTTCAGGCAGCTGATAACAGGGAAAAGAACTGTGCTGGAAAATAGATAAACTCTGATTTCCTTGGTTTACTTCAGGAACAGATTTCCAGGGGCACTGAGTCAGAAGAGTGATTTCCTTCTTATAGTTCTATTTTCTTTCTGTTGAGGTCCATTCTTAAATCAAAGGAAATCTGTGGTGATTATTAGGCTGAAGCCCTCAGCCTCTGCTGAACTACTCCAGTGTGTATTTTTATTTTCTGTTACTTGAAGAGAGAAATTATGTGAAAAACTCAGTAAACTACAGGATTTGAAGCAAGGCTGAATTTAACATGGTGCCCACTGTTACTTCAGGTACAATGAAGAACCAAGTTGTTCTCAGGAAGAATCAAGTTGTTCTCAGCTCTGAAGGACAGGAGTGCAAAGAAGCATTAGAGGACACCTGGGATATCAGGGATAGATTTAAGAGAAGCAGGGTGGGGGGCTGGTGAAGGACCTGAATGCCACATTTAGAGCAGAGAATTAGAAGAAAAGTGTTAGAAGGGGATCAGGGATCTAACCCATTCTCCTGTTCCAAGGCAGGAGCTGAGAGTCTTGAGCTGTTCCTGGTAGGCTGAAAGGGAAAAACAGAAGCTGGGGTAGAGAATCTGAACGAGTGGCTGCTGGAGAAGAGCATGCTGTGGACTTTCCTCTTTTTTAGGAGGTTAATTGGAGGGCAGAGGCACAAAGCTTTGGACAATGCAGGTGTAGCCTGTCCTGCTGCACCATCTCCTGCTTTTTACAAGCAGATCTGTGACCTGCACCTTCCCACACAGTTACACAGAAATTCAGTCTATTTGCTGGCTCAGAGGTGGGGTTTCCTTGGCAGCTCTGGAGCTGAAAATGTTGGTACCAGGGAGATTGAAAAAACCCCCAAGACATTTCAGCTAAATTAAGGGCATACCTGGATTAAACCCCTTGGCTTGCAGCTCCTGCTACCAAGGGGCAGTGGGGAGGACATTTATCCAGCTCCTGGTTCTTCCAGGGCTTAAACCTTTGCTGGTGAGACCAGTACGGACATGAATATGTAGAATAAACATTTCTCTCTTTGGAAGTAAGAAAACTCCAGCTCATTTCCAGGGGCCAGCAGAGCAGCACTGGCTGCAGGGGCAGCAGCAGCTGAAGGTGTGACTTCTGTTGCCCTGTTCCACCTGTTCATGGCTTCCTGTATGTCCTGCTAAAGGAGCAATTTCCCACCTGTGAATATTCTGCCACACTTGAATGAAAATTCTGCCTTGTAGACCCTTCCTCCTCTGCTCTTGGATGCACCCAGGGAGGATTTCCAGCTCAGCCACCCGTGATTTGCAAACGCTGCTGTTCCTTCCAGCCCTGATTGCATGGTATCCCCATGGCAGATGCAATTGCCTAAGAGAAACAAACATTAAGAAAGCATTTAATGTATTGTTGCTGGTCCTCTGATAATAAGTGCAAGAGCTGGAAACAAAGAGGGGAACTGTCACCTGGAACAGGCAGTTCCAAGCACCCAACATTTTGGGAGAGGGCCCAGTAACGTGCACAGTGCAATCAGAAATGGGCCCCAAGGGAAGGCTGGGCCAGGCTTTTGGGAAGGCACATTTGAATTGTTTTTCTTGGAGATTATGATAAATATTGCCATCAGATCACACCTGCATCACAAACTCACTCTGATCCTCTTTTATGGGATGGGTCCATACTGAGAGCTCGAAATTCAGACTTGCGGCTCTTGCAGTTACTTTGTTTTCTGAAAATTCTGGGAGCCCTTTTGCCATCTTCTTGTGAATAAAGAGTGAGGGGGTGGCAAAGATCCCCCTCCAAGGATCTCCTGCTGGGTGGGACTGAGCAAATCTCAGCACTTCCAGCAAGGCTTTGTCCAGGTCACAGGAAAAGTGACAAATGTCTGCAGTGACACAAAATCCTTGCAGCACTCAGGCACCCTGAAGACTTGGAAACAGCCTTGGCAACCCCATTCCATATGGGGAGAAGCAAAGACAACCACATCAAGTGGAGTTTTTGTGTAAGAGAGTAAAATTCTAGATGTTTTTTCAGCCAGACCCAAAATTTCTTGTGCCTCAGGTTTGTTTTTTTGTCCAGTTTTATTTTATGAGTCTCGTGGATGTGAAGGTGAGAAGGAAAAGAAAGAGAAGAATGAATTAACGACATGAGCTTTGCTAGATTCCATGCATAAATTATGTTATTTAGTTACAGTAGCAAATTTCTTTAAAATGTCATACATTAAATGAGAGAAAGAAGCTTCTGTACACGACTGGAAAGAAGATTTGGGGTGGCACGTGATTGTGGAGACTGGGATTTGTCTCGTTTTTATTCAGCCATCTAAAATTTCCATCCAGAGCCTGCAGAAGGAGCAGCACCTCCAGAGAACAAGGCAAACCCCAGCCTAAAACATCAATCCCTGCAGGAGATTAATTCCAGGCTGAGCTCCCCCCACACCCTAGAATGAGTTTAACTGGATGCTTGGCTTTTGGACAGGCTCAAATTAAGGATTAGGAAATCAAGCCATGACATAAATGAGTGTTTTTGCTTTGTAAATGGTCAGAGTTAGAGGAGAGGATCTAGAGGGAACCTAGAAATTCATTTGGAACCAGATGATGGCAGGAAAAAAAAATAAATCTGAATCTTTTTGGTGTAACTTAAACATCTTTTTTTCCTACATAAATGAAGCCCTGCTAATTAGCCAGGACACCTTTCCAGTGTCTTGTGCCATCCTTTTTCTGCAGTGTTTCGATCATTGGTGTCCATTAACTCCTGAAATATCAGAGGGAATGTTAAGGAAAAAAAAAAAATTTACTTCTCTAAAAGGAAAAGAATGTTATGAAAACAAACTGTGGCTTTTTAGGACTTTTTGCAATTTCCTGAGGCTTTTTCTTGAACTGGAGAACATCAAGTCCTCCCAGTCCAGCAATTCGTGGGAACAGTGCGGAGAGGCTGGGTCAGTCCATGAGAGGCAGAGGCAGACTTGGACCATCACTGCCTTCCAAAATGCCTCTGGAAGGAGCTGCTGCCTCCAAAGCACAGCCTGGATTTTGGGAAGGCCCTGGCAGCCAGGGATTGGAAATGTCACCAGGAAAAGCCAGCCTGGGTGTGGTTTATTGCAGGGCTGGGAGGGTGGCTCCCCTCACCAGGGCAAGAAATCCGTGTCCTACGTGAGACATGAGGGGCTTTGCTTTGGGAGAATTCCCAGTTCTCCTTCTCAGGCACCTGTGGGCTGCCAGAGCCTCAAACTCCCAGCACAAACCAGAGCTGGGCAGTGCTGCTGAGGGCCAGCTGTCAGCCAAGCAGAAGTTCTGGCCACCAAGCAGAAGTTCTGGCCACCAAGCCACCACCCCTCTTTGGCCACAGCAGCACTGGGACCTGCTCTCTGCACATCCTCCTGTCCCACTGCCTTTAATCCATGGCATAAAGAAATAAATAAAAAATGGCACGGGGGAGTTTTGCCTTGTCCAGGTAAAACTTCACATTTTTGGTTGCTGAGCCTTGCTGTGGATTCCAGGGATTTATCTCAACAGCTCAGGATTAAAAACTTGGCTCCACAGTGCTCGAGTCTCTGATGGGATTTAGAATTTCAAGGTGCACTGTGTATTTTGTTGCCCCAGACATTAAGCAAAGGGCACCCAGAAAACCCCTCGTGCACCCCAGCTGGGATGGTCTCTCAGTTTGGCAGCAAACTATTCCAAAAAAACTATTCCAAAATAATTTTAAATCCATTTTTGCACCTGCAATAGTTTCAGCTTTCAACCAGCTTTCAATTTTGTGTGAGAATGTTGCATTGCACAGAACATGGTCTGCTTCCCCTACACACTCACAAGGTCAATTATTCTGTCAAAAAAGGAAATTAAATTAAATTAAATTAAATTAACATGGCACGATTTAATCCTTGACCAAAAAATACTTGTTATGTTGCTATTGGCTGGATGTCCTAAGATAGACAATTAAACAAATCAGTGATTAATTAGCTATTTGAAGCTGGAATAACCTGTAATTGTCTTGGTCCTCTCTTCAGAAAGGAAAAAAAGGAGAAGAAATTTTTTCCTTCCTGGGTCCTCTGAGGCCTCACTTTTCCGTGATCCATGGGCTCTTAAAGATAATCATTTAATGGTTCAGATTGTTTTAGCTATTTCCTTAAATACTCCAGGGTAAATTTCCTTGCAGCTCGCTCACTTGAATGTATCTAACCCAGCTGAACATATTTAACCTCTTCTCTTCCTCCTCTCTATGCTCCAGCTCATTGCTAATTTTAATAATTCTGAGCATCTGCTGGGAGTTAACCTTTTGCTGTGAAGACTTAAGCAAAAGAAACTATTGAACAATTAATCTTTATTCTTCTGTTATTCCCTTGTATTCCTTGGCACTACTGGGATTTTTATCTTTCTTTGTTTTAAAGCACAGAATCTTTTCTCATCTCCTTTAACACCTCTTGCTGTCATTTTCTGCTTTGATATTGGAGCACCACTGGATATTTCCCACCCTGGGCTCGCACAAACAGAAGGGAAATGCTTGATTTGAGAGCCAGGGTGGGAAAAGCTGCCCAACAACAAGGCTGCAGTGATGTGCCCCAGCACAGAAACTGGGGGCATGGTATTGTTTACAGGACATATCACCAGAGAGATTAATTTTAATTTACTGATTATTAACAGCCACACTGGCCTGAGGTGATTGAGGGTACCTGGGTTTAGGCACCCTGGATAACACTCAGGACCTGAGAAACACTCAAAACCACCAGGAGGGGAAAAAAAAAAAGCTGAAACCCCAAAGAGTTGCTCACCTCCAAGTGAACACACAGCTGGGAAAACAGAATTTTAAAGCAAAAATCCCAGTTTAGCTATCTTGTTTGTAAATGAAATTATTTCTGGTGGTGATTTATAATGGATTTTTCCTTGGAAAAAAGGAAATGTTCTGGTGTCCTGGAGAAGATCCTGTAAGAGGGGAATTGAGGATGAGGTTTGGTGCACAACTTTTGGATGACCTGGGGCTGAGCCCTCCTCCAGCAGTAAAATAAACAAAGTTGGCACTGATTGCTGTAAAGCACTTGGAGGAATTTGCTGGGAGACTGATCCTGAGCTCCCTTCTCCTCTGGGTGGGTGATTCCTGCGCTGCCAAGCCGGGAATGGCCAGGTGCAACAGCGACTTTCCTTGGGTGCAGCTGGCAGGCTCAGATGTTATCTTTGCAAACCACATTTGAAAGACGTATGAAAACGCCCAATAAAACACTCTGGCTTCTTAATCCATTGAGCAATTCCTCATTTCAAATTGTGGCATTAAAATGCAGCTGGGGCAATTTCTAAGAAAATCAGGAGATAGAATCATATGACAACATCCTGGTGCCCTGCAGTGCTGAGGGGCAGAATGAGCTCCTGAGCCCGAGGAGCCCGTGTGTTTAGAGCTTGGTTTAGAACAAAAAGTTCTTTACCCTGCACCTCTCAAAGTGAAATTTTGCTCCTCTGGCTGTCAGGCAGGATGTACCCACTGCCTGTGATTTAATACTCACCGGGCATGCCAAGAATAGATCAGCCTGCTCTTGGCAGCAGGAATTGCATTTGTGTAACAACAAGCTTTAAAACCCTGTTAAGAAACATTGTCTGATCTGTAGCCTGGGACTCGTTCGTTTTGTTGTCGTCATTTTACTGAAAATGAAAAAAAAAAAAGAAATAAAACACAAGACATTTCTCCAAAAATCTGGAGGGCACTTTGGAATGCCTTTAAAAAAAGTTTTTTAAAAAAAAAAAAACAAACAAAAAAACAAGCAACAAACACCATGACAGATTGGGTAACAGCTCCATCTCCTCCTTCTGGAAGGCTGATTTAGAATGTAAAGGAGAATGTTTGTTGTGTGTCTCCTGGACACACTGCTGTCCCTGCACTGCCTCTCTGGGTGAATTGCACAAGCATTTCAACACCAGGGCCCAACTTCAGCCTCTGAAATCTGGATTTAAGCGTACAGAGCCCAGCTGCCTTTTGCTCAGCGCTTCTGGATCCCAAACCTTGGGGATGCCAAGCTCGGAGAGGCCGATGAGGGGAAGCTGCAGTGAGGGACAGGGGTTTCAGTCCCTGCTCTGCCCTCCAGATGGGCACTGGGACTGTTCCTTGTGCAAAGAGGAATGATGCTTTTCCGTCAGGGAAAACAGTGGCAGAGAAGCTGCCTGCAGTGAGCACGATGCCTGCTGGAGTGAGAGAGGTTAAATTCCAGTATGGTGGCTCGAAATAAGGGCCTGACTGAGCTTCACAAGGGCTTTTCTTGATGCAGTCATGGAAGTTTTGAACTGTCTCGCTCTTGCCCCGGTGCAGACCGAAGCCTCGTTCTGTGGTTTGTGTTGGGATCTGCTTTTGCAGGAGGGTTCTCCTGGTTCCACACTCAGCAGGGAAAGTGCCCATGAGTTCTCAGCTCCCTCTCACCCTGAGCTGCTGGGAGAAGGTTTTGCTCCTCCTGGAGCTCCGAGATGCTCCTTTCTGAGGTGCCACTGACCTCAGGGTGGCTGGAGAGGGCAGGAGCAGGCAGGGCCCTGGCACAATGGGCTCGGGGGAAGGAAATGCTGCTCTGGTTTGTATCCTCAGCCCCTTGGCTGCAAACCAAAGTGCCAGAGCTCTGAGCAGGACAGGCACTCCCAGCCAGCAAGGGACAGCAGGATGCAGGGGACAGGAACTGGGGACAATGGAAGAACCTGGGGTGCAGCAGGAGCTGCCCTGCCCTGGCTCTGCTCCTTGTGCTTTGGGGAGTGATTGGAACCAGGCAAAGCAGGCAACAATATCTCCTCTCTCCCTCTTGTTTTAATAATGCCCACAACTGAGTAATAACCTTCCTGCAAGTGGAACTTTGAGGATTCTGGCTGTACAGAAAGAAATTCCTCAGCCACTGGAATCCAGTCGGGCTTGAGCCCAGCCCAGGGTGGCAGTGCTGGCAGAGCAGGATTCACACTGTGCTCGTGGCAACCCCTTCTCACTACTGTTAATGCCTGGTTTATTCTTCAAATCACTTTGCCTCAGTGTTCTTCAGACATCCCTTCTGCATATCTGGGGCAGGTATCCCCAGTGTTCCATTTAGGATCAAAGCCTGCTCACCTTGGGCACCCAAAGCTCTCCTCCCTGGGAACCATGGAACTCCCTTGCACATCATTCCATGGAGGCCAGTCCTACAGGTCCTGGCTCAAGGACTTCTCCTGGAAACCTCGTCTGATTGAGAGGGAACAGAATCCAGAGCACAAACCCTTGAGTGGTGACATTTGTAACACAAATGGGGTTTTTCTCTAAACATCAGCAGCTCCCCCATTCTTGTCTTGATCCCGGATTTGAGGCTCTTCCCTTGCACTGGGCAGTTTCCAGTGAAACTCTGGGTTAATTGCATGCCAGCCTGCTGCTGGTTAAGCACAGCTTTATTGTGTACCAAGGGAAGTGCAGAGCAAACAGGGAGGAGACATGATATATAAAATTCCTAACTGGGTGCTTTTACAGCCCACTGGTTCCTCTCTCACAACACATCCCTGCCCATGGCAGGGGAATTGGAATTAGATGTTCCTAAAGGTCCCTTCCAACCCAACCCTTTCTGTGATAATATTTGGGTTAGGTTGTATAATTTCCACTAGTGACGATTTCCTGTGGTATCACTCATGTGGTACCATGAACACCTCACAACCTCCTACAAGGAGCAAAATAAAGTGATGCCTTTGGGGAACCAAAAATAGCTGAGATCAGATAATACCCTCTTTGTGACACAGAACTTTTCCTGCTGGGTGTCAAAATTCCCCCTTCAGCACCCAGACTCTCCAAGTAACTCCTACAAGACACCTTTGCAACCCTGTTGTGTTTTCAAAATCCATTTCTTAGCATGATTTCAACCCCTGTAACTTCATTTTGGTGTGATGCCATTGCCTCCAAGGCCATTTCAGCGTCTGAATTTCACTCGGAAGCAGACTGCACCTTGGAATTGCAATGTGAAATGCAGAATCCGTACTGTAGAGTCCACCCAGAAAAGAAGATGAAGAACTCCCAGTTAAATTCTTACCACCTTAATTTATTTTCATTTTTTTCCCTGGAAAATAAAAAAGCTATTAATTTACTATGAATTTAATGTTTTATTTTTAATATTTCGAACAAACCTGTCTCTGATAGACATTTTTCATTGTCTTTTTCCACAGAACTGCAAGTGCAAGCTTAATAAGAGGACTCAGGGAATTTTATTCCATAAATTGATCTTGCAAAGGCAAAGCACTGTGGGGGTCCCATCTTCCTTGAATCTGGCTTTATTACCCCTGTTTGTATTTTATTGTAAGAATGCATGAACTAAAATGATAAAATATTTTGCCCAAGCTGTTCAGGCAGAGTCCAGATGCAGAGGAATCACTGTGCCTTTCCTGCCAGTCTAGAATGAATCACATGAATTCTCATTAAAATGTGAAAAATGAAGAGAAAAGAAGTATATAAGAAGAAATATTCAGCTGGGGAAATATTGATCTAAAGAGCTCCTGGATCTTTTGGTTAAAGTTCAGCTAAGAGACAGCCAGTTTAACACAGATTCCAACACACAGCAGCAAACCCATCCCTTTGGATTGCACATCTTAATTTACTTCTGACTGCACAGCTCTGATCATTCCTTTCCTTTCCTTTATTCTGGTTTAAGGGTGAACTGGGAGGGAATTTTGTGAGTCTGCATTCTTTCCAAAAGGACCCCAGTTGGAATTGTGAACGTGAGCAGCTTTGAATTTGTGTCTCCTCAAAAGTTCAGGGCTCTGCTCCTGGGTCAGTGCTCGTGGTTTGGGTTCTGTGTCATGGGCAGGAAGAGAAGGGAACCCAGCAACCAAAGCTCAGCAAGAACAGCTGATTCCGAGGAATGTCCCTGATACAATCCTGTTATCAAAGGAGACCCAAATCCATTTTTTTAAGGTCTGGAACCCAGAGCTTCCCTTGCTACAGGAGCCACCTCCTTCACTGTGCTGAGATTTTTCATTTATTCCAGCAGGAAGAAGACAGATCTCCCTTGCCCCAGCAAGCAGATGTTCACCAAGAAGGTTTTGCTAACTGATCAATTGCAAAATCCCTCACTGCAATCCTTTAGAAAATCAGATGCCCTCTGTCCTTCCTCCCACTCCAGCTTAGTTGCCAAAACTTACATACAAAATTATTACTGTAATGTTTTATAGTCACTGGGAAAAAAAATATCCACTTGGTCTTACAGAATGATGTGCAATTAATCTGTGGCCTCAAAATAAAAAAAAAAAAAGAAAAAGTCTATTAAAAGTAGCTCTTTTTCCTCCCTCCTCCCTCTCCCAGGCCCCTTTTACTCCCCTCCCCCAACAATAAAGGATGTTTTGGAACAGCCTTTTCAGGAAACATTTCCACAGCAAAATGCAGCATCATTTATAATATTTAAAGCTACATTTTTGTTGAGATGGCTTGGCAGGCTTTGCTTGCAAATCTGGCAGGATATGGCCAGCTGAGAGTTAGCACTAACAAACCGAGGATATGCTGACACAACAGAATGCTTTAATCATCATTGCAGCAAGCGGGACAAGATCTCCTCCTGCACTGCCAGCTCTTCCCAGTGTGAGAACCAATGGTGCTGCGTTCTCCTCCTTCCCTCCCCTGCCTCTGGAGAGTTCACTTCTCCCTCGCTGTCTCCACTGAGCTGAAAAAACCTCGTTGGGTAACAGTGTATAACATAATGAGCAATGGATATTCCTCTTGGCCAGCGCTGTTATGAAAATGCTCCCCATTTCCAGAGCAATAAGGAAGCTTAATAATTAAAACAGAAAGCCCTTAACCAGTTTGTGTCTCAATAGAAGGGCTATTCTCACTAGCAGCTAAAGCTCTTTTTTGGCTTTACCCTTTCCTAAAGCAGGGCTGAGAGGCACGTTCAGTTAGCAAAATCCTAATTAGAAACTTGTCCCATCTGAGAGCGGGGAGCTGATCTCAGCCATTCGCAAAAGTCTATTGAATTAATTTCTCATCTGAAAGAAGTCCTGAAGCATTTAACCCCAGAAATCTGAGAGTTACTGCCTTGGCTAATGCTTGCCCAGAGAACTCCTGCTACAGGACCCAGCCAAGCTCCAGACCTGCAATACCTCAATATTGGCCACATTAAGCAATAAAGAGATGTCATGAAAGAGGCTGTGAATTGAACAAGCCTTTCCTATTTTGGGAACATATAAATTTATGGATGCTGTTCGCTGGCTTTGGTGTGCTAAAACTTCTTGCAAACACCAAGTCCATGGGGCATTTGGCTCTTACAAAAAACCAAAGGTGAAATCCTGCAAGACCCTGCACACACACGTATCTAACCCTGCTACATTGCATCCAAAGCTGTGGAATCATTTCCTCCTTTCTTCCTTTGCTGGGTCAGTCCTTGCCTCCTGAGTGTTTGCTTCAAGCCAGTGAAGATGTGCTGCCTAATTTCCTCTCCATACCCTGTGTGTCCAAATGAAAATCCAGAAGTTCAGAAATTGTCTTTCTTACAACCATCATTTCCAGGGCTGGGTAGTGCTCAGAAGAATGGAAGTGTAGAAGAATTTCTTGTACCCGTGGAATTGGATAAACCCCTGCGCAGCTGATTTTTGACCACTGGTTTTTCAGACAAGGCACTTGGAATGGGATTTATGATGAGACCCATATTTTTTTCCAGTGCTTGAATGTGAACTGAACTGTTTGACAGGTGTGTGGCTGAGCTGCTGATCCAGGAGGTGTTTGCTGGGGTTGTTACCCTTCAGTTTTGTTTTCCTCCCCCTATAAATCTCTAGCTGCAGCTTTGTGTTGCTTGTGTCTACAAAGCTGATGTCACATCCATTTAAGAGATATTACCTCTTATTTCAAAGGCAAAAAGTCCCATTAAAATGTACTCAGCCACAAGACAGAGTTTACAGCTACAAACCAAATACTAAATCCTGATCCCTCAGGGCTTATCTGTACCCACGGTGGCTGGAAGCCGTGGTGTGTTAGCTGAGGGAAGGGGCTCAGTCACACAACGGGGGACAGCAGCTCTTGGGAAGCCCATTTCCCATTTCCCGGAGTTTTGGAGTGCTGAGGGCTGGCTGTGCTGGGAGAAGGGTCTGTTAGGGAGTGCTGAAGGGTGGGGAATCACCTGCACCAGGGGGACAAAGGGGATTTCCTCACTGTTACGAAAACCGTGGCTGAAATGGTCTGGGCCGCCTTTGCCATAACAGCAGGGACTCTGGAAATGCTTTTCTCTCCTTCCACTTTTCATTCCAGGCCCTCACAGCAACATTTGCTGCAGAAATGGTCACACCAGTGATGTTTGAAGAAGGTAATTTTTCCTGCTGAGCAGGGACCTTTGAGCTCCTACAAGGAATGTTCTGATGCCCGCCAGGGGGAGGGGAACGAGCTGGATGTGTGCAGGGACATCAAATGACCTTCTCTGGACTCAATTTACCTCCAGCTTTTCCACAGCAAAAGCAGAGCAGTGTGAAATACGAGACAGAATAGCAGCCCAGAAGTTTCAAAGCCTGTGGGAATCTCCAGGATCCCACACCATCCCCGAGGATGTTAATGATGTAGTGAGCAGATGACTGAGGAACAGCACACCACCAGCAAAATCAAACTCTTCAAAGGCAGCCATGTACCAGCTGACTGCTTCTATTTTGGAGTTCTTAAATGCTTTTAGTAGCACTGAAGATCAAAACCCAAATTGTTCATTTATGGTGTAGCCCGTTCTACCCAAAACTCTAGAGAGTCTGAAAGTATTACAACCTACTGATGAACTCCCATTAGCAAGTTTTTGTTTTTAATAAATAAAGTCCCATAGAAACAGAAAGTATTTACAATAAGATCAAAATTCTGAATATAATTCACAAGAGAAAATGCTATTTTTTGAGAAAATGTTTTCATATCCTCATAACAGTCATTTGTTCTAAATTAGTACATAGCAATTGTCCATTAAATGAACATTTTTCCCTTAAGACCTATTCTTGTAGAAAAGTATTTCAGGCAAAACTTCTTAACCATGATGTAACCGCTTAGAATCAGAACATGTCAGTGATTAGTAACTCACATAAAAAATTAACACTTTGCATGGCTTGAGGAAAACATGGTGAATAATATCGATATGTGAGAGAAGACAGGGTGTAGGGAGAACAATATATTTTATTAGAGCAGCTGATACAGTTGAAAGAAAAGTAGAGGCTTTTGGGCATTCGGTGCCTTCATCCTCATAAAGGATAACACCCATTCCTGCAAAGCTCTTCTGATTATGATTACATTACCACTCTCAAAATATAGGGATTTTTGGACTGAGTGGCTTCGACACTGTCACTGCTGCATAGACAGTTTCAGAAATATCGCCCCTTGCAGGAGTGGGATGAAGCTCTTTGGTTAATGTGCTGCTGGGTTACACAGATTTTTTTTCAGTACTTTGTAACAAAGCCCTGGACTCAATTTCCCCATCAGAGCATCTCTGCCACTCATTTTCAAATAATTTTGAATATTACCTCTGTAAGGACATGCCCTAGAATTCCTTTTCATTAGAAACTACTTCTGGACTTCCATTTCAAGGGAAGCCAGTGGGAAATTGGATTGCTAAAGAAATGCAGGCTCAGATTTGTGGTTCTTGCTGGGTGTTGCTGTTACAGGAATTCAGTGTTGGAGCTGGGGTCCATCCCAGTGCCAGCTCATCTCTGGCCCATCCTCCACGGCCGGGGTGAACTCTGCAGAATTCTCCCACTAAGGGATGGAAGGCAACACTTCAAATGAACAGTGGAAAGCAACTTCAACGGGAGAGAGAATATTTTCTTTTGCACTGTACCAGCCATGAAGGTGTGAATGCGATTCCTGCCCGTGCCACGCTCAGCTGGAACCACCTGGAATGTGCAGCAAAGCTGCAGTGCTGAGCATGAGCTGCAATCCTGTGTTTGCTCCAGGGCCATCCTTTCTGAGCTACCTGAAATGACCTCACTGCAAGCCTGGCAGGATCAAAGCTGTTCTCTCCAGCCTCGCAGTGACTTCATCTCAGCGCAATTCCACCTGTGGGCTCTAAACCTGGAGGCTGAATGATCCAATTCCCCAAACTTCCTGGTGGGAATCACGCTCACTACTGACCTTAGGCCCAGAGGTTACCTGGAATAAGTGGTAGGAAACATTTCCAGGTGTAGAAGGCATGAGCTGATGGATTAATTTTAATCTTTACCTCTCTCAGCTTCTTTATTGCATAATTTGCATCGACTTAAGAGTTTCAAGGGCTACATTAGGAGCAAAGCCAATTTCTACTCCCTGAAGATCCTCCTCACACCTACATCACCTCTTTGTCCAACTGGGAATCAGCACTCCCCTTGTCTCAGTTTAAGGCACATTTTTTGCTACATAAATAAAATACAGACATGGGGAGGGAACCAAGGATGTTGGGGACCTCTCCTTATTTTGATATATGTCACAAATAGTGCTTTTCCCCTAGTATTTCCTCTTCTGGTCCACCACTGTGGGTCTCCCCTGCTTGATTTAGTCAGGGGTCACATTCACAGACTATCAAATGTGAGGGGGTGAAATGTGAATCTCTCACCTCGGTACCAAGAATACCCCAAAATGACATTGCTAGGGAATTCATCTTCTGTTAAATTTGTTCACTCTGCTGTGCTCTGCTCCCTGTGGAACTCTTAGATGACATTATGGGGCAACACATGCAAGAGAACCAGTGACCTCAAGAGCAGGAACATCTCCCAGCATCCTTGGGTGAACATCCAGAGCTCAAGTGGAACTCAGGGTTCAGGGTTTCCATCCCAGCTTTATCTCTGCACAAGAATTCATCCAAACCTTGCTTTTGTTTAGGAGTTAATTTGTCACAACACTGCAATTTTTCCGTGATATTCTGACTGTTGTTCAATGGCAATTTATCAAATAACTGGGGAAGGTCTCAGGCCAAGAGGTTTGGACCAACCTATTCCAGCTCAGCTCTGGCTGCTGTGGGGTGGGAATTGGAGTAGCTGCTGCTCCAGCTGTCTCAAACTTGGTCGAGCAGAGGAATCAAAAGGACTCTTGCATATTCCTCCCTTAATTAATTCTTGAAATGGCATCTAATTTTTCAGTTTGCCCACAAATGAGTGGCCCCATTTCTCCTTGCACCAAGCCCCCTTTGCAGAGCTCTGTCAGTGTCACATCTTATCATGGAAGGCACGAATATTTTCAGACCTGACACTTCTCCCTTTGAAACTCTCCTGGGAAGTTAGACTAATCTGTGACTGAATTTTGTTTTGCTGCCGCCTTGGGAGCACAAAATCGAATGTTAATACTTCAAACATTTCCCTGGAAATGTTCAAGGAGAAAGGTTTTTATTTAGCTAAAAATTTAACTGCATGCTTGGGTGAAGCATCGATCATACTTGGACAAGCAATTTTAAGAAATAACGTAGTTAAAAAATTAATTCTGAAAATACTGCCAACAATTTCATGATATAGATACTTTTAATATTAAAAGTAAATTGTAAATGTGTCTTTATAAACAATATGCATAAAATAGACCTACTATACTAAGCTCTCTCTTTTTAGATGCTGTTTCACAGTAATTTCTTAGGTACGCCAAGTTTTTCCCTCAAAGAAATAGTGCAATCTGAAAAACATACATTATGTCAGGGGATTAAGAACTGCTCTGCTCATTAATACAAGTCCTTGTAGATCTCTTGTAGCAGTGGATGGAGGCTCATGTCCGTCTCGGTTTTCTTGATGACCTGCAGGAGCTGCACGTGCTCCGTGACGATCTGCCTGAGGTCCGTCATTTTCTGCAGCAGCTTTGCAAACAGCTGCGAGGACTCGGGGTGGTTCAGCTTCAGCTGCAGCTCCAGGGCTTGCAAAAGGTTGTCCTGAATGTCTTCAATTGGCTTCACATTTAACAACCCCGGGCGGTCTGCGGGAAAAAAGGGTCATGAGTTTATCGGCATCGCGACACCGGCTTCGCGCATCCATCTCTTACACGCGTCCCAACAAATTCGGGTGGCGTTTCCTGGGAGCTGTCTGGTGGTTTGTAAGATTTCACAAAAGGGATTTGCTCAAAGGGGTTCTAGGACTAATCTTGGAAACATTTCCACTGGGCGGGCTGGGGAGAAACAGACCTGTGAGTTTACGAGCACCGCAGCATCAATTCCTGTGCGTTAATTTCTTACACATTCCTAAGCAGATGAAACCTCTGCAAATGGCTTTTCCTGGGAGCTGTTTGACCTTCAGGTAGTTTGTAAGATTTCCCTGGATGTCCTCAGAGGGGTTTTGGAACTAGTTTCCTACTCCAGAGCTAGGTTTATACTCCACTACAGCGGATTTTCCACAGTAAACTGGGAGGGTGTGTGGGGAAAAAAAAGAGTGAGATAGTTGGGGGATAAACAATCTCTATCAGGTAATTAACTTCTGGAAAATCAACATATACTCTGATGGATTTGCATGTAGCTGCTGCCACTAAAAATGTTTCCCCCTAAGGTGGATATCGACCCATCAAATGAAAAAAAAAAGGCATAAACTCAACTTCTGCAGTTTATTTGATTCTCCAGTGCTGAAAGTTAATGAAATTTGAGTGTCTAAGCAATGAAAGCTGCTTAACTTTATGAAATCCTCACATATGACAACGACTACCATGAATTTTGTTACTGCTAAAATACTTAATACTGAGTAACACTTCCCAAATATCATAATAGATCAGGAAAAGAGTCAATAATTTAAATAAAATTTGCTGTGCAGCTATGAAATTAATTTCATAGGTTGATCAATAAAAAGCAGTGCCTACTGCAAGCCTTAAATCACTTCCCTAAGGCAATAATTCCATTTCAGCAAGGATGAGAGGCTGATCTCTGTTAAAAACATAAAAAAAAGCTGTTATTTCCTGTGATCTTGGTAACCTTTCTGAGCACAGAGTTCTCCTAACTCAGCTCGAGTTGTGCAGCACACCGGCAAAAAGGCTGAGAGAAAACAAAGCTCTTTATAAATACATCGTGGCTTTACTTCATGGGGGAAAAAACTGCAGTATAAACTAAAATGCAAAGCTGGCAGGAAAACCAGTGAGTACACAGCCATGAAAATGAAGGTCACTGATCAGGAAAGGATACTCGGTTCTCCAAGAGGTGAGGTTTAGGCAGAGTTTTTCAAAGATAGGGAAAAAAAAGTAATTTTCAGTGTGAACCTGGATATTTGTTCATCAAAGTGCTTGTCCTGCAGGCAATTTATTATTTATATATTTTATATTATACATATGTTTATTACTAAAACAGTTATTATAATTAAATTAATTAATAATTATAATTAAAACCAATTTATTTATCTCATTCAACTGATAACCCCATAAAATTTATTTATCCCATTCAACTGATAACCTCATAAAATCTGATTCAGAAAGTCTGGGAGTAAATATTAAAAAAGATTCCATTTTATCAATTTCCTTTGGCAATATTTTTAATGATACCTAAAGAGTTTTTGATAAATGCTAGATATTTCTTTTCTGATTGCCTGAATGCATTACATGGGCTGCAGAATCCAGCTGACATCTTTCTGAGACTTGCCAAATTTCAGCCCTTCAAAGCTGGTAATAATTTGGGGTTGTGATAGCTTTAAATTTTCCTTGTGTGCTGCAGTTGAACTCTGAGCTAGCTGGGCATGACTCAGTGTGCAGGGACAGAAAATAATCAGAGAGCACAAAGACGTGGCCTCGATTTCCTCTGAGATTCATCTCCCTTTGCCCCCTGCTCCTTTGGGCTGGGAATTTTTTGGGGTGTGAGTTTTTCAGGAGCGAATCCCAATTCAAATATTGTGCTCCAGGGTCCAGGAGGAAACTCCTCTGGGTCTGGAGTTTATCAGGAGCCCCCTGAATTTCGATGCCTGAGGTCAACTGAAGTTCAGTGAGACTGCAGTGGCTAAAATCATGAAACCCCTTGAAAAACCCCAATCTGTTGAGTTTCTAATGACCCAGTGGAACCAGAGGCAGAAAAGATGACTCTGACAAAAGCCTAGGAGATCATCAGATGTTATTTTTAAATAAGCCAATTCAAGAGGAAGGAAAATTCCCATTGAAGGCAAGAGAGATTTTTCATGAATGAGAACTTCAGGATATAGGCAGTGTTTTTTGGGTGTTGACAGTTTGCTATACTTTCTCAGTAAAAAACTCTTACAGAGGAAAATGCTGCTTCTGTTCCAAGAAACTTATCTAAAGCAGGAAAAAAAGGAAATAAGAGGCGAAAGCTTAAACATCCAGCTATTATGGTATATTTCAAGCTGTTAAAATGCTCTGAAATAGATATGCTCCAGACCAATTTGGTTTTGTACCAAAAGGTGAGGTCGGTGCAGTAAGGAGTTGCAGGGGGATGTGCCTTGCAGGAAAAAGGAAAATGCCAGGAGAGCACCATGGTTTCCTGTTCTTTATCATGTTTCTTTATTCACATTTGCTTTATGTTTTCATTCATTGTCCTATGGCTGCTTCAATTGGTTTGAAAACTGTGCAGGGAAGTGTTCTAAGTCAGAAAATGTCCACAGTGACTGGGAAAGGCAAATAACCCCAAAGCTCTGAGTGCCAGCAGTACCACTTTGTGTAAATTGATATTCTACACTGCCTCAGGGGAAAATATTTTATTTGTTTATTTACTTACTTCTTTGGATGCCTCTTTCATGTCCCTAACAATAATTACAATCTTTTTTACCTGTTCCTTACACATGAAATTGCTACCTACCTGTCTTTACATTTTATTATCTTTGAATAAATGCATTTTACATGTGCATTCTAAAATCTCAGTATGAAAAAAACAGGCAAAAATCTGGCTGAGTGAACACATGTGCTCCTTCTTTTTTCTTTTGCTGAGGCAGATGTGACTCAGCAATTTGAGGTTTGTCTTCTGAGACTGTCACATGTATTGGAGTCACCAGGACTTTGGTTCAGTGATGATCTGCAGCTCTTGCTCTGATTACAAAGCATTTCTTTGTTCTTACAAAGTGCAGGATTTGTGTGGCAGCGAAACAGGAACTACTTCTTGGTAATAGTCAGTGATAAAAGTTCAAATGTTGCTGATCTGAGAACGCAGCAAAATGACTGAATACAGTGTTTACACCAGGAGCAGGGACTTGTGGCTTAAAATTTAGGGTGAAAACCACACAGAAAACAGAAAAAAAGTGACTTTAAATCCATTTCTGAATTTAAACATCAGTTTGACTGCACATGGACTGGCAGAATGGGCATCTTTACAAGGATACTCTGCCCCAAACACTGCTGTATGCAAACATTCCTGCATCCAAACGCTGCTGGATCCAACCACTGCAGAAGATAATACACAAAATACATGCCACAAAGTTCCTTTTTGAGCTTTTTTTTTGTTTGTTTGTTTGACAACAGTCTGCCTGAGTGAGTTTGCTCAGTTCATAAATGTGAATTGTCCCAAGAAGGCCTGGAGCTCAAACAGAACCATCCAACTTCTTGTGACAGAGTTCATTTTCAGCTCAGGTGGATGTGATTTTTCGAAGATGCTTCAGCTCTTTCTCATGTATAGCAGAGCACTCACTGATGACTGAGGATGAGTCTCAGTGCCACAGAGGAAGAATATCTCCTAAACAAAGCTTTCCAAAGCTCATTTAACCAAAGTGTGTCTTTTAAAGTCACCACAGCTGGAAGGATGTTGTAATCAGGGTTTGGTGCTGTTGATGGCCAACAGCATTTCTGTTGTACAAACAAGGTGAAATCCTATGCTCTCACACAGTGTCTCATCTGCATTAAATTCAGAATATGAGACTTTGTTTGCCATTTACTTTGTTTTACAGCACCAACAGCTCTCCAGAAATGAGTTCAGAGAAACATTTGGAGTAGTTGAGACAGAGAGAGGCTGCACTGAGCAGCTCAGGAACAGTAAAATCAACAGTGGGAGTATTTTCCATCTGTTGCTATTAAAGTTAATTTGTCAGCTCCTTACTGCTGTGATTTGGGCTTTTTGCCTTTTTAGATAACATGCAAAAGCAGCTGTTTGGTTATCAAAAGGCTGAAGAGTTTTATAGGATTTGTGGCAAATTCCAAACACTTCCCAACAGAAATCTTTCTACATGTGATATTCCAGCTGGAATTATCTTTCCCTTCTCCTCTTTTGTTAGAGCCAGCCCCCCTGGAGCCAGCAGAATTAGCATCATTTCACTAGGTAATACCAGATCCACTGATTCAGAGCCCCTGGCTGGGATCTTTTTGGGTTTCACAAACTTGTTTGCTGTTAGAGAAGTTTGTACCCAGGATTTTGTGAAGGGATTTAAGCGTTGCAGGATTCCTGCAGCAAGTCAAGTCCTCAAGGTGCTCTGGTTTTGAAATCCTGTTCTCAATGAAATCATCCTGCTATACTCAAATAGATCTTACAGAAATACAATTTTGCAAGGATGTAGCTCTTACAGAAATGGCTGAGACAGCTGAGAAACAGGACTCAGTTTTACACACAAGATATTTTAATCCCACAGAATGCATCCAGTTCAATAGATATCATATCTGGCTGTAAATTCCATGATAAAAGCTTTCTTTAATTGGCAACAAAGCTTAATTGTTTTCAAAACATGAACTCTTTTTTTTCAAGCAGCTATCATAGTTTTTTGGGAAAAAAAATTCTGAAAAAATATAGGGAGGTCTTCGTTATCAAGAAATTAAAGGATCTCCCTAGAAAGGACTGGTTTATATTTATATGGATTTATATGTCTCTATGGATTTGTTTCAGAGTTTTGCTACAGTTACTTGATTCAAATTCATTAGTTCTTTACATGTCTCTGTTGACAAATTATTCTGAAAAAAAAAAGGAGACATGCTGATAAATCTGGTTCAACACAGTTAATTATTGTATGTGAATCATTGTCCTACTGCAATCTAAAATGTGAGACTGGCAACATCATTCCTATTTCCTCTGGTGGAAACACTGCTGAGGACAGGGCTTTGCAGAATACAAGTTCCCTTTTTGCATTTAGGAGAGAATTTTGAGAGGCCTTTTTCTCATCTGTCACATTTCATTATACTAAAAACCACACAATATTGGCACGTTTTGAGTAGTGCCCTGATAGGTTTGTCCCATCTCTCCTCTCCCACCAAAACAAACCAAAAATACACCAGCAAGGTGCTCTCCTTCCTGGAGTAAAGCAGAGTTCTCAGGGATCACAGTGCCCCAGGTTTGCACAAGGAAATTTCTGGGAGGAATTCTTGTTGGAAATGGAATTGGCGGCATAAATTATATTGTGACCTGAATGAAACACGGTGCCAGGAGGAACTGGAGGTGATTTTAAATGCAGCTATACCTAAGAGTGCCCTGCCAGCAGCAGGGCTGCTTTTAGAACAATAGCAGGAGGTTGTGTTTGATTGCTGAAATGTAATTTAATAACAAAATCCTCGGTGTTGCTCTGCGGAGGAGCCGAATCCAGAGCATTCAGCACATTCCTGCCATGGATATGTGCAGTTCCCTGTTGGGCCAAAATACACACAAATCTGTAGGGCAAGATTTTATTTGTGCAACATCACTGCCTTGGGAGTGTTGGCCAAAGTAACAGAGCTTCGATGTGCCTGGAATATATCTGAAGGTGTCTAAGTGAAATAAATCCTGGTAAGCATGGCTAATTCACAAAGCAGAACGGTGACTTCACCTCAGGAGCAGAGAACACACGGACTGGCTGCAGAAAAGCTGAAACTCAGTGTTTTTACAGTGGAGTGTTGGATGTGGGCAGTCTGGTACCTGGGATTTTGGGTCATGCTTTGCTCAAAGTGTGATGTGTGAAGATAAAGCAGAGCAGCTGAGGAAAGCTGGAGAAACACATAATGCCTGGGTTTTTTTTTATGAGACCATCATGCATCAAATGCAAAAGCATTTCCCCCCTCCTTTTAAAGGCAAACAAAACCTTGCATGAACGGAGGAACAATGAAAAGCGCTGTAACCCTGTGAGCCCAACACCACCTATCCTTTGGAATTGTTCTGGACTCAAAGCTATTTGTGTTCAATTAGCAAGCCACACAACCTAATTGCAGGTTTAAAAAAAACTGCAGAATTTTAGCTCCTGCCAGTGAAATTCCACCCTTCCTGTTTTCCAAAAGAGCCCTGATTTTGTTTTCTGCCTGCATGAACTGATGACTCAGCAGGCATTTCCAGCTCCATCACTAATATCGGGGCATTTCCATTTTCAGTTTCTGTCTGAATCTGAATAAAGGGCAAACAACAAAAAAAGAAATTTGAAAGTGTCTAAAAAAGCTGTGTAAACGCGCTCAGTTCCACCTTGCAGTGCCGAGCACTTTGCTGTTTGGGCAGGAGTTAAAAGTGTCAATTCTATCCTCTAAAATCCCATATAAATAAGAGAGCACTTACCTCCACTTAGGATAATGACAGCTATAAATATTGCCAGGTCACTGTCATCTAATTCCAGTGCATTGAACTTCACAGCAAACTCAAACTTGGGCTCCATAAAGTCACAGAAAGGTTTCCTCAGGCTCTTCAGGAACTCCCGCGTCATGAACCCTTGTCCGTCGGATATGAGAACCCCGTCTTTGTTCATCAGAGAAGCCAGCAGGGTATAAATGATCTCGTGGACCCCGTACTTCAGCAGAGTCACTTGGTCGTTCAGGTCGAGGTTGACAAAGCCCGGGATGTTCTTGGCGAACTCGGTGATCTCCTGCACGGCCTCCACGGAGCGGAACTGGCAGCGCTGGAAGATGCGGATGGCCACCTCCTTGTTCTCCTCCTGCAGGGGGGACACGTGCTTGCACTTGATCTGGTCTTCTCCCATCATTAAAGAGTTCATGTCATAAATAACGAAGGGCTAAAAACAAAAGGAAAGTCCATTTACTCCCAAATGTCCTTTCCAAGAGCGTCTGACTCCTGAGAAGCCCGAAGAGAATTCAGCAGCAACCCCTCAGACATCTCTGAGCAACCTGCCAAGGGTTCCCAAAATAGTTAAATTGTCCTGAGAAACCCAGCAAGGATTCCCCAAATAGTTAAATTGCTCTAAACCTATAGAAACAAATACCCTCACAATGCTAGAATGATTTACAGAAAGGCCAATTAAAGGAGGGGAAAAAGGAACACTGTTTAAAAGTATCCAGGAGCTTTGCCTTTTCCTTTGTTTGCTTTTTGCTTTATAAAATGTTCTGTAATTCCAGAATTCAAAGTTTGAAATGTTTAAGAAAAGGTTAAAATTATGCTACTTCTACCTGAATTATAACAGCTTCTATAAAAGAGAATCCAATGAGTGTAAAGGAGCCTTCTTTTATTTTATTTTTTTTTTGGGGAGGGAAGACTGAGAATATTCTCATTTTGATTCCTTTATTTACTTTCATGTTCCTTTCATGTCTTATCCTAGGAAACATTGCAAGTAATAACAACTTTATGGTATTGATTATCTGATAAATGCAACCTTTTGCTGTTAACTCCTTTAAAAATAACAACATTAGGATATATTTAAACCCACTCAAGTTGTCTTTGGGAAAGAAAAGACAAATACCATGCTACAAACCATAATTCAGAACACAAGAATGAGGCTGGACTGTGAAATAAACTCAACTGGAACAAATCAATTTTAAAAGCAGCTTAGAAAAAGTAGTGCCAGAATACTTGCATTAGGATCTGGAAACAATCTGTTCCAGAATATGCAAAGGAAGCTCCTGGGCTTAAAGAAGTGGTTACGTGAGGATTTCTCAAATTCATTTGAAGAATCTTTCTCTCAGAGGATTAATGACTGAATAGTTCACTGCTGCACTGAACCAATCCCACTGATATGAATAGGTTTGTTAACATACTTGATTAATTAATTCAAATAGAAGGGATTATACTCCAACAATTGGACTAAAGAAACAATTTTTAAAATTGGAGGTAATTTATGACTGCAGATTCTTATGCCTTAAAACCTTCTCATGGTTTTGCATTTACAGCTCCAGACCATGACATTCCAGGAGGGACGGTGGGAGGGATTCAATTATTTTCCTGCTTTCACTGAAACAACAAACACACTGCACTGAGAAAAGCCAGGAGGAGAAGGAATTTTTCAGGTAATGACATTTTGGCAGCAGCAAAACCATTAAATACTTATCTGCACATATGGATGTGCATACACGTGGAATAGTGGAGTAACAAGGCTGCAGAAGATGCTTTTAAAGTGCACATTTTTGGTTCTACTAGGTAACTTCTTACTCTTCCTTCTAGTGGGAACACCAAGTACAAGAAAAAGTCATCATCAGTCCATGTCCACGTGCTTTAGAAAGCTTATAAACACCACTGGCCTATTCATGATAGATGAAAATCAAGAGAGAGTTCAAAATAGACAAAGATTTTTTAATATAAAGATTCAGATGAACTTGAGAGTAGAATCTTATGTCAAATGAGCTCTGTATATCCCAGGAGATGATGAATAACTCATTCTAGTTTTGATACACTCACTCGCATATCCAAACATTTTAAATTAATTGGGATCATACAGCAACTAAAAAATAACATGAATTTAAACTATGCCCATAGTAAACAGTTTGATGCTCCAGAGCACCCAATCCATTGATAAAAACATGGAAGTTGTGACCATTTAATACTGAGTCTCTCTCTTTCAGTGGTATTTTCACCAAAGGCTTGAAAATTGGCAGCATTGAAAAGCTGGACTCTGTCTACTGGTTTATTGCTGTTTTTAATGTGCCAAAGTTTAAAAACTTCCAAGAAAAAAGGAGAATTAATTGATGCAATTCTACATTTACCGGGTGAGATTTGCAGTGGTGGAAATTAAAGACATGAGCAGGCTGCACATTGCTTTCTGCAGAATAAATAAAATTAGCTAATTCAAACTTTATATATTTCATTCTGAAAAGTTACTCACATTATAAGTGCCCACCACATCCAAAGCTTTTATGTGAGGGGTACAACCAATTTCTGGACAACAATAAAATTATTATTTTAATTGCCTTTAAGGAAAGGAAGAAATATCTTTTTTGAGTCTGAAATACCTCTGAGTTCTATGCCGTCCTTGAAATTATTAAGGAAAATAAAATCCAGTCTTTTTTTGTAATCCTGGCAATAAAATTTATGCCAATGATTCTAGAACATACATTAAGCTAAGAATTATGAGTTTTGTAAAACCATTTTGTTCTTTAGGTATTAAAATACTGTTACCAAAATGGTCAGATGTTATTTCTCCCCCTCTCACTGATACAGAAGATTTTATGCATTGCAAATGAAGTTTCAAAACCCACTTATTCCTTACTTTTCCAAGATTTTCCTGTCCATTCTCCTAAAATTCCAACTGCAGCAACACAGGGCACTGAAGTGACCTGAGATAACCCAGAGAAGAGCAGGAATTCATCAGAGCATCGTAAGAATGAGCATCACATTCAGCCTTGTGGCTCTGCTGGGGTTGGAATCATTTGCCACTCAGGAAAAGGAATATTCCTCAGGGAACAGCAATTGCTGACAGCTCAAGAGCCACCTTAAACAGATAATGTGCCAGATAACCTCTGGGCAAGGAGAAGGAAAACGGGAAGAGAGGATCAGGGAATACAAAAAGGTTAAGGTGACCTTCGAATTCTTGTCCCGGTTTCAAGTATTTTATTAGGTGAACTTGGAGTTTTTTCAAAAAATGTTTACTTATTCTATCTAAAAACATTTCCTGTGTTTCAGACACAGCTTGAGATGTGTAACTGCCAACAGCAAAGTGGGCTGGGGTTTTTTTTTAGGTTCGGTGTTTTGTATTTTGTTTTTTTTTAAAGAGCTGCGCTGTCAACTTGGCAAATCATTTACTCGGAAAAAAGGAAGAAACAAAAAAGAAGAGGGAACTGACTGATTTGTCTGTCGTCTTTCCTGTCAGGATGGCCCTCGCCTTGGCTTTGGTCAGAGGGAAGGACTTGATGTAGGAGTCGTACAGGTGCTTGGCCAGCGCCCGCAGGTCGGCGGATTCGGGGTTTAACTGGTCGATGTCGCTGGAGATCTCTGCCAGCAGCTTCTCCTTCTCCGCCTGTGGCATCCG
The DNA here is from genome assembly GCF_049639895.1 of Pseudopodoces humilis. Classification (NCBI taxonomy): domain Eukaryota; kingdom Metazoa; phylum Chordata; class Aves; order Passeriformes; family Paridae; genus Pseudopodoces; species Pseudopodoces humilis. Next base: position 3,534,221 of record NC_142212.1, on the reverse strand, counting down.
CCCGAACCTGATGGCTGAGGAACACGACAAGAGTTACAAAAAAGCACATTTAAATGGCTTTTCCGCCACCTTTCTGCACCTGCAGCTGCAGCTCAAAAAGCTCGTTTGAATTTTCTGTCGCCTTTCGGTGCGGGCGCCTGAAGCTTGTGTTAACCAGGGCTAGGCAAGCAAGGAGAGAGGGTTTGCTGCAGTCATCTTGGCAAAACAGCTGAACAGCTTTAAAGAAATGTAAACAAACAAATCTCAAAGAGGAAATCATGTCTGTGCCCATTATAGTACCTTGCTTAGAAATGCAAACCTGCTGTCAGCTGTCGGCGAAACCCCCTGGTTCTACCTCCAATCTACATAAAATGCAAAGAATATTTAAGATATTAAAGTTCTGTTGGCTCAGGGTGGGAACCACCATTGAGCCTTGTATTGTTTTGGGCAAATCAACACATGGATCTGAGGTTCTTCATTTGTTTAGAAACAAAACCCTCACATGCCTTGAAGGAATAAATTCCGAAATAGTTCAGCAGAATCCAACGTAGCGAGTGCTAGAAAATGTTAACATCAGGATTAAGGAGCGGGGAAGAAGGTTGTGCAGGGAATAAAAAGCTGGAAAAGGCTGAGTTGTTCATATGCAGTATTGAAAAACCAGGAAATGGTTCTACCTCATCATATGAGCTCAAAATTGCTCAAATCTCCTCTGCACCTCCTATTTTTCCGTCCATGTGCTTCCCATTCAAGCCTATTTATTCATATGGGGACTGACTGGAGAATGTTTCAAATGAGCCATCAAAATCAAGACTGATTTATCAGATGATATTTCAGTAAACAGAATTTATTTTGCTTTATGAAAACAGAACAGAACAAAAGAGCATCCAAACAAAAAACGGAAAGAAGAAATCAAGGATTTTGCATTTTGGCCCTAGGGGGAAATAGAAATATTATGAATATTTTTCCAGTGATTGGATAAAGGACAAGTGCTGCTAAGATCATACAGAGATGATTTTACTGGGGATGTTTATTTTGGAAACAAGCAGCCACTTTTCTATGAGTTTGCTGCAATGTGTTGATGGGCAAACATGACATTTTTTCCCAAGGATAAATAATTATGCCAGAACACATCCTCCCTCTCCACTTTTTCCTCTATTATATTTATTGATCAGTTGTCTTATTTCAAGGCTGTAGAAACAAAATTGTTTATTTTTATGACTGAATTCCTCTTTCAGCAACCTCAGTCTGCGAGTGACGTGTGCTGGATATTTCAGAATTACTTGGGTGTCCTTTACATTAAATTATACTGGACACCAGCAGGAAATGCTTCTGTTGTGGGCCTGTTCCTGAAAGCTGAGGTTTGCAAAAGCAGGTTCATAAAAAAAGCATAAAAAGCAGGGTCCTACTGGCAGAAGACTCCATTCCATCAAAAGAAAAGTTGATCAGGACTCAAATGTGTTTTAAATATAACATTTCATTATGAGAGTATGTTTGAAATATAACAATTCATTGACATCAAGGAGGGTTGTGAATCAAGCATTCCTATCTTACAATTTCATAGACATAGGATTTATTTTTTTTGTGGAATAAATTATTCTAAATATGTTTAGAATGTATTTTATTGGTGAGATATCAGATGCAGCAGATTCTGTTCAATGTTTATTAGCATTGAAGGCAAAATCTGGGGCAAAATCAATTTTGTGGGACTAGCCTAGCAGTTTTCTTCTGTAAAAATCCTCATCACTGTCATTTTTCAGGGAGCTGAGACAAAAATCAGGGAGAGGTCAGGCAGAGGCTTATGGGAGGAGTTGGGAAAGGGGGATTTTGGATGAGAGGAGAATAAGGAGGGGCTGATGATGATGCCACTTCCAAAGGTTAGGCTGGGAAAAGGAGAGCCTGGGGAGGGATCAGTAGGGCTGGGAGAGCTCTGGAAACCCGGCTGGCTGAGAGGGGTTCAGGTGGCAGCTCCTCTCCCAGTAATCCCAGACTCTGCAGGTCAGGGCAGGAGGCTGCAGCTGGAACGTGGATTTCTCTTTCCTTTGGCAGTTCCTCCTCCTTGCATCTACAGGATTCTCCAAATGTCAGGAACAGAAAGCCAGTAGTGAACACAGTCAGTCCCTCATGCTGCATTCTATCCTTTGGCTTTCTGTGGATGAACTACAATATTTATCCTTAGCCCAGGTTTTGCCTCTTGGAGAAGTTAAATGTAAAAAAGATGATATTTTATAGACTCCTCTATAGGGCATTGCTCTTCTGATTGTCTGGATTATTTCTGGGCATAAAGGACACCCCAATTAGCCCATAGATACAGTTTGTTACCTTAGAAAACACAGGATAAAACCAGGCTGGACACCTGTCTGATTTTAGTGGAGATGTGCCCAGGTTGAGCAAGCCCCTGCTCCTAGAATTGATGATAAACAAAAATTGTCATGTGTTCTTTTTTCCCCATTCCAGTGGCTGGGTTAATACAAGCAGTACTTTCAGCAGAAGAGAACAAAATAAATGACATTTTAAAATGGAAAGAACCAAGCTTCTGCTCAGTGGCACTTCAGAACACAATCTGCACAACTCAGGGTTAAGCCCAGAGCAGCACTGTGGCTAGAGAAGGAAAGGAAAACAATATTCCAAGCATGAGAACACCACTGTCTCTTTTAACCTTTAGCCAAGTGGTATGGAGCATTTCTACGTGAAAAAATGTGGCTGTAGCTGCTGAGTGTCTCCTTGCAGTCCCCCTTTCGTCCTGCTCATTTTGCAATAATACATCCACTCAAGGACTGGAACCCTCAGGCACAAATAACCCACATTCTGCTTCAAAGCATTTAAAATTCTGATAATTTCCCCACCCAAATGGCTGAAGTGTAATCTGGAGATGTAACATCAAAATGTGTCTTGGTGCCACTGGTGAAACCCCTTGGTTCTACCTCCAACCAACACAAAATGTAAAGAATATTTAAATTTTAATATTTAGTATTAAAGCTCTGTTGGCTCAGGGTAGGAACCTGGGTAGGAACACATCCAGTGTTGTATTTCTTTCTGGGGCCTAGAAGGTGAAATTCAGCTCTTCTTTATAAAATTGTTTCTAAATTATGAAGGAATGAGGGTGTTTTGTGAAACCAGAGCAGGCAAAATAAAAGAAGGTAGGTGTAAGAGGCAAGGTCTGAATAGAAATACTGAGCCTGTGTTGGGAGAACTCCTGGCTGGAGTAAGGAAAATGCTCCTTGGAGCCCTGGGGCAAGTGGCTTTGCTCTTGTCCTCCCCTGGCTCCTAAACCCTTGTTGGTGCCACAGCTTCTGCCTGGGCAGTGGCTAAAGAGGGAAAAATGCAGGTAAAACGTGAATATTAAAGCTGTTCTAGATGTTGTAAGCCAGAGAGAATGGTCTGGGCCATCCCTTCCTGACGGAACTGCCCACGGATCCCATGGACACAGCTGGGAGCTGTGTTGCCAGGCCAGGGGAAAATTTGGCATGCACCTTGAAAATAAGAATAAAAACCCCTCCTGAATTACTGTAAAAATACCCACAGTAGCATTTCAAAATTAGATTTATTTTTAAGTGTTACTGCTGCATCCCAGGAATTTGAAAACCATATTTTCTATTAGCAAAACATTTCCCAGACCAATTTACATTCAGCTCATGCATTAACTTTGCAAACCACAGTCCAGCTTTCCTCTTGGGGACAGCACGCTCATTTTTTAGATTGAAAATAATGAAAGTTCTAAAAAAACCACAGAGAAATTATTTTCCCAGTCATGTTTGCAATTCTTTACCCTTAGAATTACATAAGTCTCTATGTTATGACATTTAATTCCTGTTTTCACTCAGCTTTGCCAAAGCAAGGCAACAAAGAATCTTCATTATGTCTTTCTGCCCAAACATTCGTAAGTATTTCCACATGAATTGCTCTGTTAATTTTAAAGTGCAGAGGGATTTTCTTCTAGAGCAGTATTGTGATATTCTTCATGCCATTACTTATGGTAAAGAAGGCAACCACAGATGTGGGTGTCCTAGGAAGGAGGAGGACAGGGATTTTTAAAAGGTTACAATTCATGAATTTGAATTAATTTCAAATATGTTGTGTTTCAGTATGAGAAGTGCAAACTCAGTGATGCCAACAGCCCTTGGTAAGTGACCTGTGCAGCAAATTCAAGTTGCTGTATTCACAAAGCTTCAGATCCTCTAACCCACCTTCCATAATTTAGTTTTTGGCTTTTAGGAGAAGCATCCTGAGCTCCAGCAGGCAAAAGGGTCTGGTCAGAAAAGACAGTGAAGAGAAAAATAGCAATTACAGAAGGAATATATTCAGGAGGAACTACCAATGAGCAGGAATGACGGAGACTAAAACCAACTCATGCTGCATTATGTATTAAAGCAAGAAAAGCAAATCTCCTCCTATCTGATTTTGATGTTAAAGCAATCTCAAATCACAGAGAGGCTCCTGAAATCGGGGCAATCTCTCTGACATGTGTTTCTAGACTGAGGATGTGGGCATTCCAGCAGCAGTGTTATTTTGTCACTCACCGTTGTGGGACATTCCGACAGCCAGGCACTTCTGGAACCTGCAGTACTGACATTTATTCCTGCTCTTCTTATGGATCCGGCAGTTCAGATCACACCGGTCGTAAATGAGCTTTAACCTGATTGTTCTTCGAAAAAAGCCCTGCAGAAAACAGAAAAAAACATGGAAAAGGATGCAGGAACTGCCATTTCTCCACCCATCCAGAATATCTGACAGACAGATTTCCAAAGGCACCAAACTCTGTGCTCCTGTTCTGCTCTTATTTGTCGTTTCCAAATCAGTTTGACAGAGGGATAAAATTCTCAAAAAGATGGAGAAGCTTTAGGGAATCAGTAGGGTTTAAAGGACATCAAGGATGTCATTTAAGAACACAACTCCAAAGGAAGCAAAAGCTCTGTCCCACTGCTCATGGGACAATTATTAGGAACCAAATGTGACATTTTCAAAATTTAAAGTTCACTACCAATGTAGAAAATTGGTTGTAAACCATGACAAACCAAAAATTCTGCCAACAGTAGTTCAAATGCTAGTAAATTAAAATGGTTCTGGGTTATTTCTCTTTTTATAGTTTAAATATGTTTTTTTAGTTCAGACATAATTAATTAATAAAGTTTATCCAGAGTTATCACCCTTTTGTCCTTGTAAAAATTATTTTTTCCTCACAGGGAATAATAACAGTAAAAGCATAATGACAGCTTTTATTTATATAATTAACTGTAATTTAAGTCATGTACTTCGTACTTATTTCTTTATGTGTGTTCCTAATTCACTGCTAAGAATTTTATTTAAGCTTTGGATTGGTTCTTTCCTTTTAGTTATTTTCCTCAAGATACTGAAAATGGAGAAGATGGGAATTTCACATTAAACTAATGTTTATCCTTGAGCTCAGTGAATTATTAATAATTTAATTCTCTGGCATTTTTTCTCTCATTCTCAAGGACAGCAATTTTTATACCATTGTCCTGTAGGTGTTATAAACACTAAATATCACTGACACCAAAAAATCAGAGGGGTTTTAGAGCAGAAAGCACATTCCTCAATACCATCCGACTTCTCTGTAGTCACCTGAACTGTGTAAAGTGGGTAAAGAAACTTGAATTAATCAGAATAACAGAGCCTGAATTTTAATTGCTCAAAGTTTTGGAGTTGGGCAAGAGTTTTCTCTTGCTGTGTTCTAAGAATTCCGATTTTTTGCACATGACCTTCAAGACAGCAGGAATGATATGTGCTTGCATGATTAAAAGAAGGGGGAAAAATGCACAAAAAAAATTTGAATAGATCAATACCAACAACAAGAAAAAAAGCAAGCTACGTTTCAAAAAACTCCTGCTTATTAAACCATAAATTATACATGGGAAAATTGACGTAAAGACCTACACTTTATTTTTTTTTTAAAAAAAAAAGCACAAAAGTGTGATTTTACCAAGATGAAAATAGTGTCAAACGTTCAGGGGAATGCTTTTTTGGCAGCTCACCTTGCAGCCCTCGCAGGCGTGCACCCCGTAGTGGAAGCCGGAGGCTTTGTCCCCGCACACGCGGCACTCAATGGCCATCAGCGAGTTGGACGCCTCCTCGTGAGGTTTGTTGTACAACTGAACTTTTTCTGAGAAATAGGGTGGGGAAGGAGGCTCCATCTTGATGGCACCTGTGCACAGAGAAGAGTTTAGGGGTAAACTCTGATTAAGTTTGTGGAGGAAGCAGTGGGGAATAAGCACAAGGCATCCCGGTGACGTTGGGATGGCATGGCCAGCTCTGCTCCACAGCAAAGCCAGCAGCAGACAAAGGCTGAAAAAGGAGCTGGAGCTGCATTTCCGTGGCTGGAAAAGCTGGAAGGGGCAGATTCTGATGGGGAAAGTGTATTACAGGTCCAGCTTTCAGCTCTGGAGTGTGGAACGGTTTATAGATGGATATTGAAAATTAATGTATGGAGAACTTGGGCTTTACTCGGTCTCTACCTGGTTTATTCCTCTAAGGTGTTGAAAACTCCTGCAGGGAGATGGGCTGCAGTGTCTAATCTAGTTTAACACATATTTGAGTATCTAATAGAGCTATATACTGAATATATTATAATATAATATATGAATAATGAATAATATATAATTCAATTTTATATATATGAGATAAAATATGTATATATTTATATATTTATAAATATAATAAATATAATATATATTATACATCTATTATACATATATATTATATATATTATACATATGATATATACACACACATATATGCTATGTGTATATATAAATCTTATCTATATATCTATATATCCATATAAATCTCCTATGTGTGTATATATATAGATATATCCTATGTGTATATATATATATAGATATATATCCTCTGTATATATATATACATATATACATATATACATATATACATATATATATATACACATAAGATAAAATAACATTTAAATGAAATGTAGCTCTCTCTTGGGGAAAACTGCTGAACTTTGGGTGCAGTTTAGAGATAAATTTTCTCTTATGAATGTTTCTAATTAAGAGAGCAATTTCTAATATTGAATGACCTCAAACAAGTAAAGATGATGTCTTTAAATCAATCATCACTGGTCATAGAAGACAGCTGTGACATTTGAAAATTACATTACATCAGGAGTGATGTAACAGAGTATTAAAGAAGGTGAATATTTTTATTTTTCCAGATTGGCTCTACTATACAAACTAGAAAGATTTATTCCTGTATAAACTGGGAAAAAAATAAGTAAAGATGAGGAGGATTTATGCCATCTAAACTCTGGTACACTATTTAAAACTACTTGGCATTGAAGTGTTATGAATATTTCTAATTAAACAAAAGAGAAACAAATGAGTAGCTGGAAAAATGTCGGTTCATTTATCACAGTAGTAGTGCAGAGACACACAGCACCTGCTTCACTGTACCACCAAAATTAGATACCACAATTTCCCCAGCAGGAATTCCCTGAAGGAGTTCTTGTACAGATTACCACAAATAAAAGTGAGGTCAGATCTAAGCAGAAATGGATCCTCAACAGAATTCCAGGTGCAGCAACCTCACATTCCTGCTCTGAGCAGGAATGCAGTAACAATTTATTTAGGAATAGGTCACTTCCTTTTTTAAAAGGAGGATTTAGTGTCATTTTGTGAGTGTAAGTTGTGAAAGAGCAGCATGTTTCATAGCAAGTAAATAATCACCAGTTTCACAGCAAGTAAATAATCCAGGAGCTGTGATGGAGTTGTAACAATGCTGTGGCTCAGATTCAGCAAATACTTCTACTCCATCCGTTTCTGAGGCTGTTTGGAATTTAAAAGCTGCAGATATTAATAATTAAAATGCTCTGTGTGCTGGGCATTCTTCAGCATTCAGGGTGTTTATTTTGCATTGTGTGCATAGAGCCTCAAAGGAAAAGCTGCACACAAGGTACAGGAAAGGAGACAACGGAGGGGTCCATGTTCTAATAAAATGTCATTTTGGGTACTTTATGATAGCTTGCCTAAACTCCAGCTGCTGCTCTGGCAGGGTGAAAAGTCTGCTCTGGGTATTCTCTTTTCTGCCTGCCCTGCAAGGACATCTCTGCTGATCTGAGTTCTAAATCCATTTGGGGCTAGCACACGTTCCAGGGAATGAAGGAAACATGGACATGAGGGAAACACTTCAAAAAAGGCAAAGCTTACTTTGGCAGTCCTGGAGCTTGATATCATATTTATAATCCAGGCCTGACTGGTCAGCTCTGGCAAGAGGAAGATCTTCATAGTGCGGGGAGGAAATGCTCGAGAAGTCAACGGTGGTGAAGGGCTTGATGTCAAAGGAATGTGTGTGATCATCCATGGCTGACAGATCCACGGGGCTGATTCCAAAATTCATGGGCCAAAACGGCATTTCTGTGTCAACCATTGTAATCCCTGCAAACACCAACAAGAAAAAGACATTTTAGAAGGTGTTGTTTGTCTCCAGTATGTTCAGCTGAGGTTCAGGTGTTCCAGCTTGAGACGAAAACCTTAACTCCATCTCTCCATAGCATGCACATCAATAAAATTAAGTCTCCCACACATAATTCTCATTTTTTTCAAATTCTAATCACCATTCTTCCCAAGTGCCTGAAAATCTCAAGGATTTTTATACGAAGAAAAAACCCCAAAGTAACTGGTGTTAAATAGTGATGGCTTTCATCCAAATAACCAGAAATATTTGAAAACTGTGCTCATTCGAGTTTGCCAAAAGTTTAATCCCAGTCTTGAACCCAAGGATCAAGGAAATGTAAGTTATGACTTTTCAGATTCCATATATATTTATGCCAACCTTGAAAGCAGTAAACAAATAAGAGACTTCTATCTGTAAAAATCTTCTGCAAATTGAGTGAATTTAGATATTGAGATATGAAAAGTCCTCTTCTGACAGCTGAACCAAAATCCTTGATTTAGATATATTTCAACTATGAAAATGTTTTTAAGTTACAGCAAGTGCAAAGACTATTTTATAACCAGAGCCTGTGTTTAATTTTCCATGATTTATAAAAAGAACATTCTACCCTAAAAATAGAAGAGATGTTTCAGAACTAAAATAGCTTGGTCACTTTGGCTGTTTAATTTGGACTTTAAACCCAATCAAGGGAGTGGCCTTTAACCTCTAGATAACAGAAACTTAGACTTGATCTGCTTTGAATCAAAACTACTCTGCCACACAGCCAAAAGTGCTGTTGAAAAATGAAGATATTGGAACAGAGGTGCTCCAGAATTTGGAGCTCAGCCTGTTTTTGACATTGGTAAATGAAGCTGTGGCTACCTTCCCCATCAGCCATGCCAGGACCTGGAGATGGTTGCACTTCTCTTTGCCTTCCCTCAGGAATGTCACCAACACTCTTCCCACTTTTAGGACTCCCTTCAGTTCTTCTGCCTTGATGTTGACAACAAAGGCTGCAAGGGATCTTTTTAATTCTTATATTTGAGAGGAGAGATTCTCACTGCAGCAGGAACAAAGAGGTGCCCAGCCACCCCCTGATCCCACTGGATGGGATATTAAGGATGTTATCCTTAATGAAAGTAAGGAAACAACAGGATTTCTAACTGCCACAAGTGACAAATCCCTGGGGAAAACACATGGCAGCTTGTCAGGGTGCCTTGCTGCTGTGTGTTCTCTCCCAAATGGTCAAGTTCCAAGTCCAGGCTCGAATCACGAGCCCTGCCCAGGCTCCCCAGGGAATGGTCCCGGCCCTGAGGCTGCCAGAGCTCCAGGAACAGCATTCCCAGGGATGCCCAGGGTGGGATTGTTGGGGTGGCTGTGCAGGAACAGGAGCTGGACTGGATGATCCCTGTGGGTCCATTCCAGCTCAGGAGATTCTCTGATTCCACGACATTTTCTGTGAGCACCAAGTGCAAACCCCTGGCCATCAACACTGGGAAATGTGTTCCCAAAAGAAACAATAAGGCAGAACAGACTCCTTCTTAAGATCCCATTTTCTTTCTGGTAATGACCAGACACATCTTTAAAAAAACACAAAAATCAAGAGACATTTTAAATTTTTTTATACTCCTTTAAGCAAGTGACATCAAGGGTTATTAATTTCTACTAGAGCTGTGCCTCAAGGGTGAAGGACGGCTACAGGCACATTCCCAGTCACAGCCCAGCTTCATCCCAGGAACTCCCAGGTTGCTGTGTGGACAAGGAATAACTGCAGGAAACCAAATCATCAAAAGGCAGGAGCACTCACACCCACGGCTGCCCTTGCTCAGACACCTCCCTGCTCTGGGGCAGCACCTGGAGAGGTTCAGCACCTGCTTAAAGGCAAGGACAAGCTGGGGCCACTCACTGAGGAGAGAGGAACTCAATCATCTGGCACTGATCTCACTGAAAAATTAAGTTTTCCTGCACTCTCCATCAAACCTCTGAAAAACATTCTCACAGCCTTGAGAGCTCATCACTTTGTCTTTTCAAGTTAAAAAGCCCAGTGAGCTGAGCAGCAAATTAGAGCTGAGCTGTGTTTCACTTTGCTCAGCCCACGGCTGGGATGTTCTGGAGAGGTCGATGATGTGTAACACCAGTAACTCTGTAAACTCTGTCACAGCCCAGAGTGTGCATGAACTTCCCCAGGGACAGATATCTCCCAGCTTAGAAAAACTCAGATAAGCAGGTGAGTCCAGAGGTCTGGCTTGGCACGCACAAAAATCCAAGAGTTCGTAGTAATTTCTTATCAGGAATCTTGCTTCCCAGCCAGTACAGCCAAATCATTTCAGCAAAGTCTACCAAAAAATGCCAGCGTGGTTTCATGGTAAAAGTATTTCCAACCTAGAACTGTGATGGTTTTCATCATCATTTAACCCTTCCAGTGGTTAACATCCCATGACTCTCAAGATCCCAGAGTAATATTGCTCACAAGCACTTCTGAATGATGAGAATTTCCATGTTTGCTCAGGTTTTTGGTATAAAACACAAAGCATCTTGTTACAGTGTTAAAGTTCCAATCCACACATATGATTTAAGTAAATTATGGGTACCTAGTTCAATTTCACAAAATATTCTGTTACAGTAGGAACAAGGATTTTCAATTTTCAGATGAATTTATGTTAGAAATACTAAAATGAAGGAAACTTTTTCTGTGCTAGTTTTACTCTTGCACTGTTGGAAACCAAAATGTGAAGACTGTCCCTATGTTTAATGGTTATTTTACAAATAATTCTATTTTGCATGTAGCTTGATTTTTGTTGTGTACTTTGTCTTTTTTTCTCCCCAGGAAAGAGGAATGACAACATTTCCCTCTGGGGGAAAAAAAATCAACTGATTGTAGTCTTCTTATGGCTTTTAAAGAACCAGAAAACAACAACCAAAACTAAAAAAATTTAAAAAAAAACCCCAAGATTAAAAAAATCCAATGGATGGGTCCTATGAACAGATTAGAGAATTGCTATAACTCACAGCAGCTTGTGTGACATCCAGGCAATAGATCTGTAAGTATTTATCTGATTTAGAAAATTTTCATGTGCAAAAATCCTTCTCAGCCAGCAAGAGGCTGAGCAGAGCAGCAGCAGAGGAAGTCAGATGGAGGAGTTTGGACATTTAATCCTCCAGAAGAGCAGGAGTGAAAGAGATAATGCTGCTGAGATAACATTTAATTCTGAGCTATGGAGCTTTCTAAGAGCCCTCAGTCTGTTTAATCTCCTGTGGAACTGCTCAGGGTTATGTGCAAGGAGCCAAAGGCACTGAGCTCACCTGGCACAGCCACCCTTGGTTATTCTGCTGCTGACAGGCAGAGATCTCATCAATCACCCCATCCTCTAATTGATCTGCTCTCCAGTTCCTCAGACAGTTATTCCCTGCATTTCTCCAACTAGGAAAACATAAAATCTAACAGAGGAGATTGCCATGGTACGAAAAACATCCTGCATCACAAGCTGCTCTTTGCCATAAACACTACCTGTGCTCAGGTAACCTGAAGGGCCTGTTATGCTGCATTCTAGACACGCTCTTTCCAGACAAAACTCCCCAAATATGACCCTACAGGTATTTAATTAAGCAACCAGAACATCCCAACTGACAGGAGTTACAGAAAATGAGACAAAAATAAATAGGTAAAGCCTGTCAGCTTTGAAACATTATTAAAATCAAGCTATAATGACATGACATGGGCAGGTATAAATATGGAGAAATTGATATGTGAACTAAATAATGCTGTGGGTTTTTCTTTACAAAAGCAAATTTCATGGAATAGATTGATTTCCTCTTGTGTATAAATGTGTCAGAGTTTGTCAAGTGAACTCACGTGCAAGTCCTGCAGAACCTAATGGGACTTTTGCCAATTAATTTAATTAAGGCAGCTCAGACCCTCCGTGAAATAACATCTACAAAAGTTTGTTAAGGTCACACAGTCGTCCTCAGCTTTTAGGAAAAATTTAGAGATGGTGAAAGGGCAGCTTGATACCCCATAGATTCAATTTATTTATCTGTTTGGAAGAATAACAACACATTTTACATGTGCCTAAGTGACACATCTCCCCTAAGTGATGGCACCGCATCCACTGAATTAAAGACCTGCACTGATCTTTTGGAGGAGGAGGCTGCAGAAGGGCTATAAAAATGGAGCAGACCTGTGATAACCCAGCTGCATTCCCCTTCCAATAACTCAGCTCTCTCATTGCCTCTGACACAGAAATTCTGTGTGGCAATGCTCGAGCAGCTCAAGGCAGCATTTTCTCAGTGCGGCTCTCAGGTCCCAGATGTGAGGGATTATTGAACTTCAGGTTATTGAGAGAAAATCACATCTTGCTGCATTTTCTTTTTCCTGGCAAAAAAAAAAAAAACCCTCATATTTTTATCTCAGTTCTCTGTTTCTCCAATGAAAGAACATTATCTTCCCTCCTTATCCTCCATTCTCAGTGCTCTCCATAGAACATTGCTCCTCTTCAGCAGGTGTGGGATTGCTCCACAGATTTTTAATATTCCTGGTTATGCCAGAGGACAGTGGAGCTCTAAGCTTTCAATCTTTAGGAGATACCTTCCTCAATCATGAAAATTGTATTTTTTTCACTAATAGCAACTGCCACTATAATGGACTTTATCTAATAGACAACATTTGTATCAAACAGAGATAATTTTGTTTTGGATGAACCAAACTCTGTGCATTTTTTTGTGTCTCAAACAGTGACTCAAAGCTGTTGCCCATTGTTGTTTCACACATTCCTGGCCCACAGATTCCCGATTTTCCCCCATTTCCCAGCACAGGACCTGGACCTCTCTGTGTCCTGTTGCTGCAGAGTCAGCAGAGGGAGCACAACATAACTAAAAAAAACCTCTTTCCAAGAACTCTGCTGGCACAGCCAGTGATGCTCCTAAACAAACAAACAAGCAAAAAATGGATGGAAAAAGAGCCTTGGTGTCTGATGCCCCCAATTCTGTGTTTGACAAAATCAGTACTCTGCCAACTGCAGCAGGAAAAGCAAAGGCAAGAAAACCTATAAAGCCTTGCTTTAAAAAAAAATTAAAATTAGAACCCATGTATTTAAAAAATACAGAATTTTTATTGTTTAAAAGGAGAGCTATAAAGGTTGATTCTTTGTTTTTGTTTTTGTTTGTTTTTATTGCTTTTTGCTTGTTTGTTCTTTTTATCCATGTACATACTCAAAACATTGTTAGAATTCAGGGCAGAAAATGTTTCAATGATGTGATGATGAACAGCAATATTGATAGGATTAAAATAGTTATCCAAAGCAGTCATTTCCCAAACTAATTACATGTTAGAAACCACTGTGGATGTGGGAAAAGGGTCCAGGCTACTGAGAGAATACTGTTAAATTTTTGATTGTAAATTCAAAGGGGTTTTGAAGCCACAGCATTGCCCCCCCTGCACCCAGCTGGGAATTTCTTTTTCAAGCATGAATTTATCAAAAACAGGAACGAAAACCGACCTCCTCACTACAGGACAGAAGAAGCAAATTTCTATGGGTTTGTTTCAATTTAAGAACTGTAAACTAAAACTCTTTGTGGTTTAATTTAGCTGTGAAAACAAAGAAAATACCCAGTGTGTCTCTGACAAATGCTGAGTGTCAAAATAGCTCCAAAATAGGAAGTAACACAGTGAAAAGATGAGCTCGCAAACGACCGAGAATGGCATTTTTTAACAGAGATGGCTTTAAAAGCACAGCTGACTCCAAGCACATCAAGACAAGAGTTGATATTTTCTTCTCTGTTCCTCAGGTCCAGCTCTGAAGCCATCTAAAAATGGCCCTGAGAAATTGCCACGTCCACCTGAAAATCCCAAAAAAGGTGCCACATAGAGAACATACTTTGGAAAAAAAGGAATAAACACTCTGTGTTTATAATAAATAAAACAAGAGGAGGGTTCTGGACCAAATGGATTTGTCAGGCCAGGGCAAACCTCAAGGGTTAATCACTGGTAGGAGGGGCAGGAGCTGAGGAAAGGCTCCTCTCCCACCCACTGTCCCAACCTGCAGAACCAGCACAGGGCCCAAATTCTGAGAGCGAGAGGAAAAGCAGCGACCTGGGGCTGAGTGGAATGTTAAAGGTGTGCCAGCCAAGCCAGAAACACCTCCAAACACCGCTGGGGGATGCTCATTTCTGCCCCATCTCCCAGCCTGACCGGTGCTGGATGGCTCAGAAACGCCAGTGGTGCGAGGGCTGCGGAGCCCAGGGACAGCACAGCCTCCAAAAAGCCAAATAAAAGGTCAAGGGGGAGGCAACCCCTTCATCCTCCCAGCAAGGCTGTGCAGTAAAACACCAGGAGAAACGGTATAAATCCAAACACTTGGAAAGGCCAAAAAAAAAAAGCAACTCGTAAATCAGTAGGAAATGTATTTTATTCCTATAGCTGAATTATAACTGAAAGCTGTGCTCACTAAAAGCACAGTCCATAAAATTTACCACAATGTTTAAGAGGCAGTTGTTAATAGAAACAAGGAAGAAAAGCCCATTCAGGGGATAATAGAGCTGTTTAGTGTTAAATATTTTTTCTGTTCTATGGATTTCACACAAAATGGCCTGGGTTACTTGGAATAGCAGCATTTTAGACCCTTGCAGCAACATAAACCCTTGTAAATATAATTGCAAATGAGAAACAAGTTCAAAAATGCCACAGGCTACTCAGACATGCTACAAATTCTCCCATCCTATTTTAATTTGTTAATGCAGGCTTTGTTACATTCTGATACTGGAGAGAGGTCCATGAAACTTCAGGTTGTTCCAGGGTATGAAAGAAACTGATTGCAAGGCTGTGCTCAAGTAGCTTAAATAGAAATTGAGAATATTGGGCTACTGGAAATTTCTATATGGGAAATACTGATTTATAGATCTGAAAAACTCACGGGCACGCAGGTCAGATTTAAAAGGAACAGCTCTTCAAAATCATGGAGAACTTAACTACAAATTTCTGGAAGTGACAGAGTTGGGCTCCTGGTGGTAAAATCTGACTACAAGAGAAATAAAGGTGTTCTACTGCAGTCACAGCACTGGGTGACTGTGAGATGAGGAGATAATTTCTGTTCAATCAGATTCAAAGTTTGTAGGAAAGGATCCTCAAACTGTTCTTAGAAATCCCTGAGCAGAGAAACTGCACTTTGCTAGCTCCAGTCATGCTCTGTGAGGCACCATGTGCTGAAACTAAAAGTAATCCTGATGATTAAAAGCTTCTCTTCCAATGCTTTTTTTTGGAAAACATCTTAAAAATCTGTCCCACTCTTCAAAATAGAAATGATTGTTATTTTGTTTCTTTGAACCGAAAAGACCAAACCAAACAAAACAACAGCAACAAAAAACACCAAAAAAATAATACACCTCCAGAAGCATAAGAATGTGAAAAATAAGGTATCATCTGGTTGGCAACATAAAATCAGAATAAAGCTCTGTAGGATTCTGAGGGGCAAAGACCATAAATTGGCGTTTTCAACGTGCCTTAGTAGAACAGAAATGTGGCTCCTGTTGGTTTTGAGGGATTTGAGGAAAGCAGAAACAAACAGCATGTCCCTGACTTGTGCTGGCAGTATTGTAAAACTACCTCATTATATAAAATGTAGGCGTTGCTCTCTATGAATCATTGTGATTTAAAATAGGATCCTGATAGACAGGCAATGAATCACTTTGGATTTTGTAATCAGCAAGGGCTGACTTCTTGGGAGAGCCCTTTGCCCCCTTTGGCAAGCAGCTGAGGGGAAGGTCTGCTCCAGCCCTGGAGGTGCCTCCGGAGCCTGAAGGAAGTCATTGATTCTAAAATATCCCCAAAAACGCCGTGTGGGACACAAGATAGCAGAGCTTTGTCAGCTGGAACAACACCACACAATTCAATTGATAAGAGTGTTAACATTCTCAGGACTCTGCTTGGCTCCAAGGCTCAACATGCTTTAATAATTGGCATTTATTTATACTGGGCAGGCTTTGTACTGCGGGGTCTAGCAAAAGTTTTGCCAGCTACAAGGAATTAATATAATTCCAAAATACCGTATTTGCCATTAAAAGTATTTTAAAAGCAAATGACCCGTTCAGAAGTCTCATCTGCACGACTTGTGACTTGTGCTTTCAGGTGTCAAACTTGCTTTGAAGTCAATAAAAGTTTTCCAGCTTCAACAGAAATTCAATATTTGGGACAAAATTAAGCAAAACACCCATTTTGAATGTTGCATTTGTGCTAACGGCGTTGAAACACCTGCCTAAAGTTAAGCCCCTTTAAAAACTCTGGTTTTGGCTAAGAAAGGACTTCTTTAGCTAGGATATATTATTAAATTACATCTCATGCACACAGATAAATCAATGTGTGTCGTAATAGACATCCATAAGAAATTAGGGTCTCATAAAACGCCCAATTTCCTGTGTAAAACGACTGTTTCAGAGGCAAGGCTGTGCCCAGAGTTAATAAAATAAACTCCCAGCACCACCAAGTCCCAGTGGCACTGTCAGCCAGGAGCCTGCTGATGTCTCAATAGGGAACAGCTCTGTCTGAAGCCTTCCAGCACAGCACAAAAACATTGATTTCGTTTATCCTGCGCTCACGCACCACGAAAACATTTACTGAGTTTATGCTGTGCTCACACGTGGTGTGTCATACGAAAATCTGCCAGTTCCTCTGTGGCTCCCTAAGCCTGTGTGAGCTTTTCTAGGATTTCAGGGAGTGTGGCAGAGCACAAACCTGTGTGAGCACCACAGTTGTTTACGGGACAATCCCCTGCTCCACTGCTTATCTGGCTTCATTAGGTCATTATCAGCGTGTCTCTTAATGCAGTTTAATATATTAATAATAGACTCCATTCTTTGGGAATGGTGCTTAGCCAATAATTAACAGCTGAGGTATCAATTTAGTAGGGAATTTTAAATAGTTGTACTCCATTATGGAATTCAGAACACGACGTTTGTATTCGTTGTTGAAATGTTAATAACTTCAATAGTAAATGTTACGTGCACGATATCCGGTTAATCTTCTAAAACATCGTAGATGTTTGATAAATTTGATACTAATCCTGAAGAATTGTTGTCATTTTAGTACTGAAATAACCACATCAAGTTTTCTCAATCCACGTTATAGTAGTAGGGAATTTAGGGATGCAGAATACTGCTGGTAAGAAGCCTGGGATTTTTTTCTCTCCTCAGACTCTGTCATGTCAGTGCTTTATAATGTTCACAAGACAGTAAACTTCAGTATTGTTTCCAAGAGATGAGCTAATAAGGCACACAACTGGACTGGGGTGAAATACACTCATTAATATCCTAAATGCAGTTCCCTGCCATGGCAGAATACTGAATACTCCCACAGGAAGAGGAGGAGGAGGAGGAGGAAAAAAATGCCATATGAATTTAAACTCATTCCTTGAATTAAATCCCACTTTTAAAGTTCTTCCTGGCAGTCAAACACACTGTTAATAATCCATAAAAATGCTTCTCTCCTATCAGGATGAGCTGTTTCCATCACATTCTCCTCTTCCCAACACTAAAAATGCAAAATGTATTTGAACACAGCAAGACTGGGTGCAGGGCCCACATGATTTGACTGAGTGCTGGGTTTTGGCAAAATATTTGAATCTGTTGGACCATCACCAAGTTGTAAAAGTGAAAAAGCACCATGTTGCAAAACTCATTCATGAACGTAAACATGCCGAGCACTATTTCTGCATTAAATACAGAGAGCTCGGTGAAACAGCAAATACGCTTTCTTATATAGAATTATCTAGAATTTCTGGTACGTGCCAGTATAAAATAATGCTCTCTGTGACTCTGCATCCACTGTGATGTCAGGATAATTCAAACACACCAGAGCCTGAGAAAGCAGATAAAAAGGACCAAAAAGGCCCAAACAGTCACCACTCTCCTCTTTTAGCTGCTCCCCAAATGCATCATCTCACCCACAAACCACAAATCACACACTGCCTTTTTGCCCATAGACTCTGGGATATTTGATAACTGGATTTTTTTTGGTTAAATAAAAATTTGATAACTGGTTTATTTTTAATTTATTTGGGCTCATCAGATTTTGTGGGGAATGCAGTTGTTTACAAGCAGTTATTGAAGGGTATTTTCTTTGGGGGCTGAAATTCTTCCAGCAGATCTTCCTAAGCTTGGAGGGGAACCAGAGCTGACATCCCAACATTATTCTGGAAAGATAAACACCAGGAAATAAAAGGGATCCCCAGAATTGATTATATCCAACAGCAGGCTTTCTACCCAACTCAATAATGTAAGAATAAAGACACATGAACTTTTGTACACCTATCATCTCTTGCACAAATGGATCTCTTTCATCTTTTAAATTAGGGAAAAAAACAAACACCAAAAAACAAGGAAAACTAACCTTCTCAACTGTACAAACTGCAAAGCATCCAACCTGCTCAGCCACTTTTCAGCACCAGAGCAATCCCTTGTCACCTGACTCCTGTACTTTTGACCCTCCAAAAAATTCCCAGCTGAAACACGTTGACATGTTTTCACATGTGATTCAATAATGATTGCTCGCAATAGTGCCGGGTACTTATCGCAGCTTTAGATCGATGTTCTTTGCCTCTCATGTGCTCCATCTTTCTAAATATTAATTTTTCCAGGGAGCTTTCAAACTGCCCTGAAGTCAAGGTGACTTCAGGCTGGGAGTGTGGGCTCAGGGCACAGGGAGGGTGAGCTGTTGCAACTGCAATTGCAACACTCTGAGGAGAATTTAATGAACGCCAGGAAATTCATGTGGAGTTCTGCCCTAAATTTAAGTTACCTTGAACAGTTTCACTTGTGAGTCTTCTGTTGGACTACAGGCTTTAAGAGAATCTTCTCCATTCTTCTTTCTTGGGGGTCAGTATAAAATACAGTATTAAGTAACATTGTGTTTTATTCCAGAAGAAAAATAGGTGGGAAATTTCTGAAGGAAATTAAACATTGAGAATTGTTATTATTGATTTTAAAGCCTGTGTTTGACTAAATAATAAAAAATGGGAGAAAGAATACTAAAGCATCCAGTATAAAACCTGGGAATTAAGTTATCACCAACGTATCTCCTTTCGTGTTATTGTATTTCTAACTTTCAGCAAAAAATAGAGGAATTTCATTAGGATTTTTCTGTTTACATATTTCAGAAAAGCTTTGTGCAAACTGGTACTTAAAGCTAATTACTTAGCTTTAAAACTAAATATAATATAAGTAAATATAAAAGTAAAGTAATTACTGAGCAGAGGAATAAAAACCAAACCCAAACAGCCTCAGATCCAGCGCCCAGGATCTGAGTTACTGTGAAATAATGATACCAGAAAGCTCCAGAACAGAACTGCTTTATCTTGAGCTCTAAACTAACTAAAATGGGTTAATATTGTAAATTTACGGGCCAACAGTTTCCCAGTTTCCCAAACTCCAAGGTAGTTCTGGATGTCACATTACACATTGGGCAAATCAAATTATTTTCAGTGATGTAATTTTTGTTCCTGCCCTCTGAAACTGATAAACTCAACTCCCTCTACCACTCAAAAAGAAAACACCACAACCCATGACTCAGACAGGGGATGAGCAGCTCAACTTTAGGTGATAATTAAAGAAGGGGACTTGAATCCTCCTGCCACCCACCCCTCACAGTTTTCTGAGAAAAGCCCCCCCCAACACAGCACAGAACTGATGGAAATACTGAATTCTTTTCCAAATGTACTTTCCAAGGGAAAAAAAACCCAAGATACCATTCTGTTCAGAACACAGAAGTAACTTACTGAAGACACAATGGAAGAAGCACTGTCTGAACCTGAACTAAAAGATGAATATTCCCCCTGCAGCCCTTTTATAACAATAAAAAAGACAAAATATTTGTGGGGAAAGAACACGATTTCATCTTTTATTTAATTTAAAATCATTAATGCACTTCAAAAAGAACTTAAATATAACCTGCATAATGATACATTAATGTGAAATTCTACAAAGTTCTGACTTTGTTACAGTTTCAAAAACCTACTGTATTTTCTAAAAAGGCATCTGGCATGCTTTGGATTTTATAATGTGTCTGAAATCTAAAAAGAAGAAATTCCTTTGATCTTATTTTCTGTTGGGTTATTCTTTCCCTCCCTGATTAATATCCTAAGAATATGTCTGATATGATTTGTTCCTACTTTTGTCAACCTATTTTGAAGTAACATTTTTCCAGAACCCCTGTGGAAATTGCCTTGCTTGGGCCAAGAAGGAACAAACATTTTCACCTGCCAAGGTGTGGAAAGCGATTCCACACTTGTGAGCTGCCTGGAAGTGTCCCTCATCCCCAGAGCAGGGGCTCTTTGCGTTCACATTTGTTTAAATACCTGCTTAAATACATGTTTAAATAGCTGTGTCTGCCAAGAAACAGAATTCCATGGCTTTTGCTACTGTTCTGTGCCTCTGCAATAAACCAAATGTTTAAAAAACCACAGGTGATGTTATTCTTCTTAATATTGGTGATCTTCAACCCAGAGTGCCAGCATGGGGCAAGGGACACTGTCACTGTCCCACTCATCCTGTTCAAGGAAGATGGAAACTGGACTTGCTATTTTTGACAAGAACTATTCAGGGGTTAAAATGACATCACTTGAGGACACAAAGGGAAAGCGGAGGATCCATGGCTAAGAACAGTTCAGGAGAAAGCTATTTACGGTCTTAATTTCACAATTCTGCTATTTTTAGCAGCTCACCCTAACTAGTCATTTTTGGAGATTTGTTTGCAGCTGGAAAGAATCTACCAATGCTTGACTGGAGCAGTAAAGCCCCTGCACTTTGTATTTTGCATGGAAGTGTTGTGGAGAGAGCGGAGCATCAGAAGATCACGGTGTGCCTCAGCCACCTCTGCTCCCGTGGATTTGGAATCCTCTGAAGCTCTGAATATGAGATGACAACTGTCCAGAGATCCCAGCTCATGGAAACTCACCTGATTTCATTAAAAATCTGAACTGCCATCCTGTCTTTGACAGCATTTGCTGCTTTCACTTGAGGAGAAAAGTGTATAATCAAGTTCTAACAGTGTTTCAGAAAGATTAATAATTATAGGGTTATGCAACATTAACAATAGTGGTACCGGCGAAGCAGATGTGTTAAATTTTAACAGCATTAAAAAGAGGGGAAGAAAGAGACTGAGAAAATTTCAGTTCCTTTCTCTGTCATGTGTTCTTGTCATCATCTTGGTTTTTGCTATATTTAAATTGCTGTAGGAATTTCTTCTGCAAGGAATCTAAGAGGGCAGCTAACAGCAAATCCTTCAGTTTCATGTTGTGATAAATAGAAGGATACACCACAATTCAAGCCAAAAATGTGCAGTTAAGTACTATGATTGATAACATTGATAGCTAATTTCTTGCCTTTTTTTTTTCCACTGAAAAATATATGAATTAACTTCCACATAAGTGCTGTTTTGAATAATTACATGTAATGATATTTCTTTAATCTAAATACATATGCCATTCTCACACACAAACCACAAATCACACGCTGCAATTTTGCCCATAGGCTCTGGGATATTTGATAAGCGGACTGGTTTATTTTGAAATCAGCAATTTAGCTTCAATAGGGCCAGAATGCCGATGGTTAGCTTTGCAATAAATGATTGCTTTCATACCCCCATTTTTCTTTTAAGGAGATTCCTCTTCTAGGCAAGCAAGTTTGGTGTGAGGAACTAAAAGTCATAGCTGTGACTTTTTGTAACCCCTCAAGCAGGCGTGTGAACAGCTCAGCGTGTGGCTCTGATGTAGACTGAGGGTGACTTTTTACTGTTCTCAGTTTTCTTTTCTTGCCAAGCAAATCTCAATAGTTACAAATTTCTGTGTGCTGATGGTCCATCTCTTTAAAGATCCAGCTGTGTTTAAAAAGAATCATATTAAAGAACTATTGAGAATATCACCAAAAAGCAAATTGTGAAGGGACATCTGGATTCCATCCAGTGTGGTGGATTGCAACAAAGCACTGAATATCAGGGTAAGATACTCCTGATGCAAAACTCTCCCTGGAACCTTTGGGATCACCTCCAATCCATGATATCAGAAGGGGTCTCCAGGAGCTGAATGCTTCCCACACCCTTCCCTTCCTGTCCTTTGCTAACAAAGGTGAGAACATCTGCTTTAAACCTTATCCCTGCAGTCTCTACAAACTGAGGAATGCTTTTGCAGCAGCTTTGGTGACTCTTCACCTTCTGGTGTAGAGGGACCTGACCAGCATGGAAATAAACACAACCATAATTTCATTTCATTCCACCCACCCTAACTGGCAGATTTGTCAATTTAGAGCCTGGTTTTGATCTCTCACCTTCACTCTCTGCCATCAGTACAGCATCACAAATTAGGCTAAACAACAGAATATTTGTAAAGCAGACTGGTTTTCACTGGGCTCCAAGCAGTCAGTGTTAAGCTCATGGCACACCTTCCCAGCACAAGGTTTGGGCTGCTGAAACCTCTGTGGCGTGGTGTGCAGGACCAATACGATCAGAAATTGGTCTCAGTCTGATTTCTGAACTGCTTCTGGTGTAATCTGCTACTGGACTTGGTTCATTTCAAACCTATGGATTATTTTTTACAGCTTTCTCTATATATGGCCGCTGAGTCAGACAAGATGATTTGGAGACAAACACTGGCTCCTTTGAACCTGGCTGTAAAATTTCTACCAGTGCACTTAATTTACCTTTTGCAGGACAGCAACGGCAGCATCTGCTTGGAACAGGAATGCTGGGCCTCCTGGTTAATACCTGACCATACCAATCCAAAATCTCCACCAACACAGACATTCAGGCCATGCAGGTACCACACAGAACCTCCTCCTTCCTCGGGCAATCTGAGGGAATCGCTGCTCCGTAATCTGAGACTGGGGGAAAAGCGCAAACTATTGATCCTGCCATCACAGTAATACATCGAGGGAGCAATAAAAAGCTTCCTCCCGAGATTTCCATCTCAATGAAAGCAGAGAAAGTTGCCAATTCCACTCTGTCAGCTCCCCTGGATTATCAATGGGCCATGTGCTGTGAATCACAGCGCTCAGCCGGATCTTGGATCTTGCCAGCTGTATCTTGCTTTTACTATTTCTTCTGGGATGTTAAAACCACTATTGTAAGCAGTTCAAAAATACATGCTGGAAAATTGTTAATGCCCTAGTCATACAATGTCATTTTGAAGCTCCCTGGGAATTTAGATTTGCACAGCTTATTAGGATATGACCTTTCCCTTGATTTTTTTTTATTTTAAGATCAAGTTAAGATGAAATTTCCCCAGTGGGAGTTGCTGTGTTTCCTTCACAGATAAGGAAAAGAGCAATGGCAGCTCTGCACAGAGACAAATTCATACATTTCTGCAGCATGGACAACACTGTGGGCTTGATAGACTTCCAGTGCATTTCTGGAGGCTGAGAGGGAATTAACCAAAAAAACCCCAGGATTTTAACAAAGATTTTCGACTCTTTCACCTTTTTTTTTTCTCCAGTGTCATCTGAGAGTAAACTGTGAGGAGTTTTAAGGCCTGTGGCTTGCATTCAGAGCACCAGGGCAGCACTGGCTTTCTGAAATACATTCCTATTCCTTTGTGGAATATCCACCTCTACAGCACTGCTTTTCCTCTTCAGAATATAGATTTTGTTTCTGAAATTCACACAATTCCCCGGAATTTCATGAATCTGATCTAAAAGCAGGAGGTTGTAAAACTAATTCTCAGAATCAGCGCTATGGGCTGATTACCAGCCACCATTCACAGTGGTTAAATACTCACTGTATATTATGTATAAAAAACATTTTAAATAATTTAAGTCAGGGGTACTCCAACACTTCTTAGGCTTTTTGCCTCTATATCAATGAAACCAACAAAGAGAAATAGTTAAATAACTAGAAACTGAATGATGTTGCCTATGATGGTAAAAACCAACAACTGCTAATAAGTTCTTATTTAGGAGAGAATAATTTCCTCACTAAAAGTAAAATCTGTTGGTCAATAAAGAGAGGACCAAAAGGAATTATGTATTTTGCTTTTTGGGTGATGCATTGAACCTTTGTTAGGCAAACACCGTTTTTTGTCAGCTATACAGATGCCAAAAGAAGAAAAGGAAGTGACAATGAAATAAAGTTAATTACTTCTTGTATAAACTTAAAAGTTTGGGGTGGGCACTGTGCATAAAACATTCCTGCAACGATGCCCCAGTAAAAAGGGAGGGTTTGGAGGTCATGGCAGTGACAAAACCAACAAAACCCTACAAAGATTGATGGGAACCTCCAATGGGCCCTGCCGCCTTTACGAGTTTCCGTGTCTGCAGCTCTCCAGGAGCGATGCCCAGCACTGGAATGCTCAGGACGGGTCCTTTGCAGTTCCCTGTCCCAGCTGTCAGCAGGGAGATCTCCCCGAGGTAAATCTGCATTTCCAGCAGCAGCAGCCCTTCCTCCTTCCACGGCTGAGCAGAGACTGGGGTTCGCTGCTCCCGCAGCAGGTGGCAGGCAGCCTCCCCATGGTGTCAGGCTCCAGGCAGGACTTAATCTGCAATTGATCCCAGCCTAATCTGTCTCTCCTGGGCAAGTCCAAAGTCATTATCTGCATCACCAGCCCAAGACCTCTCTGACACTCGTGTGTCCAACAAGAGAGCAAACAAATCCCCGCCGATAGCATTCACCGCCTATCGCTGGGGAGCCCTCTGAGGTCACACAGGCTGAACTTTCCTGCCAGCAAATCCACCACGACTCCAGAACAATAATAAAACAATAAAATAATAAAATAAAATAAAATAATAATAATAATAGTAATAAAATACAGCAGGAAAAAATGGCCAACCGAACACTCCATACTTACAGGAAGGAATCTAATGGATAACATCATTTCTAACCCAGCAGTGTTTGAAGAGTGATTCAACAGACATTGAGTATCTTTTTTACTGTGGTGACACAGAGCCAGTGCAGATGCATAGTGTAAGCACTAAAAGTTTATTTACAGAGGGCAGGACTGAACGTTTCATGCGAACACATTCAGGCCATGATAAAGAGCTTTGTCTCCCATTAGTAATTTAAAGGATTGTGATTTGCTACTCCCAACACACCTATAATTGAATTCCTCAGTCATAAAATCACTGGTGCCAAACAAGCCCTGATATCTTTTATCAAGCCTCTTTTTTCTTGTCATTTGTTAACATATTTCTTATGGAGCTTTTCTTCTTTTTATAGATACATTTGCTTTAGTTATAAATTAACCCCGGAATTTACTCTCCCAGAGGCCACAAACTGCTTTTTTATTCTCTTGGAAAAGTTTCAGGCTCTATGAATTGATGATTTGAAACAATTTCCGAATAACAGCTCGTGGTTCAGATGCAGAGGAAGGAAATTCAAAGGACTGACAAAGTAGTTGAGACTAAAGTGGAAATGTTTCGATGCCTTTCTGGGCCATCTGCTCTGGACGCCATGATTGATTTACCAAAAGGGAAATGTTTCCCTCTGGGATTTCTGTAGTTCCCTGTAGTAAAATACTCAGATCCAGCCTCATTCTGAAATGAGGAACTTCTTCTAAGAAGTCCCATATTTCAGTAGCTCCAGAAGTTGGCCAGCACATCCCAAAGGAATGCGGAATACTTCAAATTTTGGAACACATTCTATAGCACCAATATTTGTTTAACAGATTGATTCATATAATTCCCATTAAAAAAACATTTTTTCAGTTGATAATGTCACTGTAAAGAAAAAAAGCTTATAATCACTGTTTCCTACCGTGTCTTTGTTGGGTTCTTTCTCTTGATCCCAAGGGCTTTGGAAACTCTTGGCTTT
The DNA here is from genome assembly GCF_049639895.1 of Pseudopodoces humilis. Taxonomy (NCBI): domain Eukaryota; kingdom Metazoa; phylum Chordata; class Aves; order Passeriformes; family Paridae; genus Pseudopodoces; species Pseudopodoces humilis. The sequence continues at coordinate 3,508,060 of NC_142212.1, read as the reverse complement.
TTTTTCAGCCAGAACTGACTGAAAATGTAGAGGAGTTTGAACACAAATGGCTGAAATCATTGTTGGTGTCACCACTGAAAGAACAACAATTTGAGCTCAACTTGTAAAAAATAAAAAAATAAAAATAATCCAAATGAAGAATTCCAAAAAGACATATCCGTAGGAAACTAAGGGAATTGGTACGACTGCTCAAAGAACTATTTGGATAAAGGCAGCCACAATAATTCCCACATTATTTCATTTATTCCTCCTTCTGTGTTACTCTTAGTCTTACTCTCCTTCTGTGTTACTCAAACCACTGAAACTGGAGAATTTTGATTTGATATTAACAAATCAGATATCCATTTTTATGGCTCAATTTCCATTTTAGCTCTGGTTTTCCAAGGGGGAGAAAATTTGAAAAATTCAGAAAGCAGGAAAAGATCTTCCAGAACTCTGCATTTCTGGATGACTCTCCCAGTTTAGAACTGTGGTTGTGCTGCTGCCTCAGCACATGTAATGAGGTGATGACTTCACAGCATGGTTTGGCTTGGAAGGGACCTCAAAAATTCTCCAGTCCCACCCCAGTCATGGGCAGGGACACCTTCCACTGCCCCAGGTGGATCCAATTCCTGTCCAAGCTGGCCTTGGGCACTTCCAGGGATGGGGCAGCCACAGCTTCTCTGTGCCAGGGTCTCCCAGTTACAATTTTCCCTCTGATATCCATCCTAAATCCACCCTCTTTCTGTTTAGCCAGTTTGAGGTGGGTTAAAAATGACAAGTTTTGTTTTTAAAAAAATCCTTTAAAAATGACTCTTTAATTAAGAATAACAAAAGGGCTTGAGGAGTGCTGGGGTATTTTTCCTATATGAATAAATGCTTTCCCCATCTCTAGTTTCCCATATTCAAATAAATGCCCTAGCAAAGGTAGACAGAGCTCCCTTCTCTCTATGCTCTTTCTGAGGTTGCCAGTCAATTATTTGAGGTTAAAATATTAAAATTTTCATCAGAAATTGTGCTTTGAGTCTCTGAATTGCCCAATTTTTATTAAGAAGTCAATGTCTCATTCTTTTGAAAAATCTTATAACTTATTCTGTATTTCTTCTTTAATGCTTCACTTGTTTAGTTACCTATAAAAGGTTCTTGACATTTCTTTTTTAAGTCTCAACAAAACACACTAATTTCAGCTCCTTTAATTGAATCAATGATCACGAAGCTGAAAGGATTTAACACTTCAAATATTGATCAACTTTCATGTCAGAAATGAAATTTAAAATAGTGCCAACACTGGCACAACTATTTCAGCTCCCAGATTTTCAGGCGTTAAAATACACGTTCATCTTTTCGATTTTACACTTCTGTGTAAAACACTTTCCACTTAATTACCACAGAATTAAAATTCCATGGTTGATTTGTGCACACAACTTGGCTCTGCCGTCTTTTGCAATCCCGCTCAAAGCAGGAGATGGTGAGCAGATGAAGGACCAGAACCATGAATTAAACCCAGGTCTAACCCCCTTCTCTCCCACCCTGTGCACACATTTCAGAACTTTGTTTGCCCTCTGCGCTTTCACTTGAGCCAGGAGGAATGTTCAGAGCAAACAGTTCGTAATCTATCCTTTACAGGTGAGTTACAATGTTGTCTCTGGCTCTTGGAACAGACAGTAGGACAATAAAAAACTCCAATTATTTTTCAGAGCATTGACTATATCATATACAATATCGTACTAACATCTGCTCAGGACAGATGTAGAAATAGGGAAAGAATTTTGCCATCACGCCACAAGCTCCTGTAACTTGTTTCACCAGGGATGAGAAAATAATTTGGAGTAATTTAAAATATTTTGGGGTTTATTTATTTTATGTATTGACATGGCAGCCACATGAACAGACAACACAGACTAAAATGACCTACAGAGATTTTTCTTTTCATGAAATTCTGACCTTTGCTTTACCAAATATACAAGTTCTGTCTCATGTGCCACAAGCTTTCTTAGAAAGATCTCCACATTCCAAATCACTCATCTTTCAGAACTAAAAATCTAGGAGTGGAACATTAAGCACAGATTGTGTTGCTCTGAGGGCAGGAAGAAACTTAAAAAGAAAAGACAACAAATCTGAAAGGCATTTCAGCTGATTCCATTTCAGCTCTTCCAATAACCTGAAGGGCATCGGGACTCCCACTCTGGCCATGCTTGTCCCACTCCCATTTTCAAACTGAGAACTCCCATTTTCAAACTGCCAATTTATAAATGATCCATGGACCCTGCTGGCTCCTAAATTATTTCAGAGAAGTGATTGAATGGCTCTTAATTAGTTGAGCTAAAACTGGAGCAGGGACAATTCTGAGAATTTATCCACTGAACCTCCCACTTGCTGCACCTGTACCCAAATTCCAGCACTCGCTGGTAGGGTTCAAGCCTTTGTGTTCAGTGAGGCTGGGGAATATCATTGCTTTGGGGTTTTGTTTTGGTTTTCCTCAAATCTGCTCAGTTATTTAATTGTGAACCAGCTTTTCTTCCCACTGTGGTCCCAGTTTCTGCTGGGAGTACCTGTAATGGGCTCTCACAGCTCTGGTGTTCAGCACCAGTGGGAAAGCTCTCCTAAATCTCACCAAAGATGCTTTTCTCCTGTACACCCTTTTACTGAGCACTAATAAAGGCACCAAGCTCTTATTCCCAAATTTGAAGGTCATTTCAGTGAAATATCTGTGCAGAAACTCCTGTAGAGATGGAAAACTAAAATACAAGTTCCATTCTTGATAATGATCGAATTCCTGCTTTTGCCATCCAGCAGAGGCATTTACCCATCCACCTTGTCTCATAAAAACACAGGAAATATTTTGCTGCTTCAAGACTCCACAGTATAAGAATGGCAATACTGCAGAGAACTGGAAAGAAATTATAAGTATTCATATTTCTAATTATTCACATTTATAATTATTAATATTAGCTTTGTCTCCTACTCTGAGAATAGTGAGCAATATTCTGGCATCACTAAATCACCCCCAGCTTTTAGGATAATCCACATTCTTCACAGATACAGAGGAAAACTCCCTTTTCATCAGATTTGCTGCTGAGCACCAAAGGAAATAAGGGAACCTGTTCTGAAGAATGGCTTTTAGAAGATGCAGGGAGGAAAATCCTACGGGCTCTGTCAGTAACTCTTCCCACTGCCACACTCCTCTCTGCAGAAGATTTCCCAATTTTTTGCTCTGATTTAAATTCAGGAATTCTTCCTCAGAGGATGTTTTCTTCCAGGAGCTGTACAACAGTTTAAATGACACCCTGGAAGCAGACAACAGTGCCATTTAGTGTTTAGCCTACATTGTCTTTAATTCATTTGTTTAATTTTCATATTCATAGCTAAATGAGTGCTCTATCATTCTGGCTGTTTTGAGCTCCAGAGAATTCCTTTCTTCCACAGAGTAATTGCCAGGTATAATTACTACATTCAGTAGCCTTTCCTGGAGTAATTGTCAGGAAAGTGGCAACCATGCCTGCATCAATTTCTTCTTCCTCCTTGCTTCTTCCTGCTTTCCTTCCAGGACAATTAAAGGCTCCCTCTACTCCCTCTTCCTTTATTCACCTCAACCCTTTTCCTCCCTTTATTCCTCCCTCCAAAATTTTGGGGAGGAAAGGAAGATGTGATCCCTCTGTTTTAACATCTAGCAATTTGCTGTGGTTCTGTTGCTTTTTTTAAAAAAAAATCAAATCCATTCCCTCCGCCATTCTGTGGAGATCCCCAGTCCAGCTCTTTCCCCAGTGCCAACAAAAGAGCTGCCCTCGTGTCTAAGGGTCAAGCTGGAGCAGAAATTCAAAATTGCCACATGCTTGCTGACATTGTGCTGTGCCTTCCTGTTCTTGGAGAGGGGAGGGAACAGGAATCTGCTGCCCAGCCTGCGTCAGAGGACGTAGGCACACTCCAGGACAGCAAATTTAGGGTATGGGCGAGTTATTGTTCTCGTAAACTTACCTCGGGCTGCAGCGATACTCACTGCCTGCTCTGCTGTCCCCAGTGACAGGAAAGCTGTCACTTGTTGTTAGCACATCAGACAGTTCCTGTTCTCAGAGGAGCCATAAGTAAGGCTAGATTTAAAAAACAGAGCAAACTTGGGCAGAGAAAGAACAATGAGCAGGGATGCCAAAATACAGTGAAAGACCACGTTATGGCATTGTCAGCATATCTTAAACCAAGAAAAGCTGAAAATCTCATAAGAGACCAGAGAGAAGAATTCAAAATCAAGAAGGTTCCAACAATAAACTATAAACTTTGAGAAAGAAATTCAAACATCTGTATTTTTTTAAAGACTTCCCCTGTTTTTTAATGCTTTCATTGGCAAAAATGAAAAGGGCTAAATAAATAAAGAAATCCAGCAGGCATAGCTAATCTGCCCACTGCCTTCCTTTGAAATTTCCTTTAATTAATTAATTAATTTCCTTTCCTGATATTCCCTGTGGACAGCTTCTTCCCATTTTCCCAACTCCCTGCTCTGCTGGGCCTCCAAAGTCCCACACTGGCCTTAGATCCCTGCCCTAATCCACCACTGCAATTAATCTAATCACACTGCACACCAGTAGCCTCTATTAAGATTAAAGATAATCTTGCTATTTCACAAGATTAAAAAAGCCAGAGCCAATCTTAACATTGCACATTACTCCACCTATTCTGCATAAATTCTGTTTTAGGAATATTAGGAAAGAGGAGGACACTGGTACTATTGTTATCTTTTAAAAGCAGAATTGAGAAAATACACAGCGGTTTTCTGGGTTTTTGTCTGGTCTCTCACCTACTCGAAATTGGCACCAAAAAAAGAATGGAAAGAAGTGCACATGACTTCCACATCCTCGGTGTTACATCATGAAGGATGAAACAGCAGATTATGTACAGCTCACAGCACTGCTGTGCTGTGTGCAACTCTTTCCTTGCATAAAAAATGCCCTTCTCAACAAAACTGTGACTCATGAAAAAATTGACAGATACCAATTGAAAGCAGTGATAGGCTCATTTCATAATGGGACCTGTTACTGTGGACTCTGACACTGTCCTGCTAAGTGTTTTTTTTTTTTTTTTATATATATAAATTAAGCTTGTAGATCTTGAATATCCTATTTTTCCCTCACAAATTCTATTTTTGGATTATGATTTTCACTGCCAAATTTTTTTTTTTTTCAAGAAGACGTCTACAAGAAAATATCTTTGTAGGAAAAGTGTGTTCTTGATGCTGAAGGGTTTCCCAGTACTTCAAGCACTGTCAAGAGTTCCTGCCCACGCCAGCTGTGCTGTAATCACTATTTCCTAATAAATCAGTAATCCTGATCTAAGAAAATAATTCCTCAAATGTCATTACCTGTGTCAGAATGCAGCTTGCATAACCTGATGTGTTACCCTGTCTAAAAAACCTGAAGCAGTGCAAGGATTTCAAGGGTGGGTTTTACCCAAGGGATTGGATTCCTGCAAAAAGCCCGACACTAAAGCAGATTTTGGGAACATACTAAATATCCTGGTGAAATTTGCCACACCAGGATCAGGCAACAAAATTTGGGCAAGGAACCCTCCTGAGTTTCCTGCTCACCATGGCCAATTGCTCTTCCCTGTGTCACAAAAATAATTCACCACTTTGGGACAACTGGCCAGTTCACATCACAAATAATGCTCCAAAAGCTGGCAAAGCAGGGGTGGAATTTGCTTCCAGTAGCATTTATTATTATTACTATTATTAATAATAACAACATTAAAAATAACAACAACAACCCAAAGAAGCAAGGTAGGAACTGCTAATTAAGCTTCCATCAGATTTTTAAAAATTATTTTGCATTGCCTTACTAATGAAAAATACATTGAAACCATTGCTAAAAAAACTGAGCCTTTCAATGGAATTCTTGAATATTTGCTTTTTTTCCCATTTTAAATTCAGGACTTGAAACTTTTGTAGCACCAATTTGGAAACTTGTTCTGTACTCAAATGAACAACTCCTGTTTAGATGAGATCTTTACTAAAGAATCCACTCCAGGCCAATTCAGCAATTCTGGCAATAGCTGTAATGTAAATGTGAAAACACCCAAACCAAATGCAGGAAAATAAATGGTTTAAATGGTGCTTATTTCACTCAGAGAACTGATTTAATGTGAAACCCTCTTGTTTTAAATAAGGATTAAAGTTTCATCTTGTTTATCATCTCAAACCATCTTCAGCAACAGCTGGAAATTCTGAAAGTGAAAGCACATTTGCTGAACTTTTGTTTCCACATTCTCTAATTCTGTTACAGGCAAAACTCAGAAAGTCTGCACCTCTAAATGAGAACCTCAAATATGCACCCATTTGTAAAACTCAATTAATATCGCCAATACTATGGGGTATTTAAAAGAAACAAAACACTTGCCTGTTTTGCTTAGTATTTTTAATATTTTCTAACCTCAAATAAGTTATCATGCCTTGATGTACAAAGAAGACATCTCAGATATGCAGTTTAAGTGCAAATGTTGGCATCTGGGAGTGACAAAAGGGAAGAAAAACAGAACTTTAGCACAGAACTTTAGTGACTCCATGAAATAAATCCATCCCCTATCACTGGTTAACTTTAGGGGGGTTGGAGCATTGCGTCATTAAGTCAGTGCAAGAACTTTGTTTTAGACATAATTCCATCTAGAAAGCAAATAAATATTATATTTTTTTCCTCATCCTGAAGGGAATGAGACCCTCTGCTGTGGCCTCTTCAGAATTTCTCCCTGAATATGGTCCTGAATAAGTTTAGAGAATACAGATAAACTCTGAGCAAATAAAGCAACCTTTTGCCCTCATGTACTTCTGTACTTGCTTATCTATAGACTTCTCTGGGTGTAACTGAAAATAAAATTTGGGTTTCTTGTTTTTTACATTCATAGGTAGGATTAAAAATCAATTTAGCAATGCACCGCATAATAACATGCTTCCATGAAGCTTAAAAACTGAGATTCAGCATAAAAGATTGTAGCTGAAATACCACTGTAGGGAACAGCAACTCCAAGGAAAACACATTCGAGATGAAAGGATAAACTCTCAGTTTTATTTACTGTAGACATAAAAAGTCAGGACCTAAACCTATCATGAGGAAATATGTACATTATGAAAGGCAGTAAATAGAAGTGGCTGCATTTTTCCACAAGCCCCCATATTAGATAGCACCACAAAGCACCAGGTCCAGGTAGTAAAACCTGTTTTTCTGACCACCCCTACTAGAAGATCTTGGTGTGAGTGTTAAAGCCTGTAATTAACATTTTTCTTTCCATAGTTCCTTTTTTTGGTGGAACAATCGGAGTCTTTTGGTAGCCTGACATCTCTCTCACAGCACTATGGTTGGGCACTGAGTTCACAGCAATATTCAAATATTCCCCTAGCACAGGGAGTGACAATATTCATCAGTCTGTTTGTATATAGATGGCAACCTGAGTTCAAAACCTCCCAAACTTCAAAATTGCTGCTACACAGCCACAAATAGCAACAGCAGTTACACAACCTCTCTGTTCAATAAATCTAAACAAACACACAAGTACTATGGACTTCTCATGCAATATTATAACATAAAAATCCCATTTTATGCAATGCAGTGTAATCATGCATTGTGTAAAAAGTTTAAGACGAGATCATAACTCTGGGCAGGACTGCTTTGTGCAAATATGAAATTCTCTGCAAAGTAAATGCTGAAACTCGGTGGAAAAACACAAGATGCAATAAGAAAACTTCCACTGCTCTGTCTTATCCTATAAATATTCCATACAGCTGAAGGTGTTTGGATGCAAATCACATATTTAGGATTTTATACACATAGGTGAGTTAGGGGAATTGGAGCTGGAGGTCTATAAAAAAGCTATAGGATTCTGGCAAAAGGAAATCTAAAATATGTCACAATCCGATCTGTGATAAAGAGGAAAGGCACCAATCCCCATGGAGCTCATGAAATTCCAGCAGCCCATAAAGCAGCACGAGGTGGAGTATTTTATAATGGCATAATAATAGCTGTTAGAAGACCAAAAGTAGATTTCATGCCTAATTGGAAGTCTAGAATAAACGATTACCAACTGCAACGTCTGCACCAAAATGTTGGCGTTTCATTTGGAGTTGAAATATGTTTAATTGATCACATAAAAGGCAGATAAATATACTCCTCCCGTTACACTGGCATTGCTTACAAGTAAGTTTTAAAGAAAAAGAAAAGGACTTTAGCTATGACACATACTCATGCTTATTTAATTTCAGGCATTTAGTCTCACAGAGCAAGCCACAATTCCTTTAGAGCCGGACCCTCAATTTTGAGCACGCTAAACCCACAGCCATGCAGGAATTCAGCAGTAATTGCATGGAAGAAAACTGTACAGAGGACTCAACTTTTATCACTGCAAACCTGATCCCAGTGAAGCAGCACATCCACCGCTGACCTCAGGGAAGCTGGGATTTTTATTTTTTCTTTTTAGATTCTATACATCTTCCACTAAACCGAGAAGTTCCTTTGCTAGCATGGAGCGTTCTGTGTATTTTCTGTTGGGATGTTACCTAATATTTATTATCCTGTGCTACCAGAAATTACACAGAGCCTTTCAGCACTGCTGAGATTAGTAGGAATCCATTCCTAACACGGGGTTAATCCCTTCCCTACACACACACATCCCCAAGAAGCATGTCCAGAACCACACACATGCTCTCACCCCAGCAGTCACGCAGCGCCGGACATGCATCCCCAGAGCTGTGGCAGCTTTGTGTTTTGTAAATTGCTAATTATCAACCAGCAGAGTAGACTTTGGGATTCAGAGACTTCATAGACTTTGTCCTGAATGTGGAGCCTGCATGGCGTGGAGGAGATCTGCTTAGTCATGAGGGAAAGGGGGTGGCTTCAGCAAGTCCACAGAGCATCTCCTGCTAGTCACTTCCAGAAATTCCCAGCCTGGCTTTGGGGGTGGCTCCTTCTCCTCCCCTGTGTAAGAGGGACAGTTTTCCTATGGCCAGGGAAAACCTGAGAAACTGCCAAGTGAAGAGAAGAGGACACTGCTTAGAAGTTGAGGTGTTTTTTGCTGCAAATTTGGAGATTTATTACACAAATCCCTAACTTTCTATGTCACAATGCTGACCAGAATCTGTTACCACTGCCAGCATCATTTACTCTTGTGGGCATAAATGGACACATTGAAATTTTAAATTTAATTTTTTTTGCCTCAGTCTCCCTCCTACATTGTTTCTCCGTTGCAGATGGGGAGCTCTTTGCATTCTCATGCCCTAGATCACACAGTATTGAGGACAGGGGCAATTATTTCATTTGAGTAAGAAGATGGCCCCAGTCTTGACTAGGCTGCTCGGTACTACTGCAACACAGGTAATTAAAAATATCTATATAGTTCATGTATCATGAATTTTAATTGGAGAATGATGTCATTGTTTAGTTCAGTTCTATAGAATGGTTTATCAGAGGCCAAACAGGCCAAATAATATAATGGAAGGTGTGGGTGGAGTGGGAGAAAAATGTGAACATCATCAAATTGACTTCAGTTCTGCGAAAGCTTCCAGGTAGGAAGACTGCAGAATGGGCCTTGTTTTATTATGTTTTTTTTCCCACTAAATTTAAAGAGCAAAACTCTAAGACAGATTTATTACAACTTGCCCTGCAGTGTGAGAAGAGCTGACAACTTTGTAGCAGGAGGAAGAGGAAAGTCCATGCTGCAGCAGAAGGGCTGATGCTGAAGTAGAAACTTAATGTTTCTATGGTTGCCACATTTATTTTCTCCTTCCTAGTTCCTTATACCTGCAAGACCTGGGAGTATCCCAAGCCCACTCACCACAGGGCTGAGTACCAGGGTGATAATTTGCTTAGCACCAGCATTTTCTACCTTGTCTCTGGAACCTGAAAGCAGCACCACTGGAAAAAGGTGGACTACCCTACATTTAGAACAAAGCACAACTGAAAAAAATCTCCCTGGGCTCTTCCCTTTGTGGAAAATAAAAAAGTGGAGGGGGGAAGAGACAAAAGAAATACAAAAGGCTTATTATTTAATATAGGAATTAAGTTATGTTTCATATTCCTGAGAATCTGAAGACAAATCTTACAGCTCTTTCATTTTTCATTCTGCCTTGGAAAATCCTCCACAGGAAAAAAGACAGGGGCAAGGAGGAGATTTGTTCTCCCAAGTACTCTGTAAATGAAGTCCTTAAAACAGAGCTGTTAATGGGAACCCCCAAGTTCTGCTTGTGGCATGAGGAGTAGGACTTGAGTCCAACAATTTTCTCTTGCTTTGGATTATTTCTAACTCTTTCTCTTGTTAGCCCACAGAAAGTGAACTGGCACACAAAGAACATTTGGCATGAAGTACCTGAAAACCAGATCCTGCTGTTGGAAAACAACACACCATTATGGAAGCACAGAGTGAAATAATTAGCATTTATCATCTAATATCAGGCTGGATTGAATAAACCTATTAGTGATTAAAAAATGAAACCTGTAGCAATAACTAATGGAAAGTATTGTATCCATGACTTCAAAAGAAGAATGGAGAATTTGTAAGTGTAGGATGATTCCTCTTGAGTAACTGCACTGGAAACTTTTACTGCGTGACAGAGAAGGACATGGGAATAATCCTCGTGAAAAAGCTTGTAAAAGGAACTCAGATTCTGAATATCAAACACGCACCATTAATGATTCACAACTACTAAAAAGGGCTAGGAAGGATATTTAACTCCACATATTAAAAAAAAAAACCTGAAGAGGGCCACACCAATCAAGGTAAAAAAAAAAGTATTAAGTTACTTTTCATTATTTAGTGCAGCTTTGTACAAGACAGAGTTTTCTACTTTTAAAAGTTTCTCATTTTTACAATAAAATTGTTTTCAAAAATCATTTTATTAGCCGTTACTATAAGTAGGAAATGACACTAAAAGTAATTGAAACAGTGTCTAAAGTTATTTTATTGACTTCGAAATGGACTTATGGTTATTTTAAAAAGTCCACAGAAGAGCCAGATTTAGAAGCACTGTTGATAATGGGCGCCTTTATCAGTCCCATAATGAAGGTTAAAAGGCATAGTTTTAACATTCTTCAGTATCTCAGAATTCATTATATGAAATATAAATTTATATCAGGAAAAAAAAATATGATTTGTATAGTCTGTACTGTAATGGAAGTTTCACTGAATGCTGATGTTAAATATATCATATTATCTAGGAATTTGGCATTTCTAAAAAACACAGACCATCTTAAGGCTGTTTAGAAGCACAGAACCTCTGAACAAGTGGGTGAGATATTTTACAAAACTGATGCCCAAGATCATTCCAATTCAAAAGCTGTGTAAAACTACCTTTATATTGTATTCCTGATTGGTTATCATTCAAAGTCAGCGCCAACTATTTTTTCAGCTCTCTCCCCTTGACAAGCCCATGCTTATATTGTGCCACATGCCTTAACACACTGCTAGGAGTGATTTCTTGTAATCTCATAATTAAATCTTTGAGCAATTTTTGCAGCAATTTCTTTTTTTTTTTTTTTTTTTTTTTGTGACAGCCAAAGTGAATAATGATGTCAAACACATCACTTGATGCAGCAAATTCTGATATTAACGAGAGCACACCATGTGAAACTCCTTTTCAAAGGAGAGCACTCAGTATCATATGTCACAGTTGCTTGGTGTACGCTGGGAATTTTTAGTTAACTAGTAACAAATCATAGTAACCTTTTAAAAGGTAAATTACTTATTAAGTGATGGACTAATTGCTACCAGAAAATAGATATTTTAAAATGGAACATTATAACCATGTTTTACAACAAAAGCCTGTTCAAGGATGGGTCAGCAAGTCACAAATACAAATCCAACCCAAACCCCTGATTATTTCAAGGACAATTATAACTGATCCATCTGATTTGAAGGAGCTCAAACTCCACAGGACATCCAGAAATTGATAATTCCCTGAGCTTTTAATCACAATAAATACCAGCCTTACATCACTGATATTAATAAACGCATCCCTGTTAAGTCAGCATAGTATTGTCGTGTGTACACAGGGCCACAAAGTTACAACACCACAGGAACTTGCACTCTCTAGCTGCAGAATACCCTGGGGAGAAATGACACCAGGAAGATTACAAAACGCTCCTGCGAACCTGAGGCATGCCATCAAGACACAATATATTTCAACATAGCATCTCGGTTGTTGCAGGCTGTGAGAGGCTCCCCGACTTTCTGCGATTGGGAAATTGAGAGAAAAAAAAAAAAAAAAGAAGAAGAAAAAAGCGCCGTTCATTCATTACGAGAGCAGCCAGGTGAGCCCAGCACTGCCCTGGCGGTGCTTTCCCCAGGGGCGGCAGGAATGGACGGCGCGCAGCGGATCCATCCATCCATCCATTCATCCATCCATCCATCCATCCATCCATCCATCCATCCATCCATCCATCCATCCATCCATCCATCCGTCCATCCATCCACCCATTCATCCATCCATCCGTGGATCCATCACCTCCGCCTCTTCAGGGCGGGACATCGCCCCGAGCATCCTCCGCTGCCGGGCTGCTGCCGGACCCGGTGCAGCACCATGGACACAGCGCCCGGGCTGCCCCGGTCGGAGCTCCGGGACCGCACCTGGAGCGCGGCCGGGGCGCTCCGGGCTCCGCATCCCGTCCGCAGAGCCCGCGGCTCCGCTGCCGCCGGGGCCGCGCCGAGCGCTGCGCTCTCCCCGCTCCGGAGCAGCCTCCGCTCCGCCGAGCAGCCGGCCCGTCCCGCCCGTCTCGCCGAGCATCCCCAGCGGGCCGGGGCTCCGCTCCGTGCCCTGCCCGCCCCGAGCCCCGGCAGCCCCGCGGTGCCCTCACAGCCCGCGGTGCCCTCACAGCCCGCGGTGCCCTCACAGCCCGCGGCTCCCTCGGCCCCGCGCTGCCCCCTCACCTCGGGGACGGTCCCCGCAGCCCGCACCGCCCTGGCGCTGTCAGTTCTCAGCGGGAGAAACTGTTCCCTTCCAGCGGGATAAACTCCCCGGCTCGGCCCGGCCTCCCGGGCAGGGCCCGCCTCCCCCCGGCGCCGCCTCCCGCCGGCCCACGGCGGGGCTGGCAGCGAGCGGGCCGGGCCGGACCGGGCCGGGATCGGGGACCGGGATACCCCGGGATGGGGATGGGGATGGGGAGCGGGGGCGGCCGCAGGGATGGCGAGGAAGAGCGGGACAGCTCTCCCAGCGGGACGGGAGAGGCAGCGGGGCTGTGAGGAGCCGCCGCTCCTTCCTCCCCGTGCCCCCCGGGCAGTGCCTGCAGCCCGGCCGGTCCCCTCCGGGCCGCCTGTACCTGAGGGCAGAGCGCGGGCCCCGCGGCGCAGCTGGAATTTGATCTCTGCTCCCTGTAATCTCCCGTAACTGAAAATTCACTTTTTCCGCCTGCCGGCCGCTTTCTCTTTTGCCTCCTCATTCTCCAGCCAGCTCCGCTCTGCGCTGGGTGGTTTCGCTGGGTCACCTCACGCCAGGCTGTGTCCTGCTGTGACAGGAGTAAAGGCTTTTCTGAAAAGGTTCTTAGCAGTAACAGAGGTAAAGCAAATTCTTTTGCACTTTTTGTTGGTGGTTTGGTTTTTTTTTGGTTTTTTTGTTTTTTTTTCTTTTCGCTTGAGATTATCTCTGGGCGCTCTCCCCCCCCTCCCCGTCCCAGGAATGCAGCGCTGTATAGGCTGCGCTCCGAAGCTCTCCAGAGGCAGCAAGCCCCAACAAGCCTGTCACCTCCTCTATCTCAGCCTCCGCGGCTTTGAAAAAGAAGTTAGATGTGAAAAAAAAGGCATAAGATCAACAGGCTTTAGAGAGTCATCCTGGAACTCGAGGTGCCCCGGGATACAACAGTTTATCTCGAAAAACTCCTGATCCCTTGGACATCACTGGCAGGTTGAGAGGATCCCAAATTTGCCTCATTATGGTTCTTAGTCATCAAGCGTTTTGAAAGAGAGCCCACATTTGCTTTATTATTTGTATACTGAAGGCAATTTATAGATTAGGGTTGAACACGTCAAAATACCTGGACTACCTACAGATACTAACTTTGCCTCCAGCCTTTTGTTTATGAGAACAATCTCTCTGTCTGCAGAGGCTTGAAGCCTTGTGTTAATTTTTATGAGAATTATCTGTCTATTTGTATAGGCTTGAGGTGTTACCTCTGCCTTGACAAATCAAGGAAAATTTTTTTTCAATTCCTGCTTTTTCCCTTTCATCTGATTTTTTTTTTTTAGCCTTGGAAACGCGGAAATATCTTGTTTTTTTATTTTATTTTTTTTAAGTGGTTATTTTTTATTGTTTGGGTTCGGTATTTTAAAAATTATTTTAACATAGTGCAGTAATAACCTATTCCAGTAATACTCTGGCTCAGAATTAGAAGCCAGGTCCTGAAAACAAGTCAAACAAACCCTCAGAATTACCATGGATGAACAAAGAGGCAAATGTGGGTGAAACAATCTTAACAATAAGAGGTTTTAAATGCCACGGTTATTAATATTTCCAGCACTTTACAGCAATAGCTGAGGTAGTTTCAAGAAAAAGGAGAAGGATCTGAGCTGGGCACTCACAGAGTTCTGATTTAGCCCTGGTGAGAACAGAGCTGCTGCTCTCTGTGGGAGCTGCTGGAGAATTCCCCATTTAGTTAAAATGTCTGAAAATAGAGGATCCCTTCCCAAAACCAAGGTTTTAACGTGCAAACTTTTTCAAACTCCACGCAACTGGAAGCATTCCAGAAATTGGCAGGTATTGATAACATCCAGCTGTGACTGTGCAGCCCTGCTTTGAGCCCAGGCTTTTAATAAAGGCAGAAATACAAAGCACAGTTTGGATTTTAATTAAATTGCACGGGTGAGACAGATATATCTAAGTCAGTCCAGAGAAATCAGCCAAACACAGCTTTAGAAATATTACAAATACAGTATCAGTCTGTTTCTGCTCTAAGCATTGTTTTCTTTAGCAAGTTCACCTTTTGAACAGAACTCATAAAATCTAAAGCAAAACCAGAATGATAACATGTAAAAATGACTTAGATTTTGTAAATATGCATTTTAGCAGTTGAGACAGGAAAGGAAAAGATTACTTAGTCTGATTTCCTGTTTAACACAGATTTTTAGGTAGAATTTGATATCTCATTAAATGTTTCCTTTAGACAGCTTAATTTGAAGAATCAAGAGATGAAGAACCCATGTAATTAAAAAGTATGTCTTATTTATAAACTGAATTAATCTGTTGTTTTTTTTTCTTAACAAAGACTTTATTTATTTTTCAGAGAAAGCAAATAATTTCTGTCCTGGTAAAGAAATAAAATAGGCTACAAATATATTATCTATGCTGTAATCAAGTTGCTTTATACAGTAATGAAATGGTCATAATAAAGACATTTATCAGCTCCTCGTAAGTTTTTGTTTGCATTATTTGACTGTGCAGTTTTTGATGATCCAGACTTTCTCTCCTGCTTATCTGAGAGAATTCCTAAGTTTGGCTGGGACCTCTAAGAGTTATGAAACAAGAATGAAATGTCAGGCTCAGGCCTTCCTGAACCATGGGCAGTTCTTCCTTAAGTTCAAAGAGAAGCAGAAAAGACTCTCTCAGCATCAGTTCTGGTTTTAAAATTAGAAGATAATTTGCCTTCACACAAGATCAATTATATTCTGTTTTTCTTATATAAAAGCATTGGTTAATTCTTTTCATGTGAAAGAATTGCATTTTATATTAATTTTAGTCAGTCCGTTTCTCGTGGTGAGTCTTTTTGAAGCATTTATTGCATCTGAAAAAAAAAATAAATTACTTCTGTTTGCAGTTATTACTGACTGACTGTACATTAAGTGTTTCAATTATTCAGAAAATTGGAAGTAGATTAAATTGAATCATATGGCAAAAAATCGCTCTCTCTGAGATGAGAAACTGCAATGAGTACTTTGTGGGATCTCCAGATGGAAAAGGGTGTTAGCAGTGACAAAATAACCTCCCTTGAGCAGTTTCATTTCTCTTTTCCATCTTGATGAAGGAATTTCTGTGCAACAATTCCTAAGGAATTCCAGGTAGGCGTTTCTGGTTAGAAAAACGAATTTATTGGAGGTGATGCTGTGATTTTTTTACAATTGGCTTGAAAAGAGTGGCAACTTTACAAGGATTTCTACCCCTTCCCATCTCTGCAAAGACGCAAATTCCATCTTTTACTGACTTTTTTATGTTTCCTCTGAGTTTGGGCTCTCAGTCTCTGGGTGCATTGCTCAAGTTTAAAATCACCACTCGTGTGGTGTGTCCTGTCCTGATGCTGTGGGATGGAACGAAGGAGTAGCCAAACTTTTAACATCTAGAGGGCAATCTCCTCCTCTGAGAGTGCAGCCAGAAATCTGACAGACTGAGCAGCAAGTTCTGATTGTGCAAATTGCTTTGCTTTAAAGGAATGGATTTAAATAAGTTAAAAATGTCCTGTATTGCTGGCTTTTTAAAAAGTCACCCCGTGTTCTTTCTCTTGGGTAATGTAATATTTTAATTCATCTATCTGGTGTCCTTTTATTGATAAAGAGCATATCTTATTTGCCTCAGCGTATCTCATTCTGTCTTTATTGGCAGTTTTTGGTCTGGGAAGGCATGTTTTTAAAAAGTAAGTCATAATATCACACCACACTCCTATCTAGAGCTTGCACACTCTTTACTTGAAGGGAATTCAAAGTTTCAGCTGCTATCAGTAGCATTTTACACAGATTTATGGCAAAACCTGGGGAATAAACTGCCTTCCTTTGAGTGCTGGTAGAGGACTGTGCTGGGTGAATTTCTGCTCGGGTCCAGCAGGAGGGATAGAACCAGGCACGATGCAGATTTTTCCACAGATAACTGCAGGGCGGGTCAAAACAGGAACCCCTTAAAAATGAGCCTACTTTGCCTGAACTTCGAGGCTTGGATGAAAAGAGAACAAAATCCAAACCATGCCTGCTCTAAATTCACCAAAGCCAAGATCACACCAGCCTGCCTACATCTAATTGTAATGGGTTTTTTTCCCTGACCTTTAGTCTCCCCCCCGACTCTTAAGTTTTCTGATTTCATCTTGAAGGGAATAACTCCCTCTCTAGGACTGTCTGGCTCTCCTGTAGTTGGATATGATATTCCTGTTCCAGTTCCTTTCTGATTCAATTTGCACATCACAGACAGTTAGCAGGCAAAAGAAAATACAGGAATAAGGAGCTCAAGCACATACTGGTATCTGCCAGATGTGTTAATCCATCCAAAATTTATTAATGAAGGAATCCTTTTAAAGCAACCAAAAGGTCGTTTTGAGCCTCATTTCAAACCAGTTTATCTGAATTTCTTGGGTGATTGAGCTGAGACAGATTTATGGACGTAACTTCGGAAATCCAGATTTCTACAATTATACATGCTTAGACATCTGAAATGAGGAGCTGATGCAACCAAGGCTCAGGGTTGTGCTAATGTGAGATGGGAAGGAGGTGGCTGGGTTGTGGTTAAAGCATGGGACTGAGCTGCTGAGAGGTCTCGCTTCTATTCCTGGTTGTGTCACTGACTTCCTGTGGGGCACTGAAGTCACCAAGCTCTGGCTCATTTTACTCATATATAAAATAGAAATAATATTGCCCTGCTAAAGCGCTCTGAGGCAAGTCATTGCTGTCGGTACAATTGTTTCATGCTCGTAAAAGAAATTTGTGGTCAGCAGATCACAACCATGTTCCTGAAGAAACTCCTTTGGGATAATTTGCTTTCTTATCCAGCAATTCAGTGATTCTAGTGAAGACTAGAACCTCAAAAGGATGAATTTTAACTTAAAATGTCTCGAGAACTTTGCCTCCAGGTCTCAATCAAACCTGGAAGGTTCATGAAAAGGATTGTGTTTTCCTTGTGAGAGTATGAGGAAAGTGCCCACTCCCTCATAATTGTGAAAAAATAATTAATCCCCCCATTGTTTCTTTTGGAGGACTGCTCATTTTACTCATATATAAAATGGAAATAATATTGCATTGTTAAAGCATTGTGAGACAAGCCATTGCCTTCTATGCAATTGTTTTACGCTCATAATTTGTGTATAATTGTATCAGCAGATCACAACTATATTCCTAAAGTTATAGGAATATATCTGGTTGTGAAGCTATATTCCTAAAGTAAATCCTTTGGGGTAATTTGCTGCCTTACACAGCAAGTCAATGATTCCAGTAAAGACTAGAACTCAAAAGTGCAAACTTTTACTCAAAATATCTAGAGAACTTTGCCTGCGGATTCCAATTAAACCTTTGTTGATGAAGAGGATTTTGTTTTCCTTGTAAGAGTATGAGAAAGGTGCTCATTCACTCATAATTGTGAAAAAATAATTAATCCCCCCCCTCCCATTGTTTCTTTTGGAGGACTGCTTGAAGATCTCTTGGTACTTCCATTTCCTATAACCTTTGTCCCACTTTATAGTTTTTATACATTGTTGTGATGGAGTTAATTTGAAGCACTATTTTTAAAGCCCCTGCTTTTTACATATTTTCCCCGAATCTCCAGGGTGCTCAGATGGACGTAGGAAATGCTGCCAGTCCATTAAATGCTGCAGCTCCTAAATCCCAGGAAAATCATGGAATGGGGAGCATCTCCTTGTCCTAAGGATCAGTTCTCAGCATTCCTGCCATGGATCTCACATTCCCACCACCACCAGTTTTATTTCTACTGCAAAGAAGTTTTAAACCAAGGAAGTCAGGGTCTCTTTCAAATGTCTTAAATTTATTGAAATGCTTAAACACATTTTAAACATTATGGAATTATTTAGGGTGGATATAGGTAATAAAGACTGAAAGAGAATTAGATGGAATTCAGGTTATCCTATAGGTTTAATTATGTTTGCTGAAATGCCTTCTTTAGTCTTTACAGCGAATGGGTTGTGTGGCTTTTGATAAAAGACCAAAGTTTGAATAAAGCAGTTTCTTGATTGTCTTTGTAATTAACCTATATTATTATTAACACTAAATGTGCTGAAACTATGTCATTTCAGTCATGATAGTTTTGAAAGAATCACCAGGAGTGGCACAACAATAAAACAGGAGCATCCTTTTCTTACATCTCACAAATTATGCTGCAGGGGCTCCTTCATCCACAGGTGTTGTGGCCTAACAAAACACACACCAAACTTCTGACTTTTACCCAGCAGGAGTGTGAGATCCAGACAGAACTCTGTGAAAAATCACCCCAATATTTGCTTTATTCCCCAGGGTTGTTTTGTGTAGATGCACACAGATGCTGAACCCAAAGGGCCTCAGAAGAGATTTTTTTAAGTGTAATAAATATCTCCTTATTCTGTGATTAAATCTTCATCATAAAAACGTGCAGGGAATTCTGCTGGGCAGGGAAACAGTGACTTTAATCCTTACTCGAATTATGTTCTGCAGAAGTACAAGAAAACAAAATATGGCCAGGCAAAGCAGCTTGAAGTAGGTGTTACATTAAAGGCATCACGTTCCAGCCACGTAAATTGTTCTCTGGGTTTGTCTGCTCCCCTTCTCAACCAACTCTTGTTAGTCTTTCAAATAAGTCATTATTTTCATTTAAGATCTGAAGACTCCTAAAAAAATAAAGTTAATAACTGGTTGTTAGTCTGTGCTGAGCATTAGAGGATGCCAGGTAACTCGAGCAGTGAACCAGGGGCTATTTTGGGAGAAAAATATTACAGTGATTTTCAGGAAATAACCTTTTTGTTCCAAAACAGCTGTCATTGAACACTATTATATCTACAACAATTAAAATTATCTTTGGTAACTTTTAGTATTTGGCACTGCTCCATTATTGTTCAGTTAAATATTTTTCAAGTGTTTTAGGACTTCTGCCCACTGTGTGCCTGAAACCCTTCATCATCACTGGAGAAGCTCCTGGCTTTGTCATCTTCTGCTTTCTCAGGCTATTTGACAATTTCTGTGGAGGTTTTTGCCATTCTATAGCAAGAGCCCTTCTGCTGACTCAGCCTGAGCTCTATAGAATTTGCCTTTTCATGTCAAGGGTTGAATGCCAATGAAGAATCTTAAAAATTAAAAAAAAAAAAGCGCTAGCTAACTTATAAAGTGAATTAGGAAGCATGTGCAAACATCCTGGTGAATTTAAATAGCTGGTTGGGTCAGAAATGGAGGAAAAATAACACTGGGTCAGGAACAACACACAAAGCAGCCAAAAACCTGGTATTTCTAATTTAGGATATAAATACTCCCTGCTAAAAATTTCTTTGTTACAAGATGCGATTGATTAAATAAAGGCAGGTTTAGAATAGGGGTAGTGTTGGTTGATGACTTTAATATGTTTCAAACACCAATTAAATATATTTCCACATTGCTGGGATTTTTTTTATTTCCTCAGATTGTAGCTAGCTGATAATACAAATAACATTTTTTGTGTCTTTCAGAATGAAATCTGAGTTATTTTTATTGTAGTAGCCCTTGTGATTGCTCTCAATGGCTCTGAGTCCCTGGTATTAGCAGAGGAGAGGTGAAAAAGCTCTTTAAAAAGTCTTTTATACACATGTAAGGGATGGTATTTTTTTTATTAGTAGCTCATTTGCATAAGGTAATATAGAAGCATCCCTCAGTGGGGCATGGAGCAGATGTCATCAAACTCCTTTATTCTACAGAAGTTTTTCCTCTGTGAACTTCATTAACAGTGTTTTCTTACCCTGTTGTGTGAGCAAAACAATGCAATTCTGGGAATTTACAGAGCACCTTGTGCTGATTTCTGGTATTTGAGTTTTATATAAAGCAATAAATAATAAAATGTAGCAGTTCAGTACACCATGGAGTAGAACTTGGCAACCCACTGTTGTTCCAGTGAAGTAAATTTAATATTAACTCCTCTACTTTTATTTGAAAATTGTGGAGATTTGGGCCTGGTCATTGTTCTTTGCTCCAGCAGCCGAACCTGCAGCCAAACCTGTGGAAGCAAAATGCAAAAATAAGGGTAGAATGGTAGCACAGAAAATGGGATTCAATTGGGAAATTTTCACGGTATATTATAATTTATTTCACATTTGATTTAATCCTGCTCAAATATGCTTAGTAACAACCTATCCACTTCTAAAACCCTTTTTGTGTTGTGTGGAGTTTGGCCCTTTGCTGAAATTTTTTTTCTCTAAATAGACTTTATAAGTAATTCAACTATTGTCATAAATCACTGAGAAGCTAATTATTTAAAGGATAAAATACAGACAGTAAAGTATATCAGAAATCAAGATTCACTTATCATAACCCCTCTCCTCAGAGTGTGACAGCTCAAATTTGGTGGCAACTGAGATCACTTTTTTTGGTAACATCAGGTTTTCCATAATCTGTTGGTTTTTTTTTTTTTCCCCAAAAATTTATACCTGCTTCCAGAGAGCAAAACAAAACTCTTCAAATATGAGTGGAAAAAAAAAATGTACAGCTTTATCTTCCAGACAGACCACAGAAGTTTCAGTTCACGGGGGGATAGTTCTTACTTTCACTCCTAGAAATAGATGGGTCACTACTGAGGGGAGAGGGAAGTTGCAACAGGAAAGATTTTGGGGGGAAAATTGGCTTTTTTGTAGACTGGGACTTGGGCTGCTTTGCTCTTCAAGGACATTTTCTCAGGCAAGATAAAACAACAAGAATTCACAGTGGTTTACAATGGAATATAAAAAGGCTAACAATAAATGCCCAAGAAGTGAAAGGCAGAATTTCAGATTTAATATTCCATAGAGTAATGCAGAGCAGGAGCACTGCAGGATTTTACCTTCCATTGTGATTGGGAGAACAAAAAAGGTAACAAAATTGCCTTTGTCTGTAGATATATGTCCAGAAAATGACTAGAAACTGGAAAAAAAAGTTATTGGTTTTAAGAATTCAGCCTGTTCCTTGGAACTGAGTTATTAAACCTGCTAATCTTAGCTCAGAAGAATGAAAAAGCTTGGGGTAACTGCTCTCACCCATGGCAGCAGCCTCCTTCCATTCTCTATTTTCTGGTTCCAGTTTCCTGTTTACTCATCACATGGCTCCAGGCTGGTTTTGTCTGGAGTTTTATTCATAAATGTACCTTTCTTATTTAATTGATTTTTTTTTCAGTTGGAAACCTCAGCTCCATTGATATTTTACCTCAGCTTTTTATTTTATTTCATAATATTCCTAATTTTTAACTTGTGTGATGTGATCTCTTATGGTCTGATCCATTTACCAGTCCAGGTTTTTAAATGCTCTCAAACTTTACTTTAAATTAATGTTTGTATTTTTGAGAAACAGTTCTTATAAAAATGTCTGGGTTTTTTTGTTGTTTTTTTTCGAACAGAGAGCAGTATAACTTGGTTCTCTAATACTCTGAAACCACTTAAATTGGGTAAATAAATAATGATTTTTAGTAGCCAGGTGAGAGTAGGAATGTGCATGAGCTGCTCTGAGATCTGTGGGTATGGCAGCAGATCCATTTGTTAAATTCATCTCTTTCTGTCTGTATTATCTTTCCATCTTTTAAAAATTGATTATCTAAATATTTTATATTAGTGCTTGTCCAATTTCTGCTCAAGTTATTTATAAGACTCTATTTCATAATTCCCTCACATGTCTAAACCCCATTTTATAGGTATTTCTTCTTGAGTGTTGTTGGCTTCCAGCTACACTTTTCCTTCCCACTTTCCCTCTGCTTTTCCAGAAGCCAAAATTATCAATTCTTATTGATAAATTATCAAAATTATTCCCTTAAGTTTAAATAATAACTGTAGAGCTGGTGCTGAAGCTCTTCTGAATGACCATTTAAATAAATTATAAAACTTCCCCAGCACTCATTTCAAATTCTAATATGTGACTCAAAGATAGAGAGTTGGCCTGGACCTAAGCCAGTCTTAAAATCCCTTTTAAGTGAGCCAGGACTACAATTGTTTTAGGATCTTTGAATTGCACAACCATCACTTTTACCTGTTGGATTTTCGCTGCAGGAACATCAGCAGCCCCTAAGATTTTAAAATTTAAAAATCCTCTTTTTACTCTTTGTTTCTCTTGGAAAGGCCACACCAAGAGCACGAGTTGGGGATTACAGACCAGCACAAACCAGGTGGATGGAATATTTCCTTAATCTAGAAATCGATGCTCAATATGTAGGGCACAACAATAACAACAGAAATCCCAAACAACAAACCAAAACTAAAGTAACAGCCAGAATAAAGATCAAAAAGTGGTTCCAAAGTCTTTAGATTGAGCTGCATAACAAGAACCATTAAGAAAAGGCAGATTTAATTGAAGAAGGGTTGACTTCAGATCTCTTAAATCTGAAATCACCCTTAGAAAAACCTGGACTTTTGGAGCCCTAGAGACACCCAAGGATGAGCTGAGAGAAATGAATTTTCTTTAATTCTGGAACTTTATTCCCTGCCTGAATGGTGCATCCTGTTACATGTGCCCCAGAATCCCATTTCTCCTGCTGAGCAACTGGCCAATCCAACAGTGGGAAATGAAATCCCCCTGTTAGAGGAATAATTCCCCTAAAAAATGGGGGTAGAAGCAGATTTGGTTATCAGCTTTTAGCCAGGCTGCAGGTGAGGAAAGCTGTATTTTGGAGAGGACCTTTCCAAAACATATTTGGGTTTATTTCCCAATAAACCTACTGCATCTTAGACCATTCACATCAGGCCTTTTGCAGAAGTTTTTTCAGTTATTGAATATCCAGGGTTTTTTTTTAACTTTTTTTTTTTTTAATTGTTGTTTATCTCCTGGTGCTAAAATTTCTAAGTCTTTGAGCTTTCTAAAAAGAGCTGCACTTCTGTCATGGGTGATGCTCCCTCTCCTGTGATTAGAAAAGCTGGAATTGGTGAGAAATGTTGAAGAGAAGCCCAGCCCTGAATTAGCCATTACACGCTCCCTTAGGTGAGTGGCTCTCGCTGCTGCTTTATAGGCAGAGATGTTAAACATTAAAAATCTGCTCAATTGTGTACAAGATCCTTGGAGTAGATAAATGACCCTGTAATAACTCCAACTCCTAAAGCAGATGTTAATCAGGCTGGGGGTGATTTTTAAAGCATTGCCACAGCGAAAGTTTCCAGAATTGTTTTCTGCTCAAAGCAGAATTTGGGAATTTCCTTTTGCCAAGTGGCTTTAGTTATTCCTGGAATATAAGTGAATAAAGGCATTTCCATAAATCATTGGTTTTTATTGTTGTTTTAGCTCCTTAAACCAGCGAGATGATTTGATCTTTTTAGGGATTTCCTTCAAGCACAGAGCTGAGGGATAAAGATGGATTTTGAATGCTGCAAAAGTTTTCTGTCAGCAAAGTTCTTCCGTATTTTCTATCAATTTTGAAAATACTTTTGTGGTGTCAGTAGTTGTCCCACAATGCCACACGTGCTGACACCTCTGCTGTCAAACCATGGAACAATTTTTATTTATGTGGTGATTTGTGTGTCAAGGACTGCAGGAATCAAGGCTTCAGCTCATGTCTGATGGAAAGATGAGCAGAATTTAAGCTCTTGCTCCCTTTTCTCCTAAGTGTGGGCAGGCTCTGAGGGGGTTCATTGCCCCAGCTCTCTGTTTTGATGAGTGTTCTGCAGCCCATTACAGAAAACAGACATTCCTGAACTGAAAATAAGAAATAAAAATGTTGTTTGATGCAATTTTGGTTTCCCAAGTCTGAAAAGCCTTTTCTGACTCCTATGCAGATAAAGTTGCCTGGATGAAATCTGGTGTGCAGACAGAAATATCCATTCCTGCTAAAACCCAAACCACTTCTTTTGTACATAAATGAAATAAAAAGCCTTCAAGAATGGGAGAAACAGGTTTTCCTTGGATTCCAAGCACATGATTCCTTCCTGAGGGGGAGGAGGGTGCTAGAAAGAGACAAAGCTTCCATGAAGTTATGAAGTTGTAAAAGATGCTCTGCACTTGTTTTGCTCAAGGGTTAATTTAGGTCTGAAAATGCCCCTCAACTTGTCCTCCTTATGGGCATCTTCTCCCTGGAAGACTCTTCTTTTATCTGTTCTCCCTGATAATTGTGCCAAACACTTCTGCTTGGCTCCTTTGTTGGGGGCTCCTGATGAAGTGTTGAAGCTGAGAAAAGGCCCTGGCATCTTTCTGCACAGGACCTTTGCATGATCAGAAGGACTTTGGTTGATGCAGGGTTCTGTTTTGTGCAGAGTGGCCCTACAGACATGACAAGCAGCTTCTTTAGGTTTGGTTTCAACACCACCAAGGAATCCAATTAACAATGATACGAGAAGTGATGAAATGTTAGTCAAAACAGGTGATGTTTTCTGAATTAATTACCAATTTAAATGGGCTTCTGCTTTGCAAAGGCCACTGGAGGACTGTTGGTACAACCTAAGGGTAATTTACAGCTTTGTTATGACCTGGAGACACCAGGGGCTTGGACTGACCCTGAGAAGGTAAAGGTCAATTGATTGGGATCAAATCAGATCAAACCTTTCTGTCTTTAACACCCCCAGTATCTTTCTTTATGTGCCTGAATGCTGAAGATTGGTAGTACCAAGCAATTATTTGCCTTCATCTGGAGTTGCTTTCATCCATTCTTTCCTCTATGCTGAATAATTTCATGATTAGTAAAATCCATGGAATCTTCCCCTAACCACTAATTTTATCATTACATTTCTTTCATTCCTTCCTGAATCTATGAGAACATCACTCTCTCCATCATAAACTTAGCACAGAACACTTCACTCCATAGCTGTTCACAGTATTTTATTTATGCTACTTATTTTATACTATTTATTATTTTTAATTCATTTATTATAAAATATTTTATTTGGTATGCAACACGACTTCTGCATTATAGCTCAATTCCGCCAAACTCTGTATTTTATCCCATTTAATTTAATTTAATTTAATTTAATTTAATTTAATTTAATTTAATTTAATTTAATCCCAGCTTCCTAAACATTCAGATCCATCTCTTTCTGCTCCTTATCTGGTTTTCTATGAATGGGAGCCATTTGGCCTGTCTGACATCACACACTCTGCCAAACAGCAGAGAAACGAGTTGGAATTCTCTGAGCCTTTCAATCCCTGCGCCAAATTCTCAGTTGTCATCAGCTCCCTTGCCGTAATCCTGGGGCTCCACAACACTTCATGGAAATCTGCTGACACAAATGGAGCCTCTGGAGCTGAGATCCGTTCTTCCCTTGCCTGATGGGAAGGAAATTTTTTGTACATCCTGGTGCTGTTTTGTGCAGCCTGGCTCGTCAGCGATTGCCACCTTTGTCCCCCTGGTTACGGAATGTGCTGGATGCGGCAGCTGGGATGAACTGCTGTACCATCCCCACTGAATGGGGCAGCGGTCACATCCACTCTTGGCAAATGCTCCCAGCCTTGGATCCCGTTCCTCGCATCCTGATGCTGAAAGTTCTGTTTACTACAGTTTTCACAATAGCCTTTGAGAACGAGGACTCCCAGAACACAATAGTGAACCTCCCCAGGAGTTGCCAAGAGGGGAAAAAAATCCATTTCCTTCTCTGGCAGTGGTGGGATGTAGGTAAGGCTGCACAGCAGCCCTGGCCAGCACGAGGGGCAGAACAACACTTTTGGCTGAAGTTTCATTTGAGAAAATGTCTTTTTTTTGTTTTTTTATCATGGACCATGGGAGTCTAGAATGACTTTTGTTGCTCAAGGAGATTCTATCAGGAGAAGAAAGGAAGATTTAAGGAGAAACATTTAAGGGGAAAGGAAACTGTGGACATCTCAGTTCTCAGTCTGCCCTGCAGGTAGCAAGAAATATCATTTAAAATAGAGGCTGCCCTGAGTACCTATGGAAAACATGAGGACATCTTGTTTGTAGGCAGAGCATGTCTGGAAAACAGACATTCCTGAACTGAAAATAGCAAATAAAAATGTTGTTTTCTGCAACTTTGGCTCCCAAGTTATAATACGGTTTATTAAATATCAGTAACAGAAATTCTGGCATGAAGAATAGACTGGGAATACCCATGAGGAGTTTCTGGAGATGTCAAACAGTCAAGAGAATTAAGCAGAAGGTACAGAACTGCTACTCCAGGGTTCTGCTGGCTCTTCTGATTCCCAAAAATCCTTTTCTTGCCTGGGAGAAGGGCAGAGGGGTTGAGGTGAGTAGCAAGGACAATACCCATGGTATTTTTTCCTCCTTTTCCCTGGAGAGTGGGGAAAGAACGGCACAGCTGCCGTGAAAGAACTGGGGCTGGGCCTGGAGACCAGCAGCTCCTCTGAGAGACAACACAAGAGAGACAAAAGTGCTGAAGGACTCGGTTTGTACTGGAAGGGAGAGCGAATCAGGACAGGGCTGGGTGGATAAAATCGAAGCAAGGACACTTTGTTGGGAAAGGGACACGGAGGAGCCAAACACACACGAAAAGAAACACAAAGAGAAGACAGATGAGAAGAGGAACTCCATCTTCTGGGTCCTGCCATTAGGGTTTCCCTGTATCTGGTATGGATTTTAGCAGGATGGGTGTTGATTTTGATTCAGTCAACAAAACGAGAGCTGTGCTCTCATACTCAGCCGGAGTGTGGCTGTTCTGCAGGCATGAGGCCTTTTCTGGTTTGTTTTTTTTTCATTTATGGTGTTAGTTTTGTTCATCTTCAGCAGCATTTACAACAGAATTAGTCAGACTTGTGCTCAGCTCAAAGGACATGTTTTTTAAATTAAGCTTCAGTCGAAGAACAAATGGATTTAAATAACAGGAAAATGTGTTTCGTGAAACTTTGAAAAATTCAGTAAAGCCCCAAACTTCAAAATTCTGGAGGTCCAGTGACACCCCCTGTATAACCTCATTTATTTCCCTCATCTCAGTTACCCTGTGCAGGACTGCTTGAAATTCCCAGTGCCTTTGGAACAGAAGAGAGCTCTTGCTTTCCACACCTCCAAACCCTCCCATAACTTCACCTTCTCGATTCAGAAACCCCAATTTCGGCGTTCTGGCCCCTGCAGCGGGGGAGCTGGGCACGGTGGCAGCACCAGCAGAGCCCAGGTGAGGGGCACAGGGCCAGCCTGGGGCAGGTGTGCCCTGCTGGGGCTCGGGGGGACTTCTCCAGGCTGGAGTGGCCAGATGCAGGATTGCTCTGGGGAAGGGGAGGATGAGAGAACGAGCGTGGGCGGAACACGGGAACTCTCTCTGGTTGGCTGGGGCTGCGCTCCGAGTGGAAATATGCTGACTTTTGTATGTATGTGATAAATGTGTTTTAAGAATAGCAGTGATTTCTTAATCCAGTTTTGCAAGTACAAACAATTACGATGCCTTGTAAAAGAGTTGCTTGGATTCCGTAGTCCCAATGTAACAAAGATCAAACTGCCTTTCAGCTCCTGCTGGTCGCTTTAACTCCTGCTGGAGGGAGGAGGGCAAGGAATGCCGGAGCTCCAAATGAAATATTCATATCTTAATTTTTTATATGAACTTTTGGGGGAAAATACTCAAAGTGGATCCTGCTTTTTTATTCTTTCAAGCACTGGTGGCTTTAAACACGGTCGCTGGTCAGTGCTGCAAATTCCATGGGGGTTTTCTGGCACCCCAATGTTTGAGCTCTTCAGGACAGAGCAAACCAATTTTCCCTCAACACCTCCTACATTAATGATGGGATTGGCTGGATCATGCTCTTTTTAAGACACGTGGAAGACAAGATGTATTTTATTGCGATATGTACGCAGCTGTAGTTTAGTTTTAGAAAGAAAAGGAAAGCACATGATGAAGCTTAAGCTCTGTGTGCCCCAAAAGAACCCAAATGTGGATCTTCAGTCAAAACACAAAATGTGCATTGCTGAGGCGCCCCCAGTTTAAGCCCAGCCCCTGACCAGCAGTGCTGCAGTGGCATTTGAAAGCACAGAGGGGATAAATCAGCACAAGGTGTCCCTGTTGGCAGGAGTATTTCTGTGTGTATGGGATAATCCCAGGCCTGCCCAGCCACACGTACTCTGAGCTTGCATCCCAAGGGTGAGATATTCCCTTAGCACAAGGGTGCTGAAGGTGTTTATCCTTTGAAAGCAGGGAATGCAGAATCTATGGGCAAAACTGCAAGGGAAAATGTTATAAAAATGGGGTTTGTTTCTTTTTGTGCTGCTGCAGAGTTCTGAGTTTAACTGCAGTTGTAACTTTCCTAAAGGTAGCGCGGCCAAGATCTGCTTCAGAGCCCATGGGTGGAAAAAACCCCAATCCCTGTTTCTCTTTTGCTGTTCCCTCGTTTCCCTTCCATCTCCCAGTTGTGAACAGGGGGAATTGGCACTGAGGTGCACTTGGGTCAGGGCCGGAGGAACAGCCCCAAAAATCTCCTTCCTGCAGCTGCAGTAAAGAAAGTGAAACGTGGTGTGTGCCTGTACTCAGCCAAAGAACCGAATGAGGAATTTTTAATTGGATGGGTGTATTTATTTTTTTAATTTCGAGTTCTACCAAAGGTTTTCCATTTACAGCAGGCTTTTAAAATAATGCAATCATTTTCAAAAGGAATTTGTTATCAAAGGTAAGACACGGTGCATGATTTGGCAATATTTCTGTAGGTCACTCAGTTATTTGTAGCCTTCTCTGTTACTTATTATTTCCTCTTTTTGCAAACCCCTTTCATATGATTTCTTATTGCGTGCACATGGAAGTTTCCAAGCTAAGCCTGCCCAATCTGAGTCTAACAAAAGAGAAAAAAAAAAGAAATTATTAATTGTGTTTGAATTTGATCATTCTTTCAGTTTTAATAGCATTGGGGATCTTAGCCTTAAGTGAGCTTGGAACCAGCACTAACAGGAGTTTGGTGCTGTGTGATGCTGGGATAACTGGAGATGCTCTGGGCGGTGGGATTGGAGGGATGGGGTGGGATGGGGTGGGATGAGGGGCTGCGTGTGGGGTGGGAGGTAGAGCAGGATGTGGGGCTGGGTGCGGGGTGGGATGAGGAGCTGGATGCAGGTGTGGGATGCAGGCCTGGATGCAGGGCAGGATGGAGAGATGAGACATGAGGCTGTGGTGGGGCGGGAGCCGGAGCTGGACGCAAAGCTGGATGTGGGAAGGTGTGGGAGGTGCGGGATGCAGTGACTCTGGTCACTGCCATGACCGGCCCTGGCAGCGGTTC
The DNA here is from genome assembly GCF_049639895.1 of Pseudopodoces humilis. Classification (NCBI taxonomy): domain Eukaryota; kingdom Metazoa; phylum Chordata; class Aves; order Passeriformes; family Paridae; genus Pseudopodoces; species Pseudopodoces humilis. The sequence continues at coordinate 3,478,120 of NC_142212.1, read as the reverse complement.
CGCAGGGCTGGAAGCGGATTGGGATGTGGGTCGGGATGCGGGATGTGGGATGTGGATGGGGATGGGGATGGGAATGAAGTTTGGGATGTGGTTCGGGAAAGCAGTTCGGGATGAGGTTCGGATGAGGTTCAGGATGAGGTTTGGATGAGGTTGGGCTGAGGTTGGGCTGAGGTTGGGCCGAGGTTCGGCTGAGGTTGGGCCGAGGTTCGGCCGAGGTTCGGCTGAGGTTGGGCCGAGGTTCGGCTGAGGTTCGGCCGAGGTTCGGCTGAGGTTGGGCCGAGGTTCGGCTGAGGTTCGGCTGAGGTTGGGCCGAGGTTCGGCTGAGTTCGGCCGAGGTTGGGCCGAGGTTCGGCTGAGGTTCGGCCGAAGTTCGGCTGTGGTTCGGCCGAGGTTCGGCCGAGGTTCGGCTGAGTTCGGCCGAGGTTCGGCCGAGGTTCGGCTGAGTTCGGCTGAGGTTCGGCTGAGGTTCGGCCGAGGTTCGGCTGAGGTTCGGCTGAGGTTCGGCCGAGGTTCGGCCGAGGTTCGGCTGAGGTTCGGCACGCCCCAGGGCCGCAGCCCCGGCCGGGAGCGCCGCCTGCCGGGCCGGGCCGGGAGCGCAGCGGCCCCGCTGCCGGCCCAGCCGCGCTCCCTGCGCTGCCCCCGGGAACCGGGAACAAATCCCTGCTCCCTTCCCAGCACTGAAACCAAGAGCAGGGAATAAACCCAACAGCGGCCACTCTTCGTTCTAAAACTAAAGGAGAACTGAAAGCCGCCTTGTCAAAACCCCCCCCGGAGTTTTGACCCTCTAAAAATCACCTCTTTCGCTTTTTCTGCAGTATCTTACACTTTGGCATAATACTGAGCATTCGGTCTGGCAGATGACACAAGCTGAGATCCAAACCCTAGGTGGAAAACTCTCAGGAATAATTACAAATGAATTAGTGAGCAGCCATCCCCAAATCAACAAAATCCATCTCCCCGCTGCTTGCATCACAGCGGCTGGAGGAGATGTTTGCCCGGCCTTGGTGGGGCAGGGTGTGGTGGCAGCTGCTGGGCTGCTGTGATGCCTGGGAATTTGGTGATTAATGGAAGTGCCAGGAACTGGGAACACGTGAGGGATGCATTCCCAGCAGCCCAGGCAGCAGCGGGGTGGCCGCAACAGCTGGGGAGTGACAAAGCATTAATTCCACACAAGCAGCTTCCAGGAGCTCTGGGCATTGCAGGAGGGATAAGGCAGCAGACAAGTTAATTAATATATCCTACTAATTTCCCTTCTCTTTGTTTTGAGGTTTTTTTTTTTAAAATAATATTGTGATCCAGTGTTTTTACAGAAATTTTCCCTGTGAGTTTCCCTTTCCCAACCCATGGTAATTATATGAATATCAGGAAGCCAGCAGCCAAAGGAGAATTACAAATTATCTCCAGTGAGAAATGGCAATAGGCAAATCCATCCTGACCAAATCTGCTCTGGGGAAGGGGCAGGGTGGGCCTTTTCTGCTGCTGTGAGATTTTGGCACGCATTTTCTGTCTGCTGTTGCAAAAACTGATGTGCTGGAGTGAGAAATAACACAGGTTATTTGTGCAGTGAAGGGTGAGTTACAAATATTGTGTGTCCTGAGAGGCAAGGGGCTGATGTGAGCTGTCCACTCTCGTGATCAAAAAGTAGTTTGGGACTAAGATGTACAAAACTGGAAAATATATACAGGTAAGGCTGCATATATAAATGTACAATAATAATAAATAAACATTTCATTCCTCAGACAGCACCTCATAGTGGCTTTTATTTCTTTTTGAATCTATTTTAGGAAAATCCTCCTCCTCTCCAGGAGCAGGAGGGGCTTGCTGAGGTGCTGCTCTCTCGGGTGAGGGTGCCACTAAGGGACCCACTTTAGGTGTCCCCACCTCTCCTCAGGGCTCAGCTGCTTGGAAGGGTCCCAGAGCCTCTTGACCTCTGTTCACCAATATTTGCTCCCTGAGGTTTGTGTTTTTCACAGCAGAACAAATCCACGGGGCTCCTGCTGTGCGGTGTCAGCGCTGGAGAGCAGCAGAACTGCCCAGAGGCACCTGCTTTCCAGGAATTTTTGGGAAAACAGCTGGAGAAGAGAGCTGCTCACGAAGGAGGCTTCTGTCTTCTGGGTCCTCTTTAGTCCTGAAGTTCTCACTGGATCGTGACAATTACAGAACACAATATTTGTGTTTGGGAAATGGGTATTCCCTGCATTATGAGTACACCTTGGGAAATATTAATAGACAGAGTAACCCACACTCCCACTTGTTTAAAATGTAAATTATCCCTGTGCTAGACAGCAATCCATTCAGCAACATTATGGCATTTTCTGGCTCAAATCTTCCTTACAGCACACTCAGGATTTTTTGCCTTCATTGATATCAAAGTACAATTGGCTTGTGAAGGCAATGGACTCCTTTTGGTTTGGGTTTTATGAATAAAAATGTTTTCCTCAGCAGCAGATTGGGTGCCAGTATTTCACAGAGTAAACCACTCTCCAAGAAAGTGACCAACTCCTGCAAAATTGACATAAATTAGTTGAATTTTTGCAAAGCCACTTCCAAGATCAGCTAAATAAGCAGAAAATCACTTGGCTTTTTGTGAGCGTGTCAGGAGCTCAGTGAAAACTGAGGTTTTGATCAATTGTGCTGTTAAATCACTTTGGATGCTGATTCAAAAGGGCATGGTGCTGAAAGCCACAGCTGGCACGAAGATGTATTCTGGATTAGGTGATGGATTGTGTTTTGGAGCTGCATTGTGCAAACTGGGCACAAAAGCTGCTCTTGACTTCATCACAATTTCATCACCTTTTCCAGCCTTACTGATCTCAATGCAAAGGAAATGGGCAGACACCAAAACTGATTTTAAAGTCTGTCCTAAAGTTCATGGATAGAACCTGGGAAATGCAATTCCTGTTTCAGGAGAAGGAGCAGACTTTCTGGAACACTGACAAATAAGTGACAAAGACTGATTGGTTTTAATGAATGGGTTTTTTTTCTTGTCCATGTGGGTTTTATTCCCATATTCCCAGTTTGTAATCACCCTGGATTTTTCAGAGTCCTGTTCTAAGAACGAGGCAAACTGGGAATGTAACTTTGAGATTTTTCCACTTCTTGGAAGCCACTGTTTAAAGATCACACTGCCCAAAGGAAATGTCAGCTCTGTCACGTTCTGATGACGAAATTCAGGTCTTGTGACATCTTGCTAAGTATGCACAGACTGCTATTGCTTCCTGGCAGCGCTCAAGGAAGTGATAGGAATATTAGAAAGCAGGCACAGGGTGGAGAGGAGGGCTCAGTTTTAATCAGAGATTTGAGAGCAGAGGTGCCAGCCTGAGCTGCACTCAGAGGTGAGGCAGAAACGTGGGCAAAGTCCGGGTTCAGGTACGAACTGCCTGAAATTTGGTCTTAACTTTGGTCAATGGCAGGCCAGGAACAGGCTTAAATGTTCCTGCTTCTATATTTCTAACACAAACTGGGCAGTTCTGTGAAGACCAACCCCAAAGACACACAAATACTCCCTTCTCACAGGTCTTTCTTGTGAGGAGAGGAACAGAAATATTCATTTTCCACTACTGGCACAACTAAAATCCTGTCTCAGAAGTAATTCTGGCAACCCAGCCGCAGCAACTTTAACTTGGGCTGGCTTAAAGTGATGGGTGCAAAGTCATTCCTTAGAGGGAAGAAGAGAAAACCCCTCAGAATTCTCCTGCTGGGTCTACCCAATGGTCAATGTAATTTAGTGTTCCATCTCTAAGGGCACTAGGAGAGGCTAATAATAATAATAATAATAATAATAATAATAATAATGTGTTTTACTATTTTAATTAAATATTTGACAGAGTTAATTTTGTTAATCATGGCACTTTGGTGCAGTACCCAAAACACAGACTCCTGATCAATGAGAATTTTATGAGGTGTCCCACTTTTCAGACTTCCACAGAACAGACAAAATTCTGGGGTTTTTTTGGAGAATGCCAAAATCATAGGGTTAAATAAAAAAAAAAAAGAAAAAAGAAAAGAAAAAGGACTAATGAATCACCAGCATTACCAGGGATGTTTGCTCTCCCAATTCCATTTGTTCCAAATCCGAGTTTCCTGTGCTGTGCTGCACTGACTTGCAGCAGGGAGCTGCAAATCCGGGGAGCAGCTGCTGAGCCCTGCAGGCCTGATCGCTGCTGGGCAGAGCAAACATCCCCTGGGTATCCCCTGGGTATCCCCTGGGCATCCCCTGGGTATCCCCTGGGCATCCCCTGGGCATCCCCTGGGCATCACCTGGGCATCCCCTGGGCATCACCTGGGCATCCCCTGGACATCCCCTGGGCATCCTCTGGGCATCCCCTGGGCATCCCCTGGGCATCCCCTGGGCATCTCCTGGGCATCCCCTGGGCATCCCCTGGGTATCACCTGGGCATCCCCTGGGCATCCCCTGGGTATCCCCTGGGCATCCCCTGGGCATCCCCTGGGCATCCCCTGGGCATCCCCTGGGCATCCCCTGGGCATCCTCTGGGCATCCCCTGGGCATCCCCTGGGCATCCCCTGGGTATCACCTGGGCATCCCCTGGGCATCCCCTGGGTATCACCTGGGCATCACCTGGGCATCCCCTGGGTATCACCTGGGCATCACCTGGTATCCATCCCCTGGTTATCCATCCCCTGGTTATCCATCCCCTGGTTATCCATCCCCTGGGATCCATCCCCTGGTTATCCATCCCCTGGGATCCATCCCCCAGTTATCCATCCCCTGGGATCCATCCCCTGGTTATCCATCCCCTGGTTATCCATCCCCTGGTTATCCATCCCCTGGGATCCATCCCCTGGTTATCCATCCCCTGGGATCCATCCCCCAGTTATCCATCCCCTGGTTATCCATCCCCTGGTTATCCATCCCCTGGGATCCATCCCCTGGTTATCCATCCCCTGGGATCCATCCCCGGTTATCCATCCCCATATCCAGCAGGGAGGCTGCAGAGCCGCTCCCAGAGCCGGATCACCGCCGGGTTCCGTGCCCTGGGCCCTTCAGGAGAAAGCAGCAGGGAAGGTTGTGGGTGTCCCAGGCGGATGGAGAAGGATGCTGTGCCCTGCTGAGTCACCCGGCAGCACAGCAGCCAGGAGCTGATGCAAGGCTGCGTTTATCAGCGGAAGATCTGCGCTAATCACAGCCACACCTCTTGTTCCGAGAGCTGCGAGAGGAGCTCTGTGCCCTCACCCTGCCCGCACTCCCTAATCCCCACCGCCAGCAGGAAAGCTGGAAAACCTTGCAAGGCTGCAGGAAATAGCAGGCTTTTGCCATGCAAAAGCACTTCCAAGGAGGGAAAGCTATTCTAATATTCTGATAGTGTTCTAATATTTCTGATATTCGAATATTTCTAATATTCTAATATTTCTTTCTTGATGCTGCTGCTGCTTCAATCAGTGCTGAACGATCTGGTTTGGAATTGTAGCAGGAATTGTATTGAATTTGTAACAGGGATTGTTTAAGGTTTAATGGAGTGAAAAAAGCAATGAATTCTCTGGTTTTGGTCACTTCTCTAATTTTGCCCTCAATGTCAGATGGTATCATTTGAATTAAGTCATTTCTGTGTGTAAGTTAATGATGTTTTGTTACCACTGGAATGAGGACTGGCAATGGTGCTTCATTTACTTTGTGATCAGCTTGATTAAGGAGAGAGGAAATTGTCCTAAGAGTGTTAAGCTTGACCTGGTGAGAATTCTGATAAATGGTTCTAATTTCTGCATCAAAGAAAAACCCCAAAAAACCCTCAAAACATTAAGCTGGATTTTAAATTTCCTACAGCATTAGTGTAAATTAAAAATTCCATTTTCAAGAGAGCTGAGGGAAATGGGAGATCAATGTATTGCTTGTTTTACTTTAGAAGCTCTCCAGTTTAAAAAATAATTGATATTCCTTCTTCCACACCCTCCTGCCATAATTATGTAAAGAATCTGGATTATGGTTCCGACTCAATTTAACTGATTTATAATAAGTCACAAGCATACCTTGCCTACTTGATGATATTCCTTTAAGGTTGTGCCAGTCTTTCCATTATTAAATCATGTTTAGTGTTATGTACTGGTGGCTTAAAAAAAAAAATAAATTCATTTCAAGCTTGAACTTGCCACGCATTCTCAGTTAGCCATTTGTGTGAGGGAGCACAAAACCCATCACTGCTAACAGCTCAACACTCTATTTTGCAGCTTAATGGAAATTTTGGCCTTTTTTTAATGTTCATTAATGAGGTCTTTAGTGTGTTAATTGGGAGAGTAAGCTTAAAAAGAAGGAGGAGCTGTATTTTTGTGAATATAAACTGTGTGCTGCCCCCGTGGTAAATCTGAGCCACTCATAGAAAATCTGAGTTTTGGATTGATCAGTAAGTTTTAAACAGGAAAATTCAGCTACAAATCCAGGGGTCCCAGTTTCCCCCCTCTCCTACTGTGGATTTGTTGGTTTATATCTGAACCTCAGACTTAGATGAGAACTGCAGATATTTCTGTGTTTTTTTGTAACATTTGAGGTTTCCCATGCGCGTCACCCACGTCCCACCCTCATCCCACAGACCCCCACACGGGGACTTTGCACCTCAGCATCACTGACCAGTCTACAGGAGTTTTTTTGGGGAACAAAAACAAAACTCTGTGTTTTATAGAACAAAATAGAACTTATTAATGGTGGAATTCATGTTCCAGGAGGGTTAAAAATAAAACATTTAAGTCCTTCATGTGCCACTAGGTTGGGCTGAGTGCCCTTGCTGCCGCGTTTTTGCACGATGTGCTCAAGGTCTGAAAAACCAATAAATATTTGAAATATCTCCACCTCAGGAGGATGCAGCAAAACAAGAGGAGAGCAAAAATCCTCTCGCTGGCTTTGGCCTGAGGAACAAGTGGCCAGTGATTTAACCCTTCCCCAGGGTGCTGCTGCTACCAACACCCAGTTTTGTGTCATCAGTCTACAAAGGACCTGCTCTGTGTCCTTGGATGTAATTCTATTTTACTCCCCCTTTGTCAGAACTGTATTCAAATTGAGTTCAGCTTTTATTCAGTCAGCCTTTACTATCTGATATTTGTAAAGAGAACTGAGGCCAATTAAGCCTCCAGTTTGTTGGGTTTTCTTTTCATTTTAGGGTTTTTTTGTTTGTTTGTTTGTTTGTCTTGGTTAAGGCTTTTTTCTTAGCTGGGGGAAGCCTTTTTTGGGGAGTTGATTTTTTTTTGGTTTGGGTTGTTTTTTTTTTTTTTTTGTTGGTTGATTTTTTTTTATTTAAAAAAACCCCACAATTTTAGGCTTTTGCTGTATTCAGGGAGGGGTAGGCTGAGAAATGCATCCTAAAACCTCCTTGGTGGGGACATTGCCTGTAGCTGTGTGTTGTGAACAGCCCTCCCATCCCATCCCATCCCATCCAAGCTCTGAGCCCAGCTGCATCCTGTGCTCACATTTAATGCTGTGTGGGATTGCCAAGTGCTCTCTTCTCCAAAGACTTCCTAGGCTGGGCTCTGCTATCTCCCAGATCAGGGAGACAGATTCTGATGTGGCTGGAGACTCTAGACAGTTAAATTCACACAAATCCACTGAAGGCAGCTTTTCAGAAGTTGCTGAGGGCAAAATTTGGCTTTTTACAGTTTGAGGGTGGGCTGTTTAACCCAGACAAGTTTCAGCTTGTTCAATTGCAATTTAACAGTGTATTTTTCCCCCTGCTCGCTGTGTTCCTCCCAAGAGATGCTTGCACCTCCTTGCTGCATGAAAGGATGCCCGTATTTAATGTACATATTAAATAAGTCTGTAAATTCTCACATAATTTTACATTTAAAAGTCCCACTTGAGGTGTGTGTGTGTGTGGATAATTTTGTTAGGTGCAGGTATAGAAATAAACCAGCCTTTGCTCTTCCCTTTTGTATCTCCTCAAGACATGTAATCTACAAAGCAGGAGAATTGCATGATCAAATGTGCCAGGGTGGAATGCATAATTGTTCCAGAGGAGGGTAAGTCAGTTCAGAACTTGTACTGACATTCTTAAGGGCAGCAGGAGTCTTCTTGCCACGAAATTACATCAGCTCCCGTGGCCCAGAGTCAACACAAATGCTTTCCCTTTCTAGTAAAAAAAGGTGTGAAAAATGCTAATGTCTTCAGAAATGTACCCTAGAACAAAGGTGAGGAAAGAAATCCTTATTGGAGTGTGGTGCTCACCTGGAAGTGAACCTCAGTGTGACGGGAGAAGGGATTGAGACATCGTGAAAGAACCATTTCAGCTTTTTTCATAGATTCAGTCATGACTTGCAAACAGACAAAAAACCATCTAAATAAGAAAAAGAATGCTTCCTTGATCCCAGTTCAGAGACATTCCCACAGCAGGTGGGGCAGAGGCCTTTAAATTACAGGTCTCCTGCATACACCCAGATTTGTTACAGCTCCATCAGGCCATGAGCAAACCTCGCTCCAGCAGGGGCACACACAGCAACTCCCATTTCCAGGGGGTTCAAAGACCAATGTTTGGCTGGAATTGTGTGGTAACAATAACAGAGGTGAAGCCTCCAGCCCTCAGTGCCAGTAAATTTATTGAAATTGTCACCAGGACGAGCAGCAGCTCAGCACAGCTCCAAATTACCATCAGTGCTAGGCAGCAATTAGCCCTGGTTCAGCTGCTGGGGAGGGAGTGACTAATTTCCATTTCCCCACGAGGAGAGGGGAGGAAAGGAACATTTCCTTTCTCTTAAGCTAAAAATCTGGCCCTGGGAGCAGTTTGGTGGATCTATTGTGTGTGAGGCAAATCTCCCGTGGACAGGGAGCCGATGTGTCACCTTGGCAGCGGCGCTTGTTTGCACACTGAATTCCAGTGGCAGGGCTTTTGTGGCACGTCCTGTTTCTTCTTGCACCAGGCCACTGGAGTTTGGGACTGAAGGTAAAAAATAAAATCATTTCCTGTGGGGAAAACCTGCCCGAAGATTCCCTGTGCTCGTGGCACTTGGGGCTCAAAGCAAGGAAAAAAGCAGGAGTTGGGCTTGAAGCAGCCCAGATCTGAAGTTTTCGGTGATGATAAAGCCAGGATGGAAATTTCCTGTTTAAAGGGCCCATCTGGAGGGTTTCCAGCATCCCCAGCTCCCCAGGGCAGGGCTCACAGCTCCTGCACTCACAGGATGCTTTAAAGGATGCTTTACCCCCTCTGCTTTCTTTGTGTGTTAAAACCACTCCTGATTTCAGCCGAGGAGGCACTTTAGGAGAGAGGCTGTGAGATGCTCATTTTATTACAGCAGGTGTGAATTAAAGAAATGTCTCCTCACACACTTTGATTACCTGAAAAAGTTTTGCCCAGTATCTCCAGTCCCCACAAAAGGAGCCTCCGGTGGCAGAATTTGATGTGAAATTCCTGAGGGAAAGGGGAAGGGAAGCACCAGCATCTTGCTTTTCCTTAAAACAGAGCTGCTAAACCACAGGAATTCTTTGGGGGGATCACCTTGACTGCTCTGGGTGACAGGAAAATGAAACCCCCTCTTTAGGGGGGCACACTAGTGGAGCCCAGCCTGTGTCAATTTTAATTTCAGTGCCATCCAGGGTTTCTTCAGCGCTGCAGACATTCTGTGAGTGATGGAGCAGATCCAGCTGGGTAATTTTAAGTCCTTTCACTACATCACCTCTGAAAAGTGCCTGTCACTCAAACACTTGTAACAGACTTCTGAGAGGGAGCTCCCAAAAGGAAAAATACCAGCCCACATGCTCTACTTGTTTCTTTTCTTTCTCATCTGGAGAGACAACAGTTCTTTTGTATTTCCAGTGTAGGTGCTTTATAAATCTGCATGATTTTGTACCAAAATTCCATTCCTATTTAGAAAAGGACAAGAAGAACACGAGCAGCTTTAATTTTTTACTGTTTACTGTAGCTGTCCTCATGGTGCTGGGAAGCACAGGTCGGTGCAAGGCAATAATAACAACTCCAAATCTTGTCTTTAGGTAATAAAAATTGTTATTTCTCAGAGGTTATAAAGCCTTGAAAGAGAACTTGTCCTGGGAAACTCAAGTGTCAGATAATGTGATACGGATCAGTCTTTAAACCCCACATCCACCCTTGGAAGTGCTGAGCAATGTTAAAAGAAGTTAAAACTTCAGGCCCAGTAAAAAAAAGCAACACAATTTTGTTTTGTTTAAATTGTTCCTCTTTCTAATTTTTTTGTGTTGTAATTTGTTGTTAAAAAACTCCCAAACATGTCTCTCCTGGGCTATCTTAATGTGAAACAGGGGATGTTGTTTCTGTTCTTCTTGGCTTATTTTAAACCTAAAGAACTGATTTGAGACTTAAAATATTAGTTGAATTCTTTCCCTTTTTGAAAAAAAAAATATTATCTTTCTTAATCTTGAGTTAATTTTTGAGCTGCAATAATTTAGCTACGGAGGAATAAATCACTGTTTCATGAAACTTGATGTAAAGTGTCATCTCAAGGTGGAATGCTCTTCCTCAAAAAAGAGGAGGAATTAGAGAAACTGATGGGATTTTGCAAATTTAGTTGCTAATTTGAATAATTGAATATGCATTTGGAAAACTAATCACTGATTTCAGGTAGCTATTTTGAATCTTTTGATAAGAGATTTTTAAAAATCTTAAAAATTTTTGTTTGGAGGTGCATGTCTAAGGGAAAGCATTTCCTTGTTGGGGACAGGTATTGTCATTCAGAGCTTAAATCCATTTGTGGTGACACGTGGGACAGTTTAGATGGTCTCTCTTAAATTGCTCAGAGTCCAAAATCACCTCTAGCTACTTTTGGTATGGAAAAATAAACTCTGCTAAGGATCAGAATTTGCAAATGGTTCTTTGTTTGCAGCGCTGCCTTGCTGAGCAGCTTTGCTTTGCCAGGGGAGCAGAAAGGCAGAGCACAATTAAATTCCTTCTGGAACAGGGACCAGGAACAGGACCCCAGCAATGGCTGGAGAGGTTTGGCTTGGATATTTGGAGAGAATCCTTCCCCCAGAGGCTGCTGGCACTGCCCAGGCTCCCCAGGGAATGGGCACAGCCCTGAGGCTGCCAGAGCTCCAGGAGACTTTGGACAGCGCTGCCAGGGATGCCCAGAGTGGGATTGTTGGGATTTTTGTCCCCTGTACGGTTGGACTGGGTGATCCTGTGGGTCCCTCCCAGCTCAGGATGTTCTGGGATTCTGTGCACAAAGGATGAGAGAGCTGAGTGTCCAGATGGAAAAGGGAACTGGGTCCCAGCCACTGGCAAGTGGTGTCCCTTTGGATGCCCCTGTCCATCCCAGGCCTCCCCCAGATCCCACCTCAGCCCTGTGCAGCCTGGCTCCTGACACACCCAGCCCCTGCAACCCTGCTGGGAGCTGCTGCTGATGCACAACAGGAAATTTGTATTTGTAGTACTCAGCCCTGTCAGTGCCCAGACAACTGCGGTGCCCTTCCCAATTTCGTAAATTGGAGCTTCCCTGGACGTGATCCGTTCATTGAGGCAGCGCTGGCTCGAGAAGGGGCTTTGTTTTTGTCAGGTAGGAAGTATGCAAAGTACACACGGTGTTTACAAAGAACCTCAGTGCTATTTTGACTAATTTTTACTGGAGAGTTAGTGGTTGTTTCAAAGCTGGATTAGTCACTTTGACCATAATTACAATCTCTTGAAATCTGCTTCAGCATTTCAAGCTGGCTTCAGGCCTAATGGTCAGAAAGCGGCTCCATCTCCATCTCAAGACTATACTTGACTAGTAGCTCTTATAGCTTTTATTGTAGTTTTGTTTATCTCGTAGCTTTTTCCTGATTTTTAAGTGAAAGGTGAATGCAGATGGAGCGCTGTGCATGGAAACCTGCGGCACCGCGAGCTGCCTGTGAGTGCAAAGGTGCAGGTGAAGAGCAGAGCAGTGCTCCCAGGCTGGGGCTCACACAAATGAGCCCCCACAGACACCCAGATTCCCACTGGAATTCCCTCCCCAGCCCAGTCCCATGCCATAACTGGCTGCTCAGACCTCGCACGCCGAGTCCAACCACAGCCCCTTGGAGAAGCGAGACAAAGCAGACGCTCCAAGCTCGAGCAGCCCTCCATAAAACCTCCCTTTTTGCCCTGATTCTATTCTGGAGGTGTGCTATGGATTGAAATGCCTTAGCCAAGAGGCAGAGCCCGGGGAGGGGAGCGTGCAGCAGCTTGTGTGTGACACTCCTTGGCACGCTGGCACTGCGGGGAGGCAGCGTGTTCTGCACACTGTGTGGGAGGAAACACCAGGCACCTTGGATTGCATCATCCCCCTGGCTTTTTTTTTGTTGTTTTTTTTTTTTTCTTCCTCCCATTTCTTTCTTTTTTGTCTTCCAGATGGTAAAACAAAGGCTTGTAGTGAAACCCGTTTTCTCCCAGGAAGAGGTGGGAGGGAATTTTTATAGGAGCAAGAAACTTTGCCTCGAGTCGAAATCTGGGGCCTGGACTAATGAAGTACCTGTAATTCATATTGTGCTAAATACTGCTGAAACCAGGCATGTACTAATCATGAACCATGCCAAACTATGCATAATTACTATGCTTTCTCTGTAGCAGTAATTAATTTGCGTTAGCAACTTTGATTAATCTTTCTAATCTAAAAGTAAAGTGCTTCTCAGACATGAAAGGCTCTCCAAGTGCTCAAGGTGGTTGTTGCAGCCTTGTGGAGCGTGTTTCAATCCAGTGTGGGGCAGGAAGGGGACAAAGCTTAAAAGAAGTCAAAGTCTAGCTGATATTTATGAAGTAACAGCTAATAAAAAGAGTTATAGCATTCTGTTAGGCCGCAGAATTCATCAGCTAAGCGACAGGCTTCTGTCCACAGTGCATTCCTCCTGAAAGAAAAGAGAATTGTCAGTCAGAGAGCTTCTCCAAGGGCTGCTCCAGAGGTGAGGGGCTGAGATTCCATCTCACAGAGGGCAGTGAGTCAACATTTCTACTGCTGCAGCACAAACTCACCCAGAGATTCATTCTGGTCTCACCCTAAGGCCTGCTCTAGGCAGGCTCGTCCAGCTCTGGTCCCAGGCCGCTCGTTGTGGTCAGTCCCACAAGGGCCAGCAGTGCTTCCTGGGCCAGCTGGAGCTGCCCACTTTCCAGGAAAGACGAGTGCTGAGCTCACAGGCTGAGCCTGCTGACAAGCAGAGCCTCCTGGGCGAGCTCAGCTCCCGCAGCTCCGCGCGTTAGAGTTTCCACACGGCGCTGCCAACCTCGCGGGCTCTGCACCCAGAGGAACCCGGGGCTGCTGAAAGATTTGTGTCATCAAAAGGTGATTGTGATTTACCCAGGCTCCATGAGCTACCACAGCTCCAAGAGCTAACGTTTCTGAGGCAAACAGAGGTGTCTCTACAAACCCACTACAAATCCAAGTGGGTTTTTAAGTGACCACGGTGTTGCTCTTTCTCTCCCTCAGCCATGTTAATATTATTAAGTTATTTTTTTCTTGTTTCCTCTCTTAGCACTGCTCCCTGGCAAGGATTGCACGTAGCTCATGATAAGAGATTCAGAATGACATGAAAATTGTTTGGAAATGGATGGTCTAGAGATTAGTAACAAGCTTCAGATTGATTCAGATGACTTTTGTTAAAAACTGCTGCTACTGCCTCAAAGACTGGGATCAATTCTGTTTGCACGAGTCAGAGAAATATTTTCAAAACACACAACTCAGTAGAAAATGTAAATGTGATTCCTACAATTTGTAGGGTGTTTCTTTTATAATGCTGATTCAACAAAGGAATTCATTGTGATAGTTTATTTTCTTACAGCTGTATTTGTGTCCAAATATTTTATAATCATAAAGCTACCCTCTTGATATCAGTCAAAATAGACAATATATATTGATGTCAGAACAAGCTTTGTAGAAGACATTTTTTTTAAATCAGGCATGGGACTTTACATTTATTAGAAGGTGTTCACAAAAATAAGGGGAACATCATGCATATTCTTTGCAACTAAACCCAGTTATGGTTACAGTCTGGAAATAAATTCTTTAAATAGACATATGGAGATACAGTAGTACATATACACTCTATTTATGACATTTAGTGTACTGATAACTCCCAGCAATACATCAGAAGTCCACAACCAGCTGATGGAAGGATTGGATGAGGAGGAAGAAACTGCTTCAATTTCTCACATTATTTACGTGGCTTGACGAGAATGTCAGTGTGAATGGCCTCCTGAATGGGGGAGGCAAGAACAAGTCAAGACCATACTTGTGCAGTACAAAACATTTACACACGAAATACACATGCATTGCAGGGCATTGGAAATGGGCAAAGCCAGGAGAAACCCATTCCTCAATGCTTTATTAACACAATTCTACAAAGGAGTCTCAAATAGGATTATATACTTCAGTCACAGTAAGGCCACAAAATTACAATGGATAAGGACCTTAGAATCGGACATTCTGTGGGAGCAATGGAACCCTTCCTTCTTTCCAGGCGTTTTTACGTGTTCCTGGATGGCATCTCCCTCACCAAAGTCCTCCTGCTATTTATTTGTGTTTCTGTAGGTTTAACATATTGCTTGGTACAACAGTGAGCACAGTAGAGAAGGGTACTGGCACAGGGAGAACAAAACCTATGGGACATTCACGGCGGTGTCGGACTCGACCAGGTGGACACGAAGCTGCCTAATCAGAAAACAGACTAGCAAAGGACTTCCTCAGGTTCCGGATGGTCTCAGCTTTGGCCTCGTCTTCGTTCACGGACGACCTGAAGAAGGAGGACTCTGTGAAGCTGAAGGCGTTGGTCAAGGACTGCGACTTGCTGCAACACACAAACACAACAAGTTCTGCATGGCCACGCTGTCCCCCAGCCTCCACCCCCCGAACACCCGGGTCAGTGGTGAGAAGAGGGGAAATTGTCCCTGAGACTGGACAAAAATGGGCTTTTGCCACCAGCAATAGTTATGTCCCACACAACCATGCGCCCCTGACTTCAGAGCAAGACTTGAGGATAATATTTCTTTCAAGGAACACACCGGGGTTTTGTTTTCTTTCTACAGATCTGAATTGGATGGTGTGAATTGGAGCCTTGAGGAAAATGTGGACCTGGCTACCAAATCCAAATCACAACCCAACAGGGGTGATTAATAATTGTGTTTTGGTGAGGCTGCAAACAGATGTGCACAGAGAAAAATCAGGTATTTTACAAGAGCTTGAATCCTAAATTGTAATGTGCTCTCCCTCTGTCTAGATGTATTGAACATCAGATCCTTCATAGAGGCTTAAAGACATTTTATATCTTTGAAAAAAATACCTCAAATCAGATATATTTTTTCTTTTCTACAGGCAGTGCCTGGCAATGCTACTCCATTCTTAGTGCTATCATGTAAGTCCTGTGTAAGTTCCCAAAAGCATGAAAAACATTACAAGGAAAACAAGAAGGAAAGTAGCTAAAGTTTAAAACTTTAACTCATGACTTGTCAGACAAAATAACATCTAAAAAATAGGCTTGAATTGAAATAGAGCACATTAAGGAGTAATCAGCTTTTTACAAAGACGTCCCTACGTTGGTAAAATGAGTTACCTGATTTCATTTTTCATCTCAGTACAATAGATTTCAGTTTTGGCTCTAGTAAAACTGAAGCACTTTCCTTATTCAGATTGTCTCAGACTCCTCACGGCTTGCAGCTTCTCTCCTTCTAAACTAATAATGTACAGCAAACAGTGCTGCAGGCATTTTAGGTTTTTCATAAATTATAGTTGTGCTAATGAGAATAGACTGATAAATGTTTGTTTGTACTCACTGAAAGAGGGAGGGTGGGAAGCAGCACTTGACTTGATTAGTAACACAATAAGTAGCCTAATTAAATATTTATTCACAGATTAATAACATGTACATACAGGTTAGGCAACAGCATGTGGGTGAATACAAAGCATACACATGCAAATAAAGTTAATCCTACAGGCAGGAGATCTGAGCCTTGGTGTGGACCTAAAGCTGCTTCTGAAAGTTAGAAAGCTGCTCTTATTATGGCTTGTGTCTTAAAAACTTTCATTTCTCCTTTGTTATTTTATTTTCAAGAGAGACTCTTCCATTTGAAGAAGAGAAAAATGCATCTGGATGCGAACAAAAAGCTTGAAGGAGAAAGCTGGGAAACAGCATGTGGCAGGGTCCTCCTGTAACTGCTCTTGGCTGCTTTTCTTCAACATCAGAAGTTAAGTTTCAGACTATAAACTGATTTCCATCTTGCTTTTAAAAATCCATCTCTCTGTTCTCCATCATCTTAAATGACGGATGAATCAATTTGGGGTTTATGATTAAAAAACAGAATAAAGAAATGCATTGTCCCAGGGAGGCAAGGAAAATATTGTCCTCTTTGCACTGTGCCGTCATCCAGGATCTCTTTGGCACTGAGCTGGGCTCAGGGGAGGACCCAGGGTTGTTTCCCACTGGTGTTAGCACAGGAGTGGGAGGAACAAGGGGATCTGTGTTCCTTGGAGGAAACAAAGACTCCGTGCAGGTCTTTGTACATACCAGACTAAGATGTGTCTGAGGTTCTCCTGGCAATGTCAGGGCTGCTGTGCTGGAAAACTGCACACCTCTGCTGATGCTTCCCTGAGGTTTCTGTTGGCTGGGTTTGAGCTCTGAGGGGGGATTTTTCCGTATTCCTTACTGGGTGCAAATCAGTAAGGAATCTTCCAGAAGTGGGACAACCATTTATTAAATTATTTTTTTTGAGTTTTGTGCAGCCTTCTCTGGGCAGGGCTTGAGCACTCAGGCAGTGCCACTGCACAGCCAAGGGCAGCATAAAGAACCAATTTGGTAGCCACTGTCCAACATTATCCAGCTGGGATTGTGCCTTTGGAAACGGGAATTTGTTGTCTCAGTGACTGCAAGGTTAAAAGTTGAACGAGATAAGACTTCCTCTTGGAGGGCAGGCTGACAGCACACCCAGCCCGTGAGTCAGTGGCACCAAAAGGAGGAAACAAAGACAAGAAAGATGATGCTTTTTCAGACCTGGCTGGGGCAGAAATTGTGCAAAGGGCAGACAGAACTCTGTGTGGCGCTTAGGCTAGAACTAATGCAAGCGGCTTACTTTACCCCCATTACCAGGGATTAAGAACTTTTTGAACTACTTAACCTCATTTTCAACTTGGGAACAACATATTCATTTTCCCCCTGGCTGTCAGAACAACCCCCAAATCCCAGTTACACAAAAGCTGCGCTGCGAGAAGAAGAGCGGATAAAGCGACGCTTACTTAAGCTGCGGATGCGACTGAGGCTTCTGCTGTGGCGCAGGCTGTGGCTCTGGCTGGGGCTGTGGCTGTGGCTCTGCTTCCTTTGATAACCTGGAGCTGGGAGGACCTTGGGCCTGGGGCCGTGGCTGCTGGGTGGTGGGTCCGGGCGGGCGCTGGGGCTGCGAGGCTGCGGGCTTTGCTGCCTGCCCCGCGGGGAACACGCGCTGGGGCTGCAATGGCTCCTGGCTTTGGGATTGCATTCCTTGGGGATGCACTGGGCCCCCTAGGTTCAGTACAAGAAAAACTTCATCATGTTATCGTTGCAAAGAGGCCTTATTCAGACTTCATATCCAACACTTTAAAATCACCCTCTGCAATGTGATTAACTCTACTTTCGAGGCAAAAGGCTACTCCCGTGTGCTCGCATGGAGGCAATAGCACTATTCACACTCATTAGGAACCTGCTTGGAGCCCCCATGAATCAGTCTTAAAATTGCTAAATAGCACCCAATTTATCCCAGGTACTGACTTCAAACCAAATCAATGGAGTTACACCCAGAACAGCTTTGGCCCAAGTCAAGGAGAGGCTGTGAGGTAACACAGTAATAATATCTAATTCAGCAAGACATTCACTATTTTCTGTGTAGTTATTGCAGTTTTCTTCCTCCAAAGTCTTAAAATCATTTCTGTAATATTCCTCTTAGATTCACTCTTACAGCAGTAAAACAATCTCATGCTGAAATTTTCTGGCTAGTTGAAAGTATTTTCATAACTTACTTAACCCCTTAGTGAGATATGTCAAGAACATTACAAGAAACACAAGAAAGTCACTATTAACTCTTTACCAGAAAGGCTCTTTACTGGCAAACTGCTGCGGGAAGTGTGAAACTACAACGTGCAGGAGAGACTCAGGCTGTGAAATCCATGGCTGAAAGGAGCTACAGCATCATCCAGTGGGGCTTTTTTCCCTGCTTTCTGACTGAAATAATGCTGTGTCAGACATCAGGGCTTGCTGCTTGTATCTCAGCTCCCAGGTCTGACTGGGGTTTCCTGGACTCATGGTTGTTATAACTCAGTTTTAACTCTTGCGTATGAAAATGCACTCAGGGCATCTGACTTGAGGGGAGAAAGGATGGGATGACATTCTGAGTGTTTGTATAATGCTTCACTCAGGACAAGAGCTGTTGTAAATATCAAAGAACACAACTGGAGCTAGACCTTCTGGATACCTGGGAACTCTTAGTCTTGCACAGATATTTAGTGCAAGTAAAACACTTATTCTGCTCAGGTCTCTAAAAGCAAACCTTCATCTCTAGATGTACTGCTGCAATACGTTATTTTTCTTTGTTTTAAGACTGCTTTTATGGTTAATTTTCCCCTCACTGCACAAATTCCAGTGTGTGTGTGTGTGTGTGTGAGGACAGCACGTGCTAATGCCTCAGTGAGTTTTAACACAGTTGTAGCAGTGTGTTGTGGTGTAGAAAGATAAATAGCACGTACTGAATGTTAAGGAATGTGCCTTCATTGTTTATTAATTTGAACCACTTTTGTAGGAAATATTTGAAGGTGATAACATGGTCTTGCAACATCTTAATAAGGAGCCTTTTCTTATTAGTCTCCTTTCACTCAATATTGAAAACCAGAAAGGTTTCTTTCCCCCACTTGTACGTACAGGCTTGAATGCCAGAAACTTTACACTGAAGACAGATATAACTTTCTTTTATTGCACATTAAGCTGTACAAGAGATTTCACATAAAAGATATACTGCTGTCACATTTCCAGCGTTTGCTCACTTTCTTGCAGCTGGGTTGTACAAAAGGCAACAATCATGAAAGAAACTTTTACCAAAAATAACTCAACAGAACTGAACATTAAGCCTACACTGTAAAACATCTGTTCCCTGTTACCCACAATATTGCACCTAAGCATGCTGACATGCAGAGAGACATCTTGGCTTGTTTCTTGGCTGTGGGATGTAGGAATTGTGTGTGCCCCTGCGAATCCTTCCCAGGGAACAGGCTGGAATCCTGTCTGAGACAGCCCAGGTCTTCCACACACACACACAACACACAACGCACAAATGTCGTGTGAAAAGCACTTGTGAATACTGGCACTACTCCATGCAAAAAATACCAACTGCTCAAAAGGAAAATCAGTCATCAGATTCAGCTCTCCACCCCAGGGCAGTATGGTTTGTTCTCTTTTAGGGTGTCTGGAGGAAAGGGTTTGTGAACCTGATTTCTGGGTGGAATTTCCTCGATATAGAACAAAATAGCCAATGCCACCGTTGGAATGATCACTGACCCAGACAAATGCTGATCACTAAAGCAAAATATCATGTAATTTACTGATAAGTAGTAAACAGTAGCACTTACCACAAACATTTAAATAGCTAATAATGCATACCTTAATTCTCATCTCACCAGCCAGCTCATACAAATAAAAGAAACACTAAGAATGATGAGACTCACTGATAACTTTTTCCAGTGTTTGCAGGGAAAACAGACGTAGAACATCAGGCTGTTTTCCCTTTAAACATAATTGTTTGCACTAAACTAATGGCCACTACTCATCTTTGTACATATTCAAGATGAAAATTATAGTTTTGTGGCTCGCTTGCAACTCAGCTTTCTGGTATGCCAGCAGTGTGCAGCTTGTGATTCTAGGCTAGATTTCTCACAACAGATCGACTGCCTGCCCGTGGAGCTCTCATAGCATGGCATTAGAAATCACTTATGTAAAAATCACAAAGAATTTACCTACAGAAAATCTAGCAGTTGTCAGGCACCTCAAGTCCTTTTTGCATGTTTGATGTCGAGCAGTTCTTAGAAACCCTATTTATGTGGATAACGTCGGGGCTGGATTTTCTTTACAGCTCTCTGGATACTTGTAGGTGTAAAATAGGAGACCTGAGTTGGTAAAGAAAACCACTGACATTTTCTGTCTTGCATTTTCTATACCCAGGATCCTCAGCTGGTTAAAGGTACCTCGGTCTGCCATCCCCTCACTTCTCAGTATTTGCAATGAAATGAGTTCTTACAGGAAGTTTAACAGTCCTTGAGGTACTTCTCACTAAATAACCTGGGATTTAAATCTTAGGTAAGTATAAGATTTTTTGAAAGTATTTGCATTAGTTTTCATTAAAAATCTCCATAGATTTCTAATTCAGAATGACAACAAAAGGTACTACTTAATTGAAATAGGATACATTAAATACTCACACTTTCACTGAGATATTGCACATAGGTGGCCCATTTACATAGCTTTGTAGCTAATAATTTAATGCAGAATTACTAAAAATATGAATACCAGTATGTAAAATAGAAGATATTTTAAATATTCCTTGGGAAGAACTGTATTTCATGGAGTCCCCGAAATAGCAGACTTCCACTCGCATATAAGTAAAACTGAAAGGTCAATAAACTTTATAAAATTATAAATAAAAAGCCTCACTAGCAAATCCTAATCTAGACTTTTAAAAATATCTCTGGATCACCTACCTATCTGTCATGCACACGCACAGAAAAATAAAGGCTATGAGTACAGTGTGCACACACTCACAGAGTAAGCAAAGGGACGGGGGCTTTGCACCTCGGGGGATTTTACTGAACGATATCGAATACTCCAAAAATACTGTCTAACCATCCAGGATGTACAGTGGGCTCTAGAGAGGCACATTCTTTGTACACTGTTGACAGCAGCCCTGCAATCACAAGTTTTACAGAGGAAGGTTGGAAAGCATTACACGCACAGACAGGAACAAGGAAACAACCAGACGGGAGAGTTGACACTGCATAGAAAAAACACAGTCCAGGTCAGCACTGAAACAATGGCAAATCAAACAAAACTGGGATGCTTGCATTAGGATTGTTTGTTTCTTTGCTTTCAATTTGGTTTCTTTTTTTGTTTTTTTAAAATTGTTTTTTCGCTTTTCATCTCTGTTTTAACCCTTGCTTTTGGTCTCCTTTATCTAAGTAGCCTGGACTTGTTTTGGTCCTACTGCAACGCCATTACAGTCGAGAATGTACTGTAAACAACCTTGAGGTGGTGGTCGCTGAGGTGGGATTTTGTTTGGCTCTGGCTCCTTTAGTGATCCACTCTGGAAAATACATTTGAAAACAGAAGAAAAAAAAAAAAAAAAAAATTAGAGTAGTTCAGTTTTAATTTTCCACTAATTTGTCTTTATTTTCATTAGAAAACTCTTTACTGCTGGGGCTGAACATATACTTTAAATTTATTCCAGATACCATTTTTTAATTTAGTTGCTGCCTGACATGATATATGAATCCTGGCCTAGGCCAAGGCTGAGCTCTTACAAAAACTGTTTTCCCTTTGCATCATGTGATCAGGACGCGGGGAGTGCCTTCCCAACCTTACCTCCATTTGGGGAAGGACTTTATCCTCAGTTCCCAGGAACCATTTTTTTTTTGTATCTCAATGCTTCTGCGCTCTTTTTTTTCTTTTCTTTTTTTTTTTTAGGACAGACTGGAGAGGAAATGGATTTCAACAGATACCTTTGTGTAATTTAAGAAATAATTTATTTTTAACAATGTTCACTTGTATCCAGAAGCGTTTGCACAGCAGGAGTTTTGCCAGTGACAGTTTCACTTTGATTTGCTGGCTGTAAGTGGGGAGGGAGGTGGGCTGCTCCAGCTTCACTGTTTTGCTAAGCAAAATGGAAGAAGAAAGCAAAAACCACAGACAAATAATAAAAATAATTGAAATGACTTCATGCTTCTCCATCTGACATGTTATTAGAAACACATGTAATACTTCACTTTTCAAAACAGGAGGTTTATTTGGCAGCATCCTTTTCACATGGATACTTGTGAAAGGAAAAGATGGGCCTGAATCAAAACCTTGGAGCAGAACACCCTCTGGGAATAGTATTTGAATCCAAACTGTGTCCTAGGCCCATCTCTAATATCTTGAAACGTGAAAGATGTTAAATCATTGGATGTAATAGCTTAGGATTTTTTTTTTTAAGGATCCAGAAACCAAATTGCCGTCTGTCAAGAGGAAAAAAAAACGCAGAATTTATTAAAGAGCAAATGCAAAATCAATTAAACGTGTTTCTTGCAGAGCTTACTGGGTTTTTTTTTCTGATAGAATTGTATTTGATCTCGCTCCTAGTGCTTTATTTACGGAATAAATCTTGCTCCCAGTGCTCTGAATTCCTGCCCAGCAATGCAGCTGTCGAGTTCCAAATGGCACAGCAGCTCTCCGGTGCATGCAGCTGCTGCAAGTTGCTGTGTCTGCTTTAGCTGCATAAACAAAAGGACACAGGGCAGCTCTAAAACTCTCATTATTCGGCATTACCAACCTGCAGGAGACCAAAGGAAGGGTAAAAGTGATCCACACAAACTCTGCTCCTTGATTTACCTGACCCAGTTACACAGTTCCTGGTGAGCATCACTAAAGGGGTAGATAGGTAGAAAATAAGAAAATTTTGTGAGGCTGGAGGAAGCCACCAGAGAATGTCCCAGTGCTCCAGAGTGGGTTGGAGCCCTCTCTTTTTGTTTCCCTCCTTGCTGTGATTTTCAGAGCCTCACGCGGGAGCCCCGCGCTCCCTGGGCACCTTCAGGGATCCGCGTATCCACTCTGGAGAACGCGCTCCCTGCATTCGCACCAGGAGCTCCGTGGGGAACAGGGCAATCAGCCCAGAGTGGGAAGCTGAGAAGGAGCCCTGGAGGAGCAGCTCCTGCCCTGTCCCAGAGCTGGGAAGCTCCTGGAACCCCTCGCTCTGCTCCTGGGGCACCGGGACGTGCACAGAGCTCTGGGAGGGAAACCTCCGAGATTGGGCCTTCAAGAACTGCATGAGTTCCTTCTGGAGGCCCAAACACACCACGTGGGTTTGTTAGAAAGCACACACCGTATCTTATAATTATCATGATTAGCACAGGATGAGCTCCCTACCCTTCCCAAGGGCCCCAGTCCAACCCAGGGCTCTCTGCAGTGGCACTGGGTGGCCAGGGAGGATATGAGCCTTATCCTTTTTCCACTCAAACAAAAGACTGTGTAGGTAAAAGTCGTGTTTTATTTAGAAACAGCTGGCAGTTTAAATTCACATCCACTTAAATGTTAGAGCAACATCTGCAGGGCCTCTGTCTGGCCAGTGCCTCGAGGCTGGAGCCAATCTGTCATTTGCACCGAAATGTTTTGTGTTTTATCACACCTTGCACTGACTCCACACGGCAGCACCAGCCTTTTCACAATCTGATATCTCTCATCTCACCAAGAAATGATTTTATCCTAAACAAAGCTCTCAATAAACATTACAGGAGCTCGCTAATTCTTCCCTCAGCTCTCCTGAGAGTTGAGAGCCTCGTGCATTTTCTGTTGAAGGTGTAGTTCCCCCTCTCCAGTCACTGCAGCTGTCCTGATTTTACCACCCACACATCCTTTTTTTTTTATTATTTTTTTTCACCAGATATCACCTGGTGCTTCCAGGAACCTCACCCACACTCCAGGCCAATCACATGGGTATATTACTTTGGCTAATTAGCCAACCCACCCAGGCTGACCCAAAAAGTCTAATTAGCATTACATTCCTAATTGAGAAATCTTACTCATGGTTTTTCAATGGTCTGTAGTAATCCAGCCCTTTTCAAGAGTCTTTCTTTCAGACAGTCAGAAACCTTGATACTTGATATTAAAGGCAGGCTTTGAACCAGCCTTGTTTGCTACCCTGAGCCAAGACCTTTAATAAAACCCAGGCTCCTTCTGGAACATCACTTGTTGGCAAATGAGCTGCAGACTGCTCTTCTCACCTCTGCAAGGTGGTGCCAGAGCAGTTGTGGGAGCTCCTCTCTGAGCAGAGCTGCTGGACCAGACCTGTCCTGCAGATGGATTCACCCCTCTTGCTGATTTTCTGTTTCCCTTCACTGCCCAGCCCACAAGTTCACCCTCCTACCACCTTCTTGTAGCACAAGCATGTTGTCCTGTGCTGCACCTCTGATCTGCAAACAGGCTGGCTTCAAACACTGCAGGGATCCAGGGTCAAATGCAGGATTTTACCATGGAAAATGGCCCTGCACAGCTCCTCATTTGGATGCTCAGGGCTAAAGAACAGGATCAATGGCACAGGAGTGTGCTTGGGGTGGTTTAGGACCTAAAGAACAGGATCAATGGCACAGGAGTGTGCTTGGGTGGTTTAGGATTACCTGAGTGAGACACAGTGGCTGGTGGCAGGAGGAGGAGGAGGAGTCCCTTTGGTTTTCATTTTGTGCCACACAATTTTCACATCCCACCCAAATTCCCAAGGAGAAGGAGTTGCTGGTACATTCTCTAGGGCTGCCTAAAGGAGCTCTCCTGCCCAAAGGGGTTTGCTGTTTATATAACTGCCCCCCAAAAATACACCTTCACCTGGGGAAGTCTCCAAGGCACATGAATGCTGCAAATCCACTCCAGGGATTTCTCAGCTCTGGAGAGAACAAGTGAGGATTTGGCTGCATAATGACCTTTAGGAATATTGGCTAATTACAGTCAGAGACAAACCCCACTACTTATCTAGAGTATAAACATCTCTAGATGTCCCTGTGGCACTTCCTTCCTTTCCACACTTAACCTGAAACTGTCTCCTTAGAGTTTTAGGGGTAGAACTGGCAGAAAAACCTGTTTATTCTTCAAATAAGTTGTGTTAGAATTTGAATTTGATCATGGCATTACTTCTTATTCTACCTTTCTATAAATGCAGATTGGGTTCACAGACACTTGAATTTTGAACAGTCTGAAGAATGTTGAAATGGGTGGGAGCAAAAGCAGCAACTTGGCAGGGAAATAGCCCTTGGGCAAAAGAGATGCTAAACAGAGTCCCAGCAAAAATTGATTTTGATTTGGCTGAGGCTGAAGACTTTGTGAACTGTAGTTGGAGCACGTAGAGTTGTTTTTGGGTCTCAATTGGTTTTCTTTGTAATGCAAGGACAGGAGCTTTTCATAGGTATTTCAATATTTGAGGGGAAAGCCATGTTTTTCAGGTCAAGGAGAGGGATCTATTGAGAGTTGCCAAAATATGAGCTGAGTTAGAGCTCGTAAAGGAACAGGAGTAAATAGTAAAACACTTAAGTAACAGGAGAAGTAAGAAAAAAGGTGATTGTTAAGGAGAGAGGTCATTGAGAGAGTTTAAGTGGAGAGTAAATAGTAAATGAATGCTTGAAGTGTTATAGATTATGATAAACACAGGAGCAAGGGCAAGATGGCAGGTGGGATAAAAACTAGAAATGAGATGCAGCTAAAAATGAAACATTCTTCATCTCAGAAATGAAAACCAGCTGACTCACGGAATACAGAATTCCACACCAGACCTCTCTCTCCAAGTTAGGAACGGCCAAGTTACACTGGACAAGATAAAGCAGTAGCACTACACTGAGGGTAAGGATGTGGCTGCTGAGGAAAAAAGCAGTTAATGAACAAAAAATACTGGGAAGGACCTTAGTGGGATGCAGAACTCAAGTAGACTATTAATTAATTAATTGGCACAAAAAAAAGTAGGTGTAGATGATACAGAGGTGGAAGACTGTGAGGGCAAAATACTCTAAAGAAGGAAATTGATCAGTGGAGTTAAAACAAAAATAAAATAAGAAATTTTGGACTAATGACATAAATCTGTCACCAAGGCAGAGCTCACTCACGAATTGAAATGTAATGGGAAAGATTTGTGCAGTGAAAACCCCAAAATCTCATCACAGCTCAGTGCAGCCTTTGGAAGAACCCTCCTGCTTAGTTTACTAAAATCAAGGGGTTTTATAAACAGAAACTGGGGGCAGAAACCAAGCCAAAGGACAATTCAAACCAAGAAGAAATGTGTATAAACTGAATAAAACTGGGCTGCAAATAAGCACATGCTGTATAATTTAGCAAAGCAGTGCAATACTGAAATGGAGCATCCAAAAACACAAAACTTTTCAGGAACTTGTTGCTTCCTGCTTTATCCCTTCAGCGTTCAGTGTGGCTGGGGCTGGTTCAGACCTTGCCCTGCTCCAGGTGACTCTGGCTCAGGTGATGCACCTGCCCCGTGGTGTGGCACTGAACAGAACTATAAAGACGTTGCTATTTGCTGATTTTTATATTTCCTGTGGCCTGAGAGAAACAGTGACAGCTCCAATGGAAAGATGAGTTTTGAAAATCCACCTTCCTGTTGCAAGGGGGGCAGCAAGAGGAGAGTTCTCGCCTGCTTTTGACTCATTTTGATTTTGCACGTCTCCAGCCTTGCCCTTCTGCACTGAGGGAATCTGTGTGGAAAACACACTCAGCAAAAATGGGGCCAGCCTGGGCTTTCTTCACCTTGGAGTTGTGATAAAGAATTCAAAACTTGGAGCAGCTTTTGTTGTTGCCCAACAAACTTTCCAAAGAACCTCTGCAAAACCTGTCAGAGTCTTCCCCTGAATGGGTGGAAGTGACTGCTCAGAGCAGAAAACAAGCTAAACAGTGAGATTTTTACTTGGAATTGCATTTTAAAAATGCTCTGAAAAGGTTTTTTTTTTTAAACATTAAAGAGTATTCTAAGTTTGATTTCATAGGCTGTGCTCCATTGCTAGATAACCCATTACTTCCCGAACAACAGCTTCCTTCTTGAATATTTTTACACAAGGTCTTAAAAATCATAAAATCCTAGAATGATTTGGATTAGAAGGGACTTTAAAAATCATTTTTTTTCCAGCTCCACCTGGGCAGGGATGCTCCCAGCAGAGCAGGTGGTTTGGGGAAGCTGAGCACCGCAGCAGGAGCTCAGTGCTGCTCTCATGGGTGCTCCAGCGTTTTCCCTGAGATGCTGGAACAGCTGAATTCCCACTGTCCATCCCAGACCTATTTTCTGTTATTCTGCTGAACAGAAAATAACCCCACCTCTCACTTTGATCAGGTTTCCAGAGAAGTAGGATGTCAACTTATCAGGGAAAATGAATTTCTGAAGTACCAGCAGTTATCAAAGATTTCTGCTTCCTTCCACAGCCAGGCAATAATTGCAATGGACAAGGATGCTTTTTCTATTTCTTCTTCAGCTCTTTTATTGCTTGAAGATATCAGATTTCCACTCGTGCTTTTGGAGCAGGGAACATTCAAAGCACGCAGTTTTCAGGCAGCTCTTCCCAGGGAAAAGATTCCCCGCAGGCAGGGAGGGAATGCAGAGTCTGGGATGGCAGCGAGCTCCCCCGTGTGCTGACACTGGTGTCAGGGGAGTTTGGAGCAGGGAAAGAGCTCAAAGGCATGGAAAAGCAGGGAAAAGGGTTCAGGAGGTGCAGGAGAACATCCTGTGACTGGCAAGGTGAATTTCCTCTCCTCTTTCCCAGTGTGCAGAGGAACATCCACATTCACTGTGGATAAAATCCCGTGCTGAGGGTTGGAGTTGTAGGGAAGGTTTTGACCCCTGAGCCCAGGGGGTGAGCACCATTTTGGGGGATGCTGTGCTGTGTCTGCTCCTCCAGTTTTAACAAAAAGAAAGTTATTTTTATGACTATTTTGAAATAGGGGGTGGCAAGCAGTCCTTGAGTGAACAGGAGGAGCTTGAAGTCTGCAGGACTTCACCGTGAGCCACAGATCCATTGTTACCGGATCCATCCGGAGCTGAAATTTATCCTTGGAAATGAGAGAGGCTGGAAAAAAAGATGATGGAGCAGCCTCAAGCCCAGTCTGAGAACCCCCATTTTGTGTTTTTTGGGGTCACAGAGCCCTGCAGTGGGAGGGGGCACAGAAAAGAGGCGCTGGGAGAGACACCTGAGCTCTCCCCAGATTAAACTGAATTTCGGGGATCTGCCAAGAGCCAAGCCTGACATCCACTCCCAGCTTCTCTTCTCGCTCCTCGTGCTGCTGCTGTCCTCAGCCACCCACTGCAGCTTGGGGGGCTGCTCTGAGCTCTGAAAAACTCTCTGCTAGAACTTGAAAGACCTTGGAGGAGCATTTTGAAGCAGCTGAAGGCAATTTTGCTCTGCTGGCAGCTCCAGAAGTCCATGCCCACATTCTGGAGCTGGAAGTGTGTCCAGTTGTCCAGTGTGAGAGCTGCTTTATTTTCTTCTTCTTTTTCTTTTTTTTTTTTTTTTTTTTTTGGTACAAGTCAAGGAAATCAGTTGAAAAGGAGCTGCTCTGGGATTGGATTCTTCCATAATTTCTCGTGGTGCTTCTCCTTGTTTAAAGATTTTGACACACATGGTCCTTATTGAAAAGAAACTGTGGGATTTCTGGGGAGAGGGGCAGAAATCCTGCAAGTTAAACAGGGAGAAGAGCCAACCCCTTCTGCTTAACAGAGTTTGATTTAAAGGTCAGAGAAATCAAACAGAAAAGTCAAGTGGAGACAGGGAATAAGAACAGAAAAAAATAGAGAGGAAACCTCCACCACAGTGGGGCAAGGAAGGGAGACCAAGGAAAAGCCTCCAAAAAGAAAGATATTTATGTTAGGTTCAGCTTTAAAAAACAAAATCAGAGAGTAAGAATAGATGAAAACTAAGATTAAACAGAAATCAGAAGGATGTTATATGAGATAGTAATTACAGCACTAAGATAAAACAGAGAGGTGCAGCCTGGGCTCTCCTGTCCTGTTTGTGTGTGACAGCTTTTCCCTGCTCTGGAGCTGGGGGATCACCACTTCCCTTGCTCGGATTTGGAAAAGGATGGCTTTGCTCGCCCATGGAATCAGGAGAATTCTTGCAGTTTCCCAAAAAATGCCTGTGGGACCGAAAAGCTGCTCACCACAGGAGTCTGCACCAAGAACAGACAGGCAACTCCATCGTGCTGGGCTCAGGGTTAATTTAAACCCCAAATATTTCCTTTTTTCTTGAGGGGAGGGACCTGGAGTGTCAGAATTCCCAACAGCACCAGCAGGTTGGGAGATGATCAGGAGATCATCTGGCAGGAGGTAATAACAGTTAGGAAAAGCATTATTTTGTTGTGTGAATGAAGAAAAATATAGAATATTGCTATTGTTAATTATTATTATTATTTATAGTAATATAACTTATATTGTTATATGTATTATATTGTATTATATTGTATATTATATTATATTGTAAATTATATTGTATGTTATATTATATATTATATATTATATATTATATATTATATATTATATATTATATATTATATATTATATATTATATATTATATATTATATATTATATATTATATATATAATATAATATAATATAATGGAATAGAATAGAATAGAATAGAATATTACATTATATTATATTATATTACATTATATTATATTGCATATTATATTAATTATATTATATTATATTATATTATATTATATTATATTATATTATATTATATTTACCCTGAATATAATAAAATATAGTATATATTTAAATATAATATAATTTAATATAAGACCTTTAATGTATTGTTCTATAATTTAAAGGTTATCAGATCCCTTCAGAAGGGGATTCTTGGTGATTTCTTGGCACACTGAACCAAGCTGAGCAGGATAAGCATTATCAGTGCTTTGATTAAATCGAAAATATATATAGTATAAATGTATAAATGTATATTTATGATGAAATCACCCTCCTTTCATGGACACAGCTAAAATCCCGCAGTATTTGTACAGATTTATCCCCATGAATAAATAAATTTTATTTGTTTTGTAAATAAATGTATAAATAATCTTAATAAATAAAATAATAAATAAATAATAAAGAATAAAATAATGAAGAAATAATTTGTTTGTAAATAATTTTAAAATTAAATAAATTTTATTTATTTTCTGGGACCTCTGTTCAGTGGGAGGCTCAAAACCAGCTCAGAGCAGCTCCTGAACCTCCCTTGGCTCTCACTCCACCTGCTGGTGCAGGAGCTCAGGGAGGATTTGAAACCAATTATTTTCACTTTCACCATCACTTTGGCAGCAAAATTCCTGCTCAGTTATTTATATGTTGTGTCCTTCTCGATATTAAAGGTTTTTGGGTTTATTTTCCAGCATGAAATTTGGGTTTTTGATATATTGCGATACCTGCATATGGAATTCAAATGTTTTAAAATAAATTAAACTTTGTTAAAGAAATGGGGACTGTTTTAAATACATGAACTGCTCATCCAGGAGCTCCAGCTGAGTCCTGCCTCTTTTGTGGACTCAGAATTATTATTATTATTGTTATTATTATTATTATTATTATTACTATTATTATTATTATTATTATTATTAGTAGTAGTAGTAGTAGTATATTTTTATTTTTATTTTTATTTTTATTTTTATTTTTATTTTCATTTTCATTTTTATTTTTATTTTTATTTTTATTTTTATTTTCATTTTTATTTTTATTTTTATTTTTATTTTTATTTTTATTTTTATAATAATTGTGATAAATAATATTTGGAACTGTGCCCCAAATGTAACCTTTTACAAAGATGTGGTGAGCTCGGGCTCCTACTTATTTATTTTCTGCTGCTTTTCTTAATTCCCTGTGTTTATATTGGGATCT
This sequence comes from Pseudopodoces humilis, assembly GCF_049639895.1. Classification (NCBI taxonomy): domain Eukaryota; kingdom Metazoa; phylum Chordata; class Aves; order Passeriformes; family Paridae; genus Pseudopodoces; species Pseudopodoces humilis. The sequence goes on along the minus strand of NC_142212.1, from coordinate 3,447,595 downwards.
GAAAGAGGAACAGCTGTTCTTATATTTTTAATGACATAAAAACTGAGAGTTTTAAAACCCCTTTTGATTCAAATAAGCACACACAGGTAAACATCGCATTATATATATGTATATATATATATATATATTTATACACGGTTATAAACGTGCACATTAAGGCAACCTATGAAAATCTATTCCTTATTAAAATAATAATTAAAAAAAGAAGGAAATGCGTTACAATAAAGTGATGAAAAATTTTCAAGCATGGAGCATTTCTGATTTATAAAAAATACAGAAAAACGGATTTTTAATGTGATACAGCTTATGGAATAGAATGTAATTCCTTGAATAATAAGTACTAGATAAATCCCCAAGTCAGTTATTCCAGGAGAGAAGCCACAAGGTGTCGCTGGGATGCAAAAAAACCAAAATACTGCAGTAAAGGGGCACCACCTCCAGCAAAAATGAAATTTCAGAATGGCTTTTGACTTGAATAACCTTTGGAATGTGTTGCATTTCAGGTTGTGTGATTTCTGTGCCCCAGCAATATTTTTCTTTGCTCTTTGTGAGTTTTGATGCCAATGTTTTAGATTCTCCACCAATATATTTAGGAAGGCATCCACAAGAACCCTATAATTTTAATAATTTTTAATTTTGTAATGTGATTTTGAATAAAGTTTTAATAAGAAATGTAATTTATCTTACCCAGGACTATGATTTAGAAGGACTTTTATGGACAGTGGACTAATGCTGAATTCTCCATTTCCACATAATTCCATCCTAATTAAATGCGTTCTCTTTAGCTAAGATCCAACCACATAACTGCAATTTCTGGTCATCATAAAAAATTCAGTTATTTGAAGCAAATTGCTGCTCATCCTAAGTAGTTTCCTTTAAAAAAATCCCATGAAAGCCAAGAGATGAGAGGTGACAGAACTGTGACTACTCCTATGGAAATCTAGGGACAGGGAATTTGCTGATGGATTCATTTTCTCTCTGGAATTCACACTTTTTGTTCTTTACATTATCTCCACATGTGGTTCAGTTTGGTCCTTGGACAAGGAACAATAAAACTGGATAAATCACATAAAGGGTCAGGGAATGGAGAATAAACTGATTTTATAACTGGTTTATTAGTACTGGATAAACTACATCATGTAAAGGGTCAGGGAATGGAGAATAAACTGATTTTATAACTCCTTTTGCCACTCCTTTGGCACCAAACAGAACCAGGATGTAGCTGGGGATGCTCTGCTTTTTGTGATGTCGCCATGTCATGGATATTGTGCCTCTGGAGTACAAATTCCTTCCTTCTTTCCTTCCATTAAGGAAATAAATTCATTTTTCATTCATGGACAGTGCAACAGGACTGAATGAACATTTCCCTAACAGGATTTCCCTCACTCACACACCCATAAACATTTGCATTTTATGGTAATTCTCATGGACAATGTTATTTTCTCTGCAGAATTTCCTCCACCAAAATTCACCTCAGGACCTGACAGGCAGCTCAGAGTGGTTGTTTGAGCATTTTTATTGTTTTATACACAGCTGGAACAGTCAAGGAACGAGCCTGATGCAGCCTGCTCTGAGCCAGCTCCTGCACAGAGCAGCTTCACTGGGTAGTTTAACCTATTTTCTTGATTTTTTAGGAAAAAATTGAAAGAGGCTTCTCTAAAGATCTGTCAAAAGTAGTGAAAGAGGTTAGAAAATATCAAAATTTAAATTTCCACAGTTTTATTGCCTGCAACAAGAGCAGGTTTGTTTATGGAAAACTTTAAATCATATTCCTAGATGAAGTTCTATTTTCAGCGTGGTTTGGGGTAAAACAAACTATCATGATTTAAATAATGGAAACAACTTCATTTTTGAAGGATTTTCTTTTTACCATGTCAGGTAGAATTTCTGTGACTCCAAGTCTCCTCCTGCCCAACTTCTCTGCCCTCTGTGCACCAGCAGAGCTTGCTACATAGTCTGGACAAGAGTTTGCAGATAAACAAACAGGCAATGTACAAAACATATATTAAAAAAATATTATATATATTTATTTATGTATGTATTTTTATATATTATATATAAAATATATATTTGTATATATTTATATATTTTAAAAAATTAAAATATTTTAAATATTTAAAATAGATATTTTAAAATTTATTTTTAAATATATATATATATATATATTTAAAAAATCTCCCCATTCATATAGCTCTGGTTTAATGGGTTTAATAATCCCAGGACCTGCCCCTGTGAGTTCCCCTTTGGAATTTGCTCCCCCTGGCACCGTGACAGGGAGAGCTTTGCCAGCCTTCAGAGCCCTGCAGGGCCAACCATCCCCACCAGTGCTAAACAAAGGCTGATTTTCTCAATCACTGATTGGTTTTCTGATGGATGCTTAATTGGAGTGGGGCTGACCACTCTGGGCATTTATAAATTGAGACATGATTTTATGTACAATCCAACCCAGTGCTACAGCCTGGACTAAAAATATTAAAAATTATTAAAAATATTAATTATTATTAAATTAATAATGATTAAACATTAAAACCCCACAGATAATAAAGAAATTGAGAGCATGGCACGTCTGGAGCTCTATTATTGACCAGAGGCTGCTCATTTAAAAGCAGCAAAACTCAGTAAGTCCTCTTTGATATCTCCAGTGCTTTGGTTTCTACACAGGCACAGAGTTGATTGGGATAAATTAATTACTGGATTTGCATTTAGTGTGGCCTGTAGAAGTGAACAGTGTCCCCCTGCCTTGCAGATGAACTCAGTGTTTCTCAAGAATAGGAAATCATTTCTCCCGTTAGAAAAGGAGAAGACTCTTCAAAAGTGAAAGGGGCAGCTTTGTTTTATCAGACTGATTTTACTCTAAACCCAGCTAAAAATTAACTACACATGAGGAATTATCCGTGCTAGATTCTACAAATGTGTTTCATGATTTCCCCTTAAAGCTGGGAAGACTAATGGGTCTTTGCAAATAGAACCTTCAGCAGAAAATCAGGTCCCCTTTACCTGCCCTGAACTGGTAGAACAAGGCCCATTTTGAGAGTCTGATTGACTGAGAGGAAAACTAACAGAAATTGCAAATATTCTGAAGGACTATCTCTGTTTTTCACAGCATTTTTTTCCTCAAGTGTGATCCCTAATGTAAGGATAGGCTAAGGAAAAGAAGATTAATGTGGAATAACATCTTATTGCCATCAGTAAGGGCTGAATCCTTCAGGAAAAACCTAAACTAAACAGGAAACTACCAGAATTCCACAATCCCAAAATATTATCTCTGCATTAATCCAAAAGTCTTCTCTAAGAGCAAAAACCCCTTTCCATGGACAGGCTGAGCAACAGCAATGGCTGAGGGATTTAGGAACCTTCTAAAAATGCTTCTTGGGTCCTGTTTTCATTCTGGACTCAGGTGGGCAGTTTTTGGGAATGCTTGGAAACTTTATTTACTTCCAACAAACAGCCAGTTCCTTTGGATGGCAGCAGTAACAGTAAATGCTCCTCCCCCTGAGGCTGCTCTGAAATCCAGGACAGCCCACCCAAGACCGTGCAAATTTTTCCCTGAAATGTGAAATACCAAATGTGAATCCATTCATGTGACAGCGATATCTGTTATGACTTTAAATTTTGATTTATGTTGACTTGTGTTGACTGGATAACTCTAAACTGGACATTTTAATATCTGGATAATCTGTTGCTCCTAAAAGGAACTATTTTGGCTAAAGGTAATTTATTTTTTCCCCCTTCTTCTTTCTTTCTTTCTCAGTGCCCTTACAATGGACTTGAGTCATGTTGGATGGAAACTTCTCCATTGTATGTGGTTCTGTGGCTGAAACAATTTTGTGCTTAGTTTCAAGTGGCTGCAACATAAATAGAAGCCACACCACTTATTTTTTTCATGTGGGATGGGGTATTTTTATATCTTAAAGCATGATGAGGTATTTGAAGAACAAATTAGTCACTCTGCCTCAAGAACTGGTCTGTCTGAGGTAGGCCACAAAATTGTTCTCAAATTGTTTACCTGGTGTGGAGCCTGCTGGGAGCAAAAATAGATCCTTGATTTAGGCTTGGTATTTAGCTACTTAGGCTTGGTAATTCCTGGCTTAAAGTTTGGCTGATTCTGGTGTCCAGCTGATGCCTGTGGAGTGCAGAGGTCCAGGGCAGCACCAAAACCCTTAACAGGTCACGGGCAGGGTGGGTTTGATTCTATTTTACCCACAACCTGTTCTTGTTCCTTAGCATCCTCTTTGTAAAGAATTGATGTCTAATCTAAATATCTTCCAGTTTAAAACCATTCCCCTGCTGCTCAGTCTTGGTAAAAAAAGGAGTTTATAACCCCTTTTTTTTAGTACAGACCCCGCCCCCCCCAGGTCACCACTCATTTCTGACTTCTGTTTAAACATCCACCCAATTCCTCACCCATCAAATTCCACCCAGCAAATCCACACCTCTCCCAGCTTTCCTGTCCTCAGACCTTCTATAAAAACGCCGCACTCCCCACAGTTATTGAAAGGATCAGTACAATAAACCCCACATTTTTAAAGCATGGAAATAGAAAGACAAAGGTGATTCCTGGAAGTCAGCTGGTGGCAAGTCCAGGGGCAGAAGTCTTCATCCCCACACTTTACCTGTCAGCCCATGCAAGATAAAATAAGTGAAATGCATCTATTTGCAACATTTGGCCCATGTCTTCTACGATGCTGAACATATTTCAGGAGTTTACTTGATTTCAGAGGTATTTTTGTGAATTGCAGCACATTAAAAAAGGTCATAAGGTAATTAATTTCTCACAAGAACAAGAATTATGCAGTGTTATTTTTGACATCCTCAGGACAAAGGTTTTCTGTGACAGTGCTTCTTAGTGTTTCCATGATATTTTCTATATGGGACTGGAAGAAAACAAAGCCTGAACCCACAGGCAGAAACACAGCAACACTTGAACTTCTTGATTATGTATAGAGACAATCTTGTTGAAAAACATTAGACTGATAAAATGTGCTGTTGAGTTCTCAAATCCTTGAGGTTCCACAAGCATCCGAATTCTTGGAGGAAAACACTGAGCTTAATATAATAGACCAAGATGCTCTATTTTAATTTAATTTAAATTTAATTTTATCCTACCTGAGGCTGCTGAGTGGCAGTGGGTCTCTGAGGAGACGGAATAGGAGTTTTGGACAACATTTGGTTCATTTTGCTTACGACTAACTCGGTGATGTGCTGCCTGTCTTCAGCCTGGTGCTCCCCAATCAGGGGCATGGCACAGTCCATCACCTGCAAAACACAACAGGACATCAGGGCTGGGAAGGAAATTCCTCCTCATCCCTACAGGAGGGCAGGGTATGCATTTACAGGATTGGTTTTGGCAGAAGTGCACGAGAATTACAGGAATTCTACATGTTCCATCAGATAATAAACAAGAGAACAGCAAGTTTGCAATGCCTTCCCCTCCCAAGCTCCCACAAAATGGAAAGAGAAAGAGCCTTCCAAAAAAAGGTGCACTTCACACCTGGGCACACACTTTGGGAACAGGAAGAGGAAGCACAGGGCTGGCAAGGAAAATGAGATTTCTCAGGCTGTCCAGTGATCTGAAGGAATTGCTCTCCTGGCTCAGCTGAGGGTTTCCTCCCTTCCCTGCTTTTGTGGCTCACACCACGTTCATGAGCTGAATTACAACGTGGAAATGCAGAGTGAAAACTTCAGCTTCCCAGCAATTCGTGGAGTTTTGCCAGGGAAATCTGGGTCCTTATGGGTTCATGAAAAACTTCAAATAACACCTTGTTATTATTGATAACCTTTCTTAAAAAGTAGTGTGGCTGCAAAGAATAAATAAGAATTTCTACAGAGAAAGCAAGATGGCAGAGAGGCAGATAAAAATGGGAACATTTCCATTCTAAACATGACAGGTTAATAGTACTCAGTGCTTATTTATTGCAGCCATTCTGATGAATAAAACTAATATTGAATTCTGCCACTTCAGTGGGTCCCAAGCATTTGTTATTTCTCCAGGATATTTGTTATTGCTCCAGGATATTTGTTATTTCTCCAGGATATTTGTTATTTCTCCAGTGTATCCACTTCTGCCACATCTGCATTTGTTTCAGGGGAAATAAAAGCACAACATAACCCCAGCTATTATTCACAAGGGCACTGGGAATTCCTGCTTAGAAAAATAACAGGATTTCATTCACTTTTGAGAATCTGCAATCCTTTTTCCATGTGCATCGGGGCATGTCCATGTCACCTGCAGTGCTGCACTCTGGAATTTCTCACAGGTCTGGATGGAAGAATTTTGTTATCTGAAGGGTGCACAAGGATCGGTCTGAGGAGCATGAACACACCCACATTGTGAGGATCCCTCCTGAAGTGGAAGGGATTTAGTGGCAGCAAAACTCTTCTCACACCCCCAACCTCCACAGATCACCTCCTTTGTTAACAAAGAACAGAGTTTTGCCTTCCTTCTTCTAGATATTCAAGGGCTACTCAGAATTAGGCACAGAAGTTGGGCCTTTAAAGAGATGTTTGGATTTAAGAGAACATTGCACCTTGCAGTAGTTGGGAAGGAGCTGAGTTATAAATAATATAAACCTTGAGCTTTTCAAACTCTGGTGGGAGCTATAGAAATTCTTCCTGAGTGACAAAGGTTACTTTGTCCCAATAATGAGATTAGTTTGAAGTCACAAATAATTTCCATGGCTCTTCTATTTGTTAATTTACAAGATTCACTGGCATTTTGTGTTGGCAACCAAAATGTTGGCAATGCTTGTGCTGGGATTTTCAGATCTAGGAGATCTCCTCTGAGCATCCTCACAGCCAAAAGGCTTTAAAATAAACCCAGAGTAAACAATACAATCATAATTAAACTCCAGAACAAATGTTTCCTGAGAAATGAATGGTTTTCCACTCTAGGGCCACATCAACAGTAGTGAAGAGAAGAAAGGTTCTTTAAAGTTTACCATAATTTTTAACCATCATAATTTTAAGTGGAACATCCCCATGTTTTCCATTAATTGAGGGAAGAGTTGATCAATCAATAAGAGCTGATGTTTCTGAAGAGGTAAAACGTAGCCTTGCAGGTTGCATGGCTCTTTAATATTAGTTCCTGCTCACTTACTGCTATTTTTAAAATTGTACAAACACTTTAAAAATCCACTTCCTTGAATCCTGAGCTGTTTCTTGCAAGAGGAATTCGTATCGTGCCTGGAGGGACCCAAAGTGCCAGGACTGTGAAGTGTTAATAACGACTGAATATGGGATGTTTTGGTGTGAAGGGCATTGGATGTTTGGTTCTCCACTGCAAACCATCTGATTTTCCAAGCAGGAGTGATGTTTGGGCTCTAAAAATCTGTTTTAATGAGAGCTATTTTTAAGAATATGCACTACAGGGTGTAGATGAACCCCCCCTCTTACCCAACCTCAGTTAAAAGTTTCACAGGCATGCAAAAAAACCCCTCCCTTTGTTTACCATCCACTTACATTAAAACAATTAATTGGAATGACTGTGAAATAAATTGCCTCCAATAAGGTCCTGCCAAGGGATTAAGACAGGATTAAGATCTGGAGGATTTGGTTTGGATTGAATTTCTGCTTTCAAGCACTTCTACAAGTGCAAGTTCACACGTCAGCTTCCTTTGGGAGATACTGCCATGGTGTTCAGCAGAACTTGTGGGAAAAGGGAAAGTAAGGAGCCTTGAGGTGTCAAATCTTCATGTCCACTCCAGCAGAGAAGTTGTTACACCCCTTGAATGAAGAACTTTCAGGCATTGTCACAAATTGAGGCAGATTCAAACAGATTTGGCATTCAAACCAGAGCCATTTGCCTTTATCAATCTCTTACCACTTGGACAGGTTTTGACCTCGTCAAAATCCTTGGGTTTGTTGCCAAAGGGGCACAAATATTGTTGGCCAAAGATTTGGCAACAGAGCACCTCTGCCACTCCCTGGCAAAGCAGCTGAGATCCAGGTGGACGCTTTGTATGGTGGTTTTTGGTGTATTTTTTGTTCCTCTCAGAGAATACATTTTCTTTCCTAGTACAAGTTAATGGCAACTATTTTATATTTTTATTTTATATAAATGTATCTTAAGAGTATTTTGGGAAACATCAACAGCTTTTAAATCCTGTGAGTGATTACAGGAATGTCAGGCTGGCGTTTCCCCCCCTTCAGAAGATTCGACAAAGTTTAAATATACACAAAGCTCCCTGTTTATAAATAGTCTATTTACAGCCTGTGATAGATTTAAAACCCCATTTAAACCCAGCCAGTTTTTAGTTCAGCATATAGTTCAGTTATTTAAAATATTGGAGTTTCCCACTAAGAGGATTTCACAGAAGAGAAAAAAAAAAGATCTGTAATTTATAAAATCAAATATGTTCCTTTTCCAGATGCCAGTAAAAACATGGGTGACTATGAATTACAGTCACTTAATTCATATCACTGTGAACTTGCATTTTTATATCAATGTATTTTCATTTCAATAGCCAGTTCTTTGGGATGAATTTCTCTTATCACCCAGGGACTGACTGTATATGTTAGTGGGAATGGTGAATAGCTAAAATTTGGGATATGAGACTGAGACTGGCAAGAAAAGGAAGAGAGATTCTGGAGGCAGGAAGGGAAATGGGATGGGATTTATAAAGGAGCCAGGGCAGTTATAAGATATCAGTAATTTCAAAGGGATCATGGTGTTTGAGGGAGAAATTCCCACTGCCCACACCCAGCTCTGCTGCATCCTCAGTTCACCCCCAAGGACTGGGATGTCCTTGGCAGAGATTTGGGCAGGGCTGGGAAAAGCAGAGCTGGAGAGGTTAAAGGAAGGCCAAAGGTGAAGAATCCTGTGGCTAAATGGGGAATAGAGGTGTTTCCCAGGATGCTGAAATACAAGAGGAACGTGAGGAATACCAGAGAGCTGGCAGTCAGCAGTGCCCAGGGAGTCTGGCAGGATGGATGGATCTCCTGAGGGAACAGCCCCAGGAATTCCAGGTGAAAATAGGAAAAGTGGTAAGTACAGAGGAAGGGGGAATTAAATCAGGGTGGATTTGAAGGTCCATGCTTGGGAGGGTGAGAACTGGGCAAAACCATTCCCTTTGGCCTGTGAATACAGCCATGTTCCAGAACAGAAATCCAGAAACTGAGAAAACTCAGACTAAAACTTCTGATTTTATCAGCTGTTACAGCTGGATTTATCTCCCTCCCTGGCCTGAGCAGAGGATGGTCTGTCCTGGATGGGAAGGCAGGAGAAGCAGCTGAGCTTCTGGAGAATTCGAGAAATGGGAAGAAATAACTTTCCATACAATTGTGCATGAACACTGTTTCTTCATTTTGTGGGTTGGTTTTCAGTGGCTGAAAGTTTTCTTCTTGAAATGCAGTTTGCATATCTCGAAGTCAAAAACACCACTTGGGAGCTCATTTTAACTTAGCTCAGGGCGAAATGAAGCAGGTGGGAATAAGGCACCTGCAGCAGGCCATTTAATCTAAAACAAAATTTGGGAAACCTCTGGGAGGCCACTCTAAAGGAGTCTCTGACATTTGTTCTCTTTTTCTGCTCTCATCACCACACTCTGAGCTTTTATTTAGTTTCCCAGAGTTTTGGTTTTCCAAGAATGAAACAGGAAAGATAATTTTCAGTGGGATCAGAACTATAAACAGCGCTCTGCTCCTTCTAGTATTGAAACCTCAGAAGTGTTAATTTAAAAAGGGAAAAAGTCCTTCTATTTAAGAAGTTAAAAGTTTAATGGACCTTGAGTTGATGTCTTACTAGGAAGAAGAGGGGAGGCAGTTAAACAGCTGCATGTTGCAGTGGTTTGTTAATAAAAATCCTGTTTCTACAGCTTGTCTGATGCTTGGCAGCTGAGAATTCCCATTTGGGAGGGAAAGAACAGACACCAAATGAAAAGATGTGGCTGTTACACAGAATCACAACTTGGCCTTCATCCTGATCAACCTGACAGCCCCTCTGCTTTGCTGAGCCCTCCTCTAATTAGTTCATTCCTCCCTAGGAGGAGCTTGGAGCCAGTTCCTTGGAGCAGGGCAGTGCAGGCAGGAGGAACCACACTGTGCTCCTTGGGAGGAGGGAGTTTGTTCCAGGGAAACACATTTAGGAAACCTGTTCTGTTAAAAGGCAAAGTTACCTCTTACATCCCCCACCTAAAAATCTGCAAAGAGCCCAAACCTTCACAGAAAACCACAGGTGGCTTTGTGTAATAGTAATAATAATAATAATAGTAATAATAATAATAATAATAATAATAATAATAATAATAATAATAATAATAATAATAATAATAATAATAATAATAATAGTATCACTTCTGTATTTTGCCCCCTTCAGCAAAGCCAGTCTGGCTATCTGAAGAACACTTTGGTAGAATTCTCCCCTAATTCCTGTGCCCTCCAAGGGAGGGTGACACATCTGTGTTCCCCTCTTGGAGGTTCCACTGGCTGAGTGTTCTGAGTGAAAATCAACCAGAATAGACCTGCAGATGTTCTTTCACCCATCAGGAAACCTCTCTGCTCCTTGTCAGGTGATCTCTGCAGGATTCAGCTCTCTGTGGTACCCAAACCATGTTTTTTTCCCTATGGAAACTGTGTTTTCCCCATGGAAACACGAGGCCAACACGAGGCTGGAGCTGCAGCCCAGGGTTTCTGGACTGACTCAGCTCCCTCGAGTGCAGCATGCCAGACTTAATAACATTTCTTTTCCCATGCTGAAAGGACACAAAAGGAGAAAATTCTCCCTATCTTGGTGCAGACAGCTCATTGTAGCCCAGAATTCTGTTGAAATTGCAGAGTAATAACTGTTGATATCATAATTTTTCCAGATGTTCTGGTGGATGTGAACTTTGCAAACAGCCCCACATTTCAATGTCTTTTACAGATTCTAAACATCCTTGCTGATGAGCATTCCCATCTCCCAGACAATTCAGCTGATTCCAGACAACAGCAGGAATTATCATGCTTCCATGCACTCTTTTTTAAAATTTTATTTAATTGCAGCATCTATTCTGATTAAAATGCTCTGTCAACCCAGCTCCTGATGGATCCTGCAGTTCCTAGAATTCTGGGGTTTAGAAATGATGACTGTTTGTGGTGTGGAAAATCAGGAGATTTGTTGAGAAGCAGGAAGTGAGGCAGTCTCTGTCCATTAGAGAACTTGTAGTGGTTATTTCATTTTTGAAAACCTTTCCCCTTTTGCTTTATCAACTTCTTTTGGAGTGGGGAGATTCTGGAGATCCTTTCCCATCTCCTGAATAAAATTCTAGGAACATGGAAGATGCTGAAGAAATTATGTGATAGGAAAGTGATGATAACTTGTTTTATGTCCACACAAAGTGATATTTCTCCATTAAAAAAAAAAAAAAACTCCAAGGAAATGAGAAACTTCACCTTTTCAAAATTACCTACAGCAGAAACTTGTGATTCATGAGGATTCAGATCTTCAGGGCAATATTTAGGCTAGAAAAAAAAGTCAAGTTGTTCCCACTTCATCCTTAATCTCCCTTTCCATGGCAAGGTATAATTTTGTTGGGGTTCCCTTGGGATGGTGCTATCTATAAACCTTCCAGGAAAAGCTCGTAAGCCTGCTCAGGAAAGAAATCATCAGGCTTGGCAAAATGTGCCATCCACATTTGGCTTTGTTTTGCAGTTTGTGTACATTTCCTCCAACACCAAAAGACATTCCCATCCATAGGGTTACATTTTCCAGCAAGTTTTGCCACTAATTTGGACCTGTGGCTTTGTATCATGATTTAAACAGTGCTCAAAAATACACAGCCTTGCCTGAAACACAAATAAGCCAATGCCCAACTATCAGAAAGGTTCTTTCCTTGGCTGCTTGTAATATGGAAAGACAGATATTGGAAAAAAAAAAAAAAAAGCAAAAGCAGGATTTCTTACCTCAAAAATATAATCTTTTCCATCCTTCCCATGTACAGCTTTAACAGCACAGATGTCCAAACCACCAAATATTTCAGAACAGGTGTCAACCCAAAGCTTGTACCTGTTTCACAAAAATAATTTGCTCTGTGAGTAGCTCATCGGGCTCTTGATTTTCTAGAGGCTTACCTAATCATGTATTTAATATTATATTCTGCCTAAATTCAGAATTTTCACTACTTTGGATGGTTTTAGCAGGAAAATGAGTGAAAGGCTCCATCCTAAATCATGGCTGCAAATGTGTTCCAGAGGAGCCAGGCTGGTTTTATTCCTACAGCATTGAGCAAAAGGAGAAATCCAGCCAGGAAAACCCTTCAGGTGATGCAGAAGGACCAAAAATATGACATTATGTGGGCTGTGGAGCATGCAGACAAAGATTATGTTCTTCATGTAGGGTTATAGATAACTACAGAAAAACCCAAGTGGAATTTAAATAATTCCAAGGAATTCTACAACTCCTAAAAAGGCTATTTCATACAGAGTTCAGCATAAAACTTCTTCAGTTTATTTTGTAATGTCATGGTAAGAGGCTGAGGATGGACTCTTTACCCATTCTACAAGCAGAAATATGATTTATTTTGCTTTTTTCTTTATCAACAGGGAGATTATCTGACCAACAGGGAGTGAGGAGGGGTTTATTTAGGGGTGAGACAATTCCTGTGATTCCTGTAACACAAGCACAGAGCTCTGAGTGCCCAAAGGCAAGGACTGAACCCCAGGACACCAAAAGCATCGGGAATGTTTCAGTGACTCCCAGCAGGGCTGGGCAGGGTGGAAATGATCCTGGAATGACGCTGGGTGATGTCACCAACTGCAGGACACGATTTGATAAAAAAACCCCATTTTTAAAGCATTCATTCATCATTAATTTCCTTCTTCCCTTAGCTCACACTTGAGTCTATAGCAGAGTTATTTCCTCTTTCAGCCCTTCTCCTCCTCCAGCCCTGGAGCCCTGATGATGGATTTGCCACCTCATAGTATTTTCCACTGAACAAAACCCTGCTCTAATAAACAAAGCATTTGATTTCATTGTGGGATCAAAAGAAAATTCCTTGCTGGGCTAAGACTCTGATTCATATATAAATATCCTCAGTAACAGCATCCTTTCCAAGTAAACTTATTAAGTCACATTCTTTATATTTTCTTATATCAAATCTATTCCAGTGGAAAAGTTTTTCTTTTAAGCAGAATACAAAGAAATTGATTTGAAAAGATCCTGATGGTAATATCTTAACAATGAAAATAATTTTTTTTTTCCTGTGAGAAACATGGTTTTTGTCCAATATAAGAGGGGTTTTTGGATGCCTGACAATTTCAACATCTGTAGATGCACTGACTTACTGGACTTTTTGCATGCACTTGCTTATAAATAACTTTTTTTTTTTTCCTGTAAAACATTGTGTATTTTAGAAAGTCACGAGGACAACAAAACTCATTTTGAACTAAATATCTAGACTTGAAACAAAAATGAGGAAATTTTCTCTAAAACACTGCAACATCAATCAGATTTATGGAAGTATATTTAATAGCCCATCTTCTGCCAACAAACACAGAGCTGGAAAAATACATTTGGAAAGAGAGGTTTTGGACTGAGCAGCCTGGAGTGTTTGAAACCCAGGGCTTGCACAGTAGGTTTGAAAAAAGGTCACGGTTCCTCTTTTCCCAGAGGCAGTGGGAGCAATAAAGGATAAAGGATGCTCCCAGTCCCAGGTGTGCCAGGTGAGGTGGGCACAGCTGGCACAGCTCTGGAGCAGGTGGTGAGTGAGTGACCTTGCACTCCTCTGCCTCTCACTGCTCCTTCCTGCCCCTCACTCCTCTTTCTTCTCCCAATTTCTGCGCTGAGGTTTGGACTCAGCCAGCAACGCCCATCAGGGCAGCGCTTTCAAGGCGCCTCCTCCCCGTTTGTGGCGTGTGTTAAATCCAAACTGCAGCGGTTCTGATGGGTTTTGCTGCCTTGTGAAGCTGCTGCAGCTCCTCAGGAAAGTGCCCTTCCCCCTTGGTGCTCTGCTCCGTGGCAATCCCACAAAAGCTGTGTGTGACACATCCACCTTTCCCGTGCTTTTGGCCTCATCAGCATAAAGAAATTTTGTTTTGTCAATGGGAAAATCCCTATTCTGTTCTAATTTCACTGGGAAAACGGGGCAGGAGCAAAGCTGAGGGAGCATTTCCAGCAGGGTGAGGGGAGCATTTCCCACTCCTCGGGCACAACTGGAGCTGTTGTGTTTCCACACAGCCCATGGGCTGTAATTACACAGCCAGAGCTCGCTCCTGCCTCTCCCTCCCAGGGAAGACATAACCTCACTTCTAGAGGGAGGTGGGAGGGAATGAGAAGGAGAAAACAGTGTGGCTCCAGCCCATCCCCAGAGGGGAGATCAGTGAGGACACAGTCTAGACAGGGGTTGGACAGCAGGGAGCTGGAATTCCCGTCTTTGTTGTTTTCACCTTTCCAGGGCAGGCAATGGTTCAGTTCCTGTGTCTCCCTCAGCTCGTAAGAGGCACCAAGTTGTAGGTTTCAGGCTTTAAAAAAAAAGCCCCAAACCAACAAACCCTCAAACCAGGACTACTGTTGAACTTTAAAACACCTTTTAAATTACACTTTCACTGTAAGGACTTTATTTCAGCTTCCACTGGTGGCAGCCTTTGGGGAAGCTGAACAACAGAAAATTCATAGCCATCCAAAAGCCTCTGAGATTTTGTTTCACAGGGAAAAGAGTTTTATGTGTTGTGGAACAAATGAGGAGGATTGAGAAAAGAGTTCTGAGCTTCAAAGTGGTGCTGCATGAATGTTTTCAACTGGACTGCACGAATTATCCAGGATAAGAATGGGAAAGAAAAGGGAAAGCACAGTAAACCAAAGTACAGAGCTGGAATGATGGCACAGGGGAAATAAAGCTTCAGTGTATCCCAGCAACAGGGGAAAATCCTCACACTGCAGCTCAGTGGAAATTTATAAAATGAAAAGTAAGGAATTTGGGATTGAAAGCAGAAAAGAGAAATGGGATTTAAATAGGCAGAGTGAAGGTTGGATTGCTTGGTCATGTCGAAGGATGGTAGGATGCAGAAGGAGGAAAGTTTAAAAGAGCATGCATGGTGTGAGAGTGGTGGGTAAGAGAGGGAAAATGAGCCAGGAGAAATGAGGTTGAATCTGTGAAATTCAGTTTTCTAAAGGGAATTGCAGTCATTTTCTGGAAGCAGATGTAGGATTGGAAGATGTAAGAAGTGGATGTAGGAGCCCAAGGCTGTTGAGTTTGGGTAACTCTGAAGCCACATGGAATTCCTGGCTCTGCTCTTTCACCTAACTGAGAGACTCCTTTTTCCCCCAAAATGAACACTTACTGTGAATTGCGTACCAACAACGGGATTCTTTTAAAATTCACCCAAAATAAACCACCATTGATATTTTTTAATTACCTTTTACACGAGACTCCACTTACTTATCTGACATAGCAATTTGTTCCAGCATGGCAGAGCCCGTGTTTGTCTTCCAGTTCCCAGATATGGAAGTTCTCCTGAAAGGGGGAAAACATTACAAAGACAGCCAGTGGTTTCAAGTTCTCACTATCAAATGACTCTGCTTTTCACATGAGTGCAGTATTGACACCTTTTCCCTAGCTGACAGCTTGTAACAGAACATCTGAACCGTGAGGGGTTGTAAGAACATTGTCAGGAGTACTTTGTACTGAGGTACAAAGAGTGGCTGTGAAACTTCTGTTCCCAGTGTATTTATTTAAGATTTTTTTTTTTTTAAACCCAGCCTGTTTTGATGAGGGGCAGTGTTAGAAATGAGCTGGTGCCAGCTACAAAGGCACTGAATTATCTGTAACACACTGGTACTGCAAAGGTAAATGTCAAGAAGCTTCAGCTTCTCCTTTCAGACCCACCCCACTGTGTCCCAACACTTGAAAAGCAACATATTTATGTTTCTAACACCTCTGAAGTGATTTCAGATGTGTTTTGGAGCTGGAGTTTGGTTTCTCCTCCAGTGTTCACTCTTTGCTATTTACTGATACAACCTAAACACTCTGTGTCAGTTCACCTTCTATTTAACCTCTGAGAAAGAAAAAAATCCATGCAAAGTTTTTTCTCCTCCTCAGACCTTAGGACTGCTACCAGGGCTGAGAAGATTACTGCTTTGTGAAAGCTAAATGCTGTACTGGGAATAGGCTATGGCTACAAGTTATGAAGTGTTTCCAGTTAGTAAAATCAAAGGAACATCTGCAATGTATTAAAAGTATATCAGGCAGCAGCCAGAGCTTTCTCTCCATTTTTCCATTAAGTTAATTACGAGGGTCAGCAGCAGTTGTGGGGGAATGTTGACTTTTCTTTGGGACCCTCATAAAGTTTGCAGGGCTTTAAAGCATAAAATTATTCTGTGATGCCATGTCCTTTGTTACTGTGGGAGAGAAGGGAAGGGAAGGGAAGGGAAGGGAAGGGAAGGGAAGGGAAGGGAAGGGAAGGGAAGGGAAGGGAAGGGAAGGGAAGGGAAGGGAAGGGAAGGGAAGGGAAGGGAAGGGAAGGGAAGGGAAGGGAAGGGAAGGGAAGGGAAGGGAAGGGAAGGGAAGGGAAGGGAAGGGAAGGGAAGGGAAGGGAAGGGAAGGGAAGGGAAGGGAAGGGAAGGGAAGGGAAGGGAAGGGAAGGGAAGGGAAGGGAAGGGAAGGGAAGGGAAGGGAAGGGAAGGGAAGGGAAGGGAAGGGAAGGGAAGGGAAGGGAAGGGAAGGGAAGGGAAGGGAAGGGAAGGGAAGGGAAGGGAAGGTGCTTCTTGAGTGCTGTGTGTCAGGAAACCTTGCCCAGCAAACCGGTTATGTTGTGACTTCTGCTCAGTTTTCTAAGGTGGTGTTTATACATGTGCCTGCTTAAAAAAATGAACAATTTTAGATTCATTACTGCTCTACACAGACATTCTGCATCAGAGGGAAAATCCCAGTTCAATCCTCTTGCAGACTTCTCATGGGAATTCATCAGAATGGACTCTTTCAGGTGTCTTTCAGGAAAGAAGATGTGACCAAATCAGGGGGAAAAGTTATCCTGAAGGCTTTTAGCAAGTATTTAGTTCAAGATGCTCAGCTGCAGTGATGGAATCCCAGCACCACTGACTAGAGAGGCCAAGATGCTTTGATTTAAGCCCTGTTTTCCCTCCACACTGGGAAAAGCTCCTGCAGAAGTCTCCAAATGGATGCTTGGCTGGCTGTGAGGATGCTGCAGGGATCAGAGGAGGGCTGGGGTATGCTGTGGACACAGAATTAACTGCTGGAATCTCAGGAGATTGTGGGTTTGACACAGATGAACTCCAGAACAAGAGATCATGGTGAACTGATCCAAAATGACCCAACCAGACAGCCTAAGCTCTAGAGATGATTTCTGTAATTGTATACATGAAATATGTATGTTTCCCACCCTTCTTCACTTCTGATAACCGCCAAGAGTCTTTTACATCACTATTTCCTCCTCTTTAACCAAACACTGAACAGTAAATAAAACAACTCCTACACTTTTAAGTGCTTTACACTTAGGCTTAACATGTTTGCACTCAATTTGGTCTTTGCAAGAAGGAAGAACTGTTTTAGAATTGCTAAACAATTCATAGTAACCCGAACTTCCCCTTTTCCAACACCTTCCTGCTTTATTTAGTAGCATTTGCAGTATCCAATCCAAATTGCTGGGACAGGGACTTGTCATCAGAAAAATATGTAGAAATGTCTGCCTACTATTCTTGGGTAGGCAGCCTGCTCTGTGGTTTGATCCTCCAGCACTGTTCCTTTGCTTGATGTGCTTTACTTTTGGTTTATTGACCTTTTGATCAAAGAACTTTAAGCCCTGGACTCGCAGTCCTGCTTTTGGAGGGGAGATTTAGATACAGGGTTTTTGTATTTCTGTTTTTCTACATTGTGTGTGACCCTTTTAAACTGGATTTCCTTGAAGTCAGCTGAATGGTGCCCGGGTGCCCAGGGCAGTTAAGTGTGTGTCACACAGCCTCCGGAGGGGCTGTGGTATTTACAGGGATCCAATCCTGCTTTTTTGGCCATAATCTCTACTGACAGACGATAAGCACCAGTGTTTGGTGACTCATGGATCCACTTAAACCACAATTTCCCACAGAATTATAAAACTGAGGCTCTTAATAACTCTCTTTAAACTACAAAAACAAATGTTCAGCTGGTATTTTCTGTGGTGACTCTCTAAGTGCTCTGTTCCTGTGTCACAGAGCAAAATGAGAACCAGCTGTAGAACAATATTCTACTGACATCATGTATATGTATGTGCACATGAAGAATTCTTCAGACATTTGGTAAATCTTCTCCTTTCCACGCTGCTTTGTAATAACGAATCAGTATTTCATTTTGGTGTGTGATTTAAGTGTATGAAAGAATCTAGAGGAAAAAAATGATCGCTAGGCTTTTAGCATTTGGATGAACCCAGAGTTTCTGAGTAGAAACTTAAAAATAAATAAAAGGTAGGAGGAACAGGCTGTCATTTTAACTTATTTTTGCTGTCCCTTAGGCCAACTGCTTCTTCTGCAAAGAAGAAACATTTATGTTTCAGAATGATAAATTTACCATGGCTGGCTCTTCCGAAATTATTCCTGATGCTGAACAGCATTTAGATTTCTAGTCAAAGGGGGAAGAAAAAAGTGTGTCTCTCTTCTACAAAACATTGTGGTCCAATTTCTATCCCAGGGGATGAGCCCAATATTGAATCTGGGACCTGGCCACATACTGGAGCCATTGAGATCTGGGCCTTACCCCTAAAACTGTGCCCTTGGGAGCTGTAAAAGTGGAAAAAATCGGCTCTGTTCATTAGAGAAGGGGAAAGATGGACAGCACAACACGAGGAATCTGCCTGTCAAAGCACTGACAAGAGAGAAAAGAGAGAAAAAGAGAGAAAAGCCCCATCCAGCCCTGCAGAGTGGCATGAAAAGTCTGTGGGGAGAAGAAGGCTGGGGCTGGGAGCAGGGGCAGAGCAAGGCTGGGGAGTGGCACTGAGGAGAATCCAAGGGCTGAGGAACATCCTGGGGATTGGGAAGAGCTCTGGCATGAGGGGGAAGGACTAAGGGGTGTGAAGGTTGAAGGAGTCTAGGAAAACAGCAGGACTGGAGCAAGGCACGGCCCAGACAAGTGGGGAGAGGGGACATTGGGATGGGGCTGCCAGAAGAAGTGGGATGGGTGTCCTCAGGGAGGACAGGGAAAGTCAGGTCTGGAGAACCAGAGTGAGACAAAGAAGCAGAACTGGAATTAACTCTCCTGGAGAAGCTGGGGGATAAAAGCTGCATCATCTACTTAAGATTCCCGAGCCTGTAGGGAGAGCTGGGGAAGGCCCCACACACCTGAATTCCACAGGGAGCTGAAATCCCAGTCCTGTATCCCTGCAACAACCTGAATAACAGGATATTGCGGAAAACTCTGCGTCCTCACAAGCTTTTCTAGCGTCCTGCCTTGTTCACAGTACAACTCAGATTTCCAACGCACTGTTTTCGCAATGTTTAGCGAATTCTGGGTTCCAAACGGAGCAGAAGGGCTGAGTGCCCACACTGCAGGGTGCATCTGACCCATGGGAACAGTGCTTCCAGCAGATCTGTGCTTGCCTGAGGCCCCTCAGGTGTAAGGGAGCAGTGGAGGGAATTCTGAGCTGGTTTGGGAAGGCCAAACCTTGGATGTTCTTTCTCAGGTGCCCCTTCAGTGCCAGAGCAGCAGATCCTGTGACAAGTCAAGAGTGTGTGGCCTTCCATCATCCTAAAGAGTTAAATTTTTCCCTTTCTCCCACCTTGGACCAAAGTTTCTATTTCCTCACGGCTGTTCTAAATTATTTGATTCTTAACATCAACCCTGTCCTTTAAATTATGAAACATTTTATGGATTTGCTTTAACCCAACTCCAGCTTCTCTCAATATTTATGGTTTTCTTGCAGCTCTTTACTGGTGAGGAACCTGAGTGTGCCTTACAAATGATTCACAAGGATTCACTGATCCCTCCAATTTCAGGAGTTCCTTGAGAAATATCCCCATGTTTGGATGCGGGTGTGGATATTATGTAAATGTGTGGTTTTATCCCTGTTGTGTTACATTTTCCCTGCCTAAGGGCTGTAAGTGTGAGGGAGCAAAAGCATGAGACGATCTAACTTGTCACAAAATGAGAAACGAAGCAAGTTTTTGTCAGATTACGCTGCCTGATAATGGAAAGAGAGTCAAAATCTGCATAAACACAGGTACCAGAGCTCAAGTGCTGCATCACAGCTTGGTGTGCCGCTCTAGTTTAATGTGTGTGAAGCTGGAATGTGCTTTGAGCCTCTCCCTTAGCTGTGGCCTTTAAACAAACACCTGGGCTTGAAAATGAGAAGAGGTTTTCCTGTGTCTCCGTGAAGGTCACTGCAAGACTGGATTGTTTCTTTGATGTGTTATGTTGAAAGGAGAGAACTTTGTTCCATTAAAGAGTGACAGTTCAGTTTGTTTGTGTGAATGAGTGCCATCCAATGTATCCTCAGAGGGGAGAAGAGAAATGTGAAGAAAATTTGTCCTTAAATGGATGAAAAAATACGAAGAAATCTGAATTAACAAGTCCTCCGTGAAACCAAACCCTCTTCCAACTGCTCCTTTCTTAAAATGGAAATAATGAACACAAGTTAGCAGAAAAACCCCTCTGGCAGGCTCACCTGGTGTCTCACTCTCCTCCTCCCAGCCACAATCAACCGATACAAAGAATTTTGATAAATCCAGAAAGTTTAAAATCCTCTTTCCAGAGGGTGTGGCGAGGGAGGCATCTCAGAGACTCATCCAACACTCTTTAATCTCACTGGTGCTTATCAATTTTGAAACAAAAGCAGGAAAGAACATAAGGATTTGGCTCACATGTATGCCTTGTAGTTACTGCCTATTTTTTGGATCCTGATGTCATATTTGGAGTCTATGAAGGGCTCAGTGGTGGCGTAGGTCTGAGTGAGTGCTACCACGCTGGCTATGTCCTGAAAATCGTAGTGGTTGTCTACCTTGATCTGGAGCCATCAAGCCACAAGAACACAGCACAGACAAAAGAAAAAAAGAGTAATTAGGAATAAAATGTAGAATTCCATTGCAAATGGCATTCGTGAGAAGCATGGTTTTGATAACATTAAAAAAGTAATCTGGTATTTTATCTGATTTCTAGGTTCTTTAACATTCCTGCTTTAAAATATCTGTTTTTCTAGGCAAAGTATTACCTGCTCATCTGGTGAAAGCAATTTGCAGACACTGGGATTTCATTTTGATTTCTTTTTTTTTTTTTTTTTCCCTTAAGTGATGTTAGTCAATTATAGATCTGCAGGCCTCAGAATTTTTTTGAGGTGTGACATGAAATTCCAATTGTTGTAGTTTCTTGCTGGTTCTGTAAATTGCTCAGATAACTGAATAAATGTGGAGCCCACAAGGAATTTTCACATCAGCTTTCCCCAGGAGGGAGGAGCTGCAGGATCCCGATATCCTGGTGAGGGCAGGTTCACAGGGAGCACAGGGGGCTGGCTCCAGGCAGCAGAACCATTATTCTCTTTTTTCCCTCTTCTCTGAAGGAGTTGGGCTTTCCAGGGCTGGGATTTCCCAGGTGTGGAACGCTCTGCTGAGGTGATGAGCGGCACTAAAGCCTCAGCTTTTCTATCTTGAAAGAAGAGGGGGATGGAAAAGTGGGGAATGCTGATCTAGGGGAGAGGGAGGAGGAGATTTTTTGGGGGCAGAGGGAGGACAGAGACATCAGCTCTGGGCAGGGAGGGCAGTGTCTGTGAGGACCTCAGAGCTGGGCAAGCAGGGAGCAAAAGGGGCTCAGGAGAGAAGCCTTGGGGCAGGTGGGAAACAGGAAAGTGGCTCCACCACGCTGATCCAAAGGGCATTTCAGAATGGTGAGGAAGCAGGCAGGAGCAGTATTTCCTGTGGTATCCAACAAATATTAGGAGTTTGCAGCTCTTTGCAAGCCCAGCACCCTGTTTGCTTCTCCTGGGACTGAAAAGGGAACCTGAGGGCCAAGGCTGGGAGGTGGGACTGGGCACAATAAATGGAATTTGGTGGAGATAAAGGCTTAAAGTCTAAGCATTTGCCCTCAGCACTGAAATGGAGAAAGATACAGAGTAATTTGCCATTTGGGAGCCATAAGCCAGCACGAGGCCTGGTTTCAAGTTGATTTTCTGAAAGCTGACTGGCCTGTGTGGGTCGAGCTGGGAGCTCTGGAAATGCTGGTGCCAGCAGTGCCCTCAGGGAGGGCTGGGCTTCCAGGGGAACCTTCCTTTGCTCTCCCTCCCTCTTTATCTTGGAGGGTTTTAAATATTTCATAGCTAAAAGGAAAAAATAATTTCTAGACATTTGATATGAGGAACATTCCTGTGCATTTCCTTTTCTCTAAATGAGAGGTGAATATCTGAAGTACAGCATAAACATTCTAACACTTCATGTATGCAATCCACCAAAAGTGCAGTTTAATTAGTGGTTCAATCTGCCCTCAATTAAATTGGCTGCTGGACTTCCAATGATTTACTAAATATGAAACAAAGCAAAACGGTCATAGGCAAAAAATAACATACTGTTATTGTTGTAATTAAATCTCTTTTCTATCTGAAAATAGTGGGAAATATTATGGTCATGGAGCTTTGGAGATTCAGGATGATAAATGTAACTATTCTCTGATTAACTGTTTTAAAATCTAAACCACTTCTAGCACTGAAGTGTTTTCAGTGAGTGAAGTTACTTTGCAAGGACTAGAAATTGTCACTGATAGCAGTGAGAACAGGATTGAAATGCTCTCCCATTGGCCCTGCACTGTGAGATAAGTGACACCAAAACATCTGTACTCACCGCTGAAATGCAATTACTTTGGAGAAAGAAAGCAGCAGTTATACAGAGATATGAAACAATCACAGACAGCACGTCAAGATAGGAAATCAAAGTTCAGTATCAAGCTGAAACCAACAAAGAACCAAGGCAAAACCTTCCCACACTCCCAGCTCCAAAAAGTTGGATTGTGCAACAGACCTTGACTCCTGAAGAGTTTCAGTGCAGACAATAAATTAATAAACAAGGTTTTGCTTCGAGAAAGCATCTCAGCACAGTTCAAAGCACATCCCACACAGGGCAACCCTCAAACTGCAAAGGCCTCGTGGTAAAAATACTTTGGGCATGTTTTTATTGTCCCGAAGAGAGATGCTTCCTTAGCATGGACAGGCAGAGATTTGCAAGGGGGGGATCCGAGACAGAGTCTGGGTAGATAAAAGGTAAAATATCAGGGAAGGATGAGCATGCACAGGGGAGGGACAAACCCCAGGCTCTCAACATGCAACAAGTAGCATCTGCACCTTTCCCATGCCTGAGTGAGCATGTCCAATCTTCACAACAACAGGAAAGGTTGGCATTGTGAGCTGGGGGGGAAACAAAACAGGCACATTAGAGAAGAGAGCAACCACGAGCTCAATGATTAAACAGCATCCTTTAGGGAAGTTCATGATCATAACATGGCCAAAGCTGTTCTGGCCGTGTGGTGCCTCAAACTGTTCATCCTCTGTGTTCTGGTGACTTGCTGGGTGGATTTTCTGAGCACAGTGTCATTCCCAATACAGCCAATTGGTGCCCTTAACTTTTCTTAAGCTTAACGTTTTTTGTATGTCTTTTAACTTTGCTTTTTAAACTGAATTTCTGCTGTTTCCTAAATTTAAGTTCCTAATTTTGCTTCTGTGTTTTCTGACCCACAAATTCCCACTCTGCAAGGCTATAATAATTAATGATGCCAAATTAACCACCTTTTCTCCTTCATTTCCAGGATTTAGCAGGGCTGTAAATACATTTTCTGGCCACTTACGAAAGCAGCAATGTCTAATTCACAAAAACTTGCTTTAAAGGCAGGTCCTAGCTTGTGATACAGAACATCCGAGGTTTCTAGGGAAGGCTCCAGCTTCTGCACAGAATGCAGGGAATAACTGGGAATAATCCAGTCACTGAGTAGGAAATCAAATATACAGAAGCACATGAAAACACTTTATCCAATGAAATGGGAATGCTTCTGTCTCTCCAAAAGTGCTGTGAATGGCCACTTTTACTTCCATTGTTCACTTGAAAAAGTTTGAGATCTCCCAGTCATGGGCATGGCTGACACTGTTTTTTTTAACCCCCACTTAAAATTTGCATATATTGAACCTCTATCAATCAAGCACAAACCTCATCTCACGGAAGAGGTTTATAACTAGAAAAAAAAAAGCTGAACACCTTCAACACGTAATTAAACCAGGCAGCAGCAGCAGGACAGTGTTACAGGCTCCAAACCCTTCCTTTAGAGCCACATTCCAACACAATAAATACAATCAGAGGCAAAGCTGATGCTCTAGGACATAAACTATTGCTACAGGTTTTATGAGACACTGATTAGTTTCAGCATAACCAAAAGCACTTGCATTACCCTCTAAAGGTCACTTCTACAGAAATTTAGGAATTAAATTCTTGCTAAACTGCAGCAACCAAAGTTCCTGCTTAGTCAACATCCAGTCACTGGTGTATCACTTTCAGATTTTAAACAAGGCTCTTTGTTTTTCAGTTTTTGGGGGTAGGAGGGGAACAAATCACTGCCAGAGTCAAGATTCATCAGGGTTAGCACCACATTTATGTGACTGAGCTGCAAACCACTGTAGTGGGGTTTGTGATGGAAATGCTGGCAGCCCTCTGAGCAAGGCAGTGCAGATGGCACTCCTGTAATTAACAGGACCACGGATCTTCCTGTGATCCCAAAGCTGTGGAATCCTCTGTGGGCCGCAGGAGCCAACACAACTCACATTAAAAAAAACCCAAAAAAGTGCTTCCTCCCTCAGAAAAATGCAGCAACATCATTTTCTCTGGACCCTGATCCTGAGATTCCACGTGCTCCACCACATCCCAGCACAGACTGAGGGAAGAGGCTCTGGATGCTGCAGTTTAGACTTCAGAGAGAAAAAAACCAAGCAGGCAAAATTCAACAATCCCAGCACTTCTCTTGTTTGTAGCTGTCCCTGGGACAGGTCCATGAAGTTCAGCAGTTGTTATTTTGGGATTTGAGCAGCTTTTCCTTTATTCCTGCTGTGATTTGAATTATCCCAGTTTTCCCTCTGCCACCTGTCCGTCACCAACCCATGGCCAGGGGATTGTTCTGCCAACAAAACCTGAAATGTCCCATGGAAATGAAAGAAAACTTGGACTGAACCCTCCCATCCCATTTCCCAGTCTGCTCTTTTCTGGTCATTTTGGCAGAACAGGCACTCCCCAGACTATTCCTGCATTTGGTGAACATTATATATATGAAACAAGTGTGATAGGGACAGTGAAAATTTACCAGCTCCATGGATTTCCCTTAAATTTGCATTATAATTACTGATAATTATCACTTATATGATAATTATTGCTATAAAAGCCATTCTCGTTGAAAAGTATCACTGAGGGGAAAAGGCCATTTTACAAAAATACTGTGGATTTTTTTAAAGGTTTCTTAAATTCAGGAAAGTAAAAATTCTACTCTGGCAATTAAAAACTGAGGGGAAAAACCCAAAGAGCAACCAGAGAAACTGAAAAATCTGCCAAGTTCATAAATGCAGGAGATGGAAGTGTCTGCACTGCATGAGCCCTTCCACATACATATAATAAACACTAAATACAGCAAAATAAAAAAATAGGATTACCAGGACTTCTAACTTATATAGCAATGCAATGAACTACCATTATTAATTAGACAGAAAGCAGAATATTTGGCAAATGTGGAGCAAAATTTTCAAAATTTATAGTCATACATGAATATGATAGGATTGGTAATAAATATTGGTAGCAACTGGAAAAACTCCTGGCTCGTTGTGGGAACACATATGCAAACAGCTGAGGAACACACTGACATTTGCTAATCCCATGCCATCAATCAAAATAACAACAGTGAATATCCAAATTTTATCCAGGGAGGATAAATTTCACTTCCAGATGAGCATAAAAATATAAAAAGCCAGTTCATTTCATTATTGAATGATGTCACAACAGCAAGGATAATTATTATTAATTATGGTTTCTTAGCATTTCATCTTCATCAGCCTCTGAAAATTGAAGATTTTTTTGGTATTATGAGCTGAAAAGGCAAATACTTTCTTGTATCAATCTTCAGTATCTGGCCACCTACAGATTTCATAACTGTGCTTAGCTTGTTTTTTACTGCAGAAAGGAATATTCTAGTTTGATAAAATTCCACAATACCTCCAATATCACCCTGGCTAATCTGTGGTGCAGGTAATTCAGTGACCCAGGAGGTGGCTACAGAATTAACCAGCACAGTCCCCATCTGGATTGTTGTTTGCATTTTTCCATATGGAATGGAAGTCCCTATCCTTCCCTACTGTAGAAATTTTCTGGAGTTTCTAAGTCTGGTTAATAGAATGTCATCCTGCAATTAAAAGTCTGTTAATTTAAAATAAAACCTTCAAGTTTAAGCTTCATACACTCTGGTGCTCAACAATTTATAATGGTTTATACTGCAATTGAAATATTTTTGAAAACTTTCAATACAAGCTGTTTTTTTTCCAAGAGATATAATTTGAATTCTTCTTAAATTTACTTTGATTTTTTTTAACCCAGACATAGTGTGAAATATAATCAAAGAGTCCTATATAAATAGAACCAGGCAAAGATGATTTGCTAATAAAAAAGTAAAAAAAAAACCCTCTGCTGGCAACAATACAGACAACAGAGTTTTCTGAAGGTGGTATTCACCCTGCTTTCATGTCCTCGGGGTTGAGCTGACTAGAAAAGCCACAATAAGAAAAAAAAAGAGGGGGCGGAGAAGCAGTGACAAAAAAACCCCAGATGTTGCATAAACATGACTTACCTCAAGTTCAGTGTTTAAATATTTATCTTTCCAATAATCCCCAAGCAAAGTTCATTTAACCACTCTAGTTCCATGTAATTTATTTGTGGAATATGCATCAGCCTAAATCTAATTTTGCTCTGCTTACTTTGGAGAAAGGAAATTAAAAGTGAAATAATGAAGGTGGCCTTTTATTCTTTTTTTTTTTTTCCCCCTTCTTTCCCAGAAACAGGCAGGAAGAGCCCTAAATCAATAAACAAGCAGCAGATGTACTTTCTCTGGTCTGTTTGGTTTGCAGAAAACACAATTTCCAGATAAAGTGGGGGCTTAGCCAGGCAGGAGCTCTGTCACCAGCCCAGCCTTGGCCTCTCAGCACAAAACCTCACACTCCACCAGCTGCTGGCCTCACAGACACAATTTTGGGGGTGTGGAGCCACAGTTTCCACCTGGCAGCTAAAAGTGGGTATAAAACCCTCTCTGCAAGGAGGAAGGTTTAATATCCCCAAGGCAAGGGGGAAGCTGAGGTGATTTGTGTTATCTTTTTAGATAGGGTAGTGAAGAAACAAAAAACTCGAGGGGATGAAAAGAGTAGAGCTTTAATTTATTAGTGGGAAAGGAAAATGGGCCTTGTTTGTGATTCCTTGACCCAAAATTGAAGGTTAAAGCTGTTTGTGAATAAGTGCAATACAGGTCCCAGGGCCACCTGAATTCCCAGGGACATCAGTGGGAATTGGAGCAGGACTGGAAGTTCTGAGCTCCCTTTGAGACACCTTTGACTGCCACCACCTCCTGGAGAGGCAGGAGCTGCACAGAGCAGCCCCATGTGCCCCCTGAAATCAGCCAGAGCTGGAGATGGTCCTGGGTTATGGAGTGACTCCAGCAGGAGATCCACCTAAAACGCCTTTGTCCCCACAACTGGTTTGTCTATTAAACACTCACAGCCATCTAAATCAACACAAAGTGATCTGATGGC
This sequence comes from Pseudopodoces humilis, assembly GCF_049639895.1. NCBI lineage: Eukaryota > Metazoa > Chordata > Aves > Passeriformes > Paridae > Pseudopodoces > Pseudopodoces humilis. The sequence goes on along the minus strand of NC_142212.1, from coordinate 3,419,905 downwards.
AGAAAATCTGCTGTTTTCAAAGCTGCACAGCATGGGAACAGAAACTGTCATTAAGAAGGAGAACACGAAGCGTAATTCAGTGAATCAATGAGAGCAGCTCCCACAGATCCCTGGAAGAAACCCTGAAGACAAAAAATTCTGCAGAAACAAATTTGATTTTGATTCTGGTGTGTCAGTGTTTAATTCATCCTTCCACCAACTGTTTGGACAACTGCTGCCTCAAAAGTCAAGTAACACTTTGCCACCTTATAAAACATTTACCCAAATTGCTGTGACTATAAACTGTAAGGATTTTTTACTGTAGTATTTCAGAGGTGACACCTATAAATATGCTCCTGTTTGAAGCAGGCTGTAGCTCATATGGAGGATGTGGAATTTAAAATCCATGAAAGCTTGTCTATTTTGTGAAATGCTACTCTAACTCTGAATTTTCAAAGTGATTGCACAGGTTTGGTACAAGATGTGTAGTGTGACTTCATCAGGTAAAATGAAAGTAGATTTCAGAGGTAATTGAAATTCCAAATGAGGACCAGGAAGGAAAGAACCGAGTCAAAGCATCGAGTAGGCAACAGATAAATTATTGGTGTGGAAAATCCTGCTCATTACCATTCTCATATAAGATTCATTTGCCACAATGAAGAGAAAATCAGATTGATATGGATAAAAAGTTGTACTCTGTGCACTGCCAGAAGCTAGAGCACAGTGCAGGCAGCCCAAGCAGAAATCTCTGAGCAGACTCAAACTGCCTGACAGCTGGAAGGGACAATGAGGTGGCTGTGGCACATTCCATGACAATGAAAATCCCTTGGGAAAAGCTGTGAGGACAATCCCTGTGCAGCAGAGTTCAGTGCTCCTTGACTCAGCTCCCAGCCTGAGTGTGAACTCGAAGCCAGCAGAGAAATGGGATAGACAGACTGACTGTGCACTGCTGCCTCCTTGGAAAAGTGTGCTGTGGAGTACAGAGAGCAGTGGCAGGGGAAAATCCCAGCATAGCCAGGCACAGGGGGTTATCCTGCAGCTCTGGGTTATTCTGGAATCCTGGGTTTTCCTGGAATCCTGGGGTTTCCTCAGCTTTGGGTTATCCCCAGCGCTGGGTTATCCTCAGCCCAGGGTTATCTGCAGCTCTGGGTTATCCTGAAATCCTGGGCTTTCCTGAAATCCTGGGTTATCCTGCAGCCCTGGGTTATCCTGAAATCCTGGGCTTTCCTGAAATCCTGGGCTTTCCTGAAATCCTGGGTTTTCCTCAGCCCTGGATTATCCCCAGTTCTGGGTTATCCCCAGTTCTGGGTTTTCCTGCAGCCAAAGGCTGAGGGTGAGAGGAGAGGATGGGCAGGTGGGGAAGGGCAGGAGAATGGAGCAGAGCTGCCCCTCTCTCCCCACCCCAGCTCTCAGGGTGATGTCCATCATTCATCCATCACCTGTCACCTCCAGAGGTCACAATATCCCAGAGTCTGGGGTTCAGGGGAATTCTCCAGCAGCAGGAGCCCAGTGGATTTAGTGCAGGACTAATTACAATCAGTGATGGTAATTAATGCCCATTGGTGGATACCAATCATTGGAAAAGATAACAAGGCCCCTGACAAATCTGAGATTTAGCTTTAGCATTTTTGCATTCTGCAAGTTCAGTTGAAAGTATTTAATTCTCTTCTGTATCTAGAAGGTAGTGGACAACGAATTCGTAACTTGTCATAAAATAATTTTTAAATTTTGTTCTGAGCATAATGTCCTTCCACTGATTATATAATTAATTTGATTCTACTAGATAGAAAAGTCTTTAGGACACCCAGAACACAGCTGGATGTGCTGTTCTGGAGAATCCTGGACAAAATGTGCCTTAGGGACCGGTAGAGAGGAGTGTTTGCCCAACATATTCCTTTACCGCTTGAATTTTGTGAATTGAATTTGATATTGAAGTTGACCAAGTTGGTCTGTTTAGATCACCTCTAACAGCAGCCCTGGGATGTGCTGTGGGAACAAATCAATGGTTCCCAATGAATTCCTTCATGCTCCCCAGTCCTACTGCCCTAAGTGAGGCTTGGCAATCGATAGTCCCAGAGGTGCTGACCCTGCCACGCCTGCCTGGGTGCTTTCTGCCTTCCCTCTGCAAGCTTCCAGCCTTCTCCATCTTTTCCCTCACGTGAAAGAAGCCTGTTTCCTCTAGGTAAGAACAGGGATGTTGACAGGTCTAAAGAATTTTCAGGTGTTAGTCCTGGGCTTGGATCCATCCTTTTGGTTTGAAGCCAAAACTTTAGACTGGAAAAGTAAAAAATCCCAGTGTGGCAGTGTGAAATCAGGACATTTTGTACAGGATTCCTGGCTCAGTGTTCAGTGTGGATCTAAAGGCTGAAAACTAGACCAATAATTCCTATAATTCCGAATATTTGTGGGTTTTTTTTCCTAACAGATAGAGTGTGTCTTGAGGGGGATGGGAATTAGAAAGAAAAAGGATCAGAGCACTAATATTTGTGTAACTGTTCAGAAATGAAATAAATCTGCTGCTGTAAAACATGTACACTTCTCTCTAAAGGTAACAAGCTACTTTGAGCACACCTAAACCTCAGCCTCAATGAAATGCATTTTCATGAGCCTGGATTGGAATGGTTCAGGTCATGTTAATGAATTTTCAATTCCTAGGCTTGATTTGGGTTGTAACAAAACACAGAATTGTTTAAGCAGCCCTGTCCTGCATGTCAATCCAGAGATGTTCTTTATTACTCTCTAATCAAGCCTTGGGTTGCTTCCTCATGGAACATTTTTCTTTACAAAAAGAGGGTGCCCACAGGGTTACACACATCCAGATTGCCACAGCAGCCAAAGCTCCGAAGGTGAAAAGGATTTCTGAACTCTGCATTTATGTCTGTATTCCACTTCCAATGTCAGCCAGGAAATACAGGCACAGATCTGTGCTGAGCGGGATTTACATTAATAAGGAATGCAGGGAAAGAGCTGCGCCTCCAAAACACACCGCTGGGATATTTTTCCTTGCTATTCTAAATTAAATTTGCGATGAAATAATTTTGTTTCAAATGCCTTTTATTGCGGCTTTTATTTGTAATTCATTATTCGCTGTAACCAGCGATTGTTGGAGGCTCACAAGCAGAGCATTGAGCGGTTTCCTTTCCATGAATGAAGTTCTGTCCAGCCTGCGAACAGGGACGGCGGTTCAGGAAAATGCCCAGAAGCGCAGGGGAAGATCGGGGGGCTGCGAAAGCAAACGGAGCTTAAAACAGGACAGCTTTGTTTACTTGCCCAAAATAAGATCGCAAGGCCGGCTTTTAAATCCCGACTGGAAGCGAACTCGCTCGAGATAAAACGTCGGGAAAATCAGCTTCAGATCCGCGTAGGAGCAGTTTCAGCGGGAGCTTTTTGGCGATTAACATTTCGGGCCGATGTCACCGCTGAAGGCGCTGCGAGCTGCGGGAAGGCGGAGCCGCGGCTCGCCCATAAATGCGAGGCTCAGTGTTCAGGGCGATCCGCGGGCGGCGAGCGGCGCTGGCAGCGGAGCATCCCCGAGCAGCGCGGCTCTGGAGCGTTTCCCCGTGCGGAGCATGAGCGCGGCGGGCGGCGGCAGCTCCGGGAGCCCGGGGGCAGCGCTGCTGCTGGCGCTGCTGCTGGCGCTGCCCGCAGCCCTGAGCGGCTGTAGCTGCGCCCCCGCGCACCCGCAGCAGCTGCTGTGCGATGCTGCCCTCGGTGAGTGCCCCCCGAGCCCCGGGGAACAGGGGGAACGCACCCGCTGGAGGCTTCGTGCTGCTCCGGGGCTGGCAGGGCTGGGCTGGGCTGGGCTGGAGAGCGGCTTTGCATTTACTCGCTTCTTTTTATAGATTTTATATATTCTATGTGTTTTATATATATTAGTTATTCTAGGTGTTATATTCGATATACTTTGTATATATTATACATTATACAATATACATTATACATTATTTAATTATAATACAATATAACTATAATATAATTATATATTATACATTATACATTATACATTATACATTATACAGTATATAGTATATAGTATATAGTATATAGTATATAGTATATAGTATATAGTATATAGTCTATTATATATATTATACATTATACAATATACATTATATATAATATATTACATATTATATATTACATATTACATATACTATATATTATAGAATGTATATTTATATTATATATTATAGATTGTCTATTATATATTGTATATTCTATATATTTTATACACAGAGTATAATATATATTGTATATTATATACTGTATAGTCTATATATTTTATATACAGAGTATATTATATATATTTTATATACATATATTATATTATAATTTTTATATTTACATTTTATATATTTTACTTTTATCATCTATATTTGATATATTTTTAATATAATATATATATTATATATTATCTTTTCTATATTTTGTTGTTATATTATCCTTTTATATGATATACATGATATATTTTATATATTTTACATATTTTACATATTTTATATATTTTACATGTTTTATCTATTTTACATATTTGACAATTTTGATGTATTTGTATATGAGGTCCTAACTTAGAGAATACCTGAGCTTTCCAATATCTACTGCTATATTTACACCACTATCTCCTACATATGTAGTATTCTATCTGCTATATATAAAATATTCTATCTAAATATGCCTGCAATGTGTAGACTGCCCATATAGACATTTTTATAGCACTTCAGGGAAAAAAACCAAACCAAAACAACAAAAAAAACAAAGAACCACAAAAAGTAAGTCCCCAGTTCTAACTTGCTGCAACTTTTGAGCTTTGTTCCTCTATTCTATGCTTTCTTGAATTTATTCTTGGGGTTTTCTGTCATTTTCTGGAGCAGGGAACCGATAGGTCCCTTATTTTCTGCAGGTAAACTGGCTACAGCAGCTCTCTTTTGGGACAGTTGTGCCTCATGACAGCCAGGCAGCGCTGTGGTTGTCAAACAACTCATAGAAAGAACCTAAAGATCCCAAAATTAGGCCGCAGGGGGATGAGAAAATGGGACATTTTGAGAAAATGTGTCATTTTGCAGCCTTTTGATTTCATTAGCTCGGGCTAAGGCTGGTTAAGCTCCATGGGGTGTGAAGAGTAAATGTAGAACATGAGTTTCCAAAGTGCCACAGAATTAGCATCTCTATGGGGCAGGCAATACCTTCTGCATACTGATTCATTGCTTTTATGCCCTGACAGAAAATCTTTGTGGCCATGACAAACTCTGAGCTCTGTTTGTGGCCATGAGTTAAATTGGTTTTTAATCTGCCCGTGTTCAGGGGTTTCATGGAGGTACCTCCACCAGGCATTACATGCTTGGGGGTGCTTAGGGAGAGAAAGGAAATAAAAGTTGTGCTACAACTAAATGAGTGTGCATTTAACTGTGCAGGAGAAAGTGACAGTTTTTCAACAGACTTAACGTAAAAGTTTTCCAAAATGAACAATTTTACATACAGGAAACTCAAAATGTTCAATATGGGCCACCTTGATGAATATTTTCATTCATAGGGGAGCCATTCTGATGATACAGATTCATATTTACTCCTTTCTTAGATGTATTTTACAGCTATTAACTACTTTAACTACTTTTTACCCAAATACTGAAGATAATTTTATGTTACAATGTTTGGACTTGATGCTCAAACTCTCACTCCTATAAATATTCCTATCTAAGTAAACTTCCTCTTTTGGCTGAGGAATGTTTATGTCAAGGATCCCTTTGTCCACTACTTATACTTTAAAAATACCATTCCTGTGTATCATAAAATGGGAGATGAAGGGAATTCTCCATCCCAATAAGTACACACGTATTTTTGAACACACATTTGCACACACACACACACACACACACACATAAAACCTGCTCTGAGTGTTCACGGCTGAATTACTGGATGTGCTTTGGCCACAACATTTTGCATGAGCGGAGCAAAATCCCTGGGAAGGAGCTGGAGTGGAGCTGCCTGTCCTGTGTGAGAGGAAGCTGCAGGGAGCAGCTTGGCAGAGCAGCTCCCCCAGGCCGGTGCCAGCAGCCTTTGTGCCCAGGAGAGGAGCGGTGCCCGGCAGGAAGGGGCACCCTGGGCTGGAGGCACTGCTCATCCCCTGGGAATTGGGGCTGTGCCTCCACAGCTGCCTCGGGGACACATCTGTGGCCTCAGGGACACATCTGTGGCCTTGGGGACACACCTGTGGCTTCAGGGACACATCTGTGGCCTTGAGGACACACCTGTGGCCTTGGGGACTTCAGGGCCACCCAGCTCGCAGCTGTGTGCTGAGAGTGTTCCACTTCTTCAGTCATTAAATTCATCAACCCGTTAAGTTCATCCCATGTAGCCACAAACACAGCCAAGGATTTCCCCGCAGGATTTCCTAGCACACCTTACTAAAATAAAGATGCCCTGACCCAAAACTCGGTGGTAAAACCAGAGATAAAGTCTCAAACTTGCTCATGGAGCTACCAAGCATCCCATGTCCTCCAGCCACTGTGTAAGGGTCATATTTCTGATTTCCTCCAGCATGACTTTGATGGAGGTGGAGGGATTGAATTGACATTACCTGAACCTCTGATTGAATGTGTGAAGCCACTCAGCAACAGCATTTCTGAGAGATCCAAGGAAAAACAAGCAGAGGAAATGAATTTAGTCCGGACAAGCTCTTTTGCTTTGCCTTTCGTTAAGTTGATCGGTGCTGTGACACTTTGTCCTTCGCTGCCAGGAAGTTTTTGTGGCTCTAAATGCCCACAGGCAGCGCAGAACCTGAGTGACCCCGGAGTGCCCAGGGCATTTCTGACAGATCTGGGGTCAGGGAGAGCTCCTGGTCTTGCCTAAAATCAGGGATGAGTGGAGAGGCTGCAGGCGTTACGGGCTGGGAAGAACCGTGGGGTTTGCTGGGGTAAATCAGGAGTGACCTTGGCTTTGTTCATCTTCCCACAGAGCCTTCAGAGGATGTGATTTTGTACAGATTGGGGCCATTTTCATGAACTTCTCAGTAGTTTTAAATTTCGCTCCAGAGCGAGGTAACTCCTCATTTGTAGGAAGTGCCTGGCACCGTGAGAGATACAAAACCAGGGATTCATCCCTCCTGTGCTCCTCCAAATGCTGCTGAGACCCTTCTGAACCGTGCTGAATTCCTTCAGCCCCCAGCAAACACCTCTGCTTCCCCAGAGGACTTTCCCCTGGGAATGGAGAGCTTTAATTAAACATTGTCCGTGTTAATTATCAGTGCTGCCCACAATGCCCAGCTTTTCTCCTCCCAAAAACGTGGGGAGGAGGTGCTGGGTAGCAGATTCAGTAGTGAGGCCCTGGAGTGCCAATACATGGAAACCCTTTGGAAAATTGCCTTTTTTTGGAGAGAAACATGGATGCAATTGAGTTTACCAGATAGTGCCAAGGTAACAGATTTCCCTTTTACCACTGAATTTGTCATCCTGGCCTCAGTTTTGGACCAATGTGCAATCTGGAGACAGAAATGGGGTATGGACAGCACTGATTCCTTTCTCAAGTCTGGCACTTTAAATTCCTGCTGGTTTTTCCCCTTGGGCTACTTTTTGGACAGTAGGAGAAATATATAAATACTTCACATTTCTTAGCTGTGTAAAACCAGCTCTCTTCAAAGTTGGTTCTATTCTTTCTGATTTAAACTGTCTTACTATTGTTTTTTCTTAAAATATATATTGAAAACTATGTTTTTACTGAACAGCAATGGCTAACCGGTCTTGAATACATATATATATAAAATATAGCTTCAGGAAACAGTTCTGCAGCTTTAGGGAAGAGTGGCACATTTCGAAATAGGATGGAAACTTTATAGCTGGAGCTTGGCAGCATTTTCAGCCCATTAAAATCTCCCAAGATCAAGCATTGTAAAGATGTGTCAGATGATATATTGAATTTTAATTACATTTAAACCTAACAGTAAAAATTTTCTTTAAACACGCCAGAATTAAGTTTTCAGAGTCAGCTCTTCTGGGAGATAATCACAATATGCTATTTCTTTATTACTGAGTTTCAAATGAAAACTTTCATGGCTCAGTGTCCCACGATTTTGCCTCTCTGCCATGTAATATCCAGTTTTGTGCTGGAATGGATTCATTATGAGGTGGAAAGCAATTTTTGCCTAGTGGGAAAAACCAGCTTTGGGGAATGTGTTGGAAAGGGGGGGAGATGTTCTTGCAGGTGAGGAGAGGAAAGGTGAGCAGTGATATTCGATGTTTTATCCTTTATTGGGTTTTGCTCCCTGCATGGGAAGCTCTGCTCACTCACTGAGGCTGCTGAGCCCCCCAGGGGGGTCTGACCCAAATTTAGCTGTGATGCCATTGCCCTTCATGCTTTGGGGTCAGTGACAGCCCCCCCAAAACCAGTGGGGTGGCAAACCCAGGCTTTCTGTGAGGTTTTTGTGAATCCTGCCAAAAATCGGGGCTCTTGATGCTGTTGCTTGGGCAAGACAGCTCCTGGCAGGATCCTGGGTCGTGGGCGATGCTCCCCTAACTTGGGCTCATGGAATCCTGGAATTCCTACATCTTTTTGGACTTCTCCATAGCATGAAAAACTCATTTCTGTTCCTGCCCTGCCGAGCAGAGGCAGATCCCAGTGCTTTACACCACCTCCTTCCCCTGAGTGCCAATAATTCACATTTCCAGAGCCACTTGTCACTGGCCAGGAAGGAACGTGCAGTTGCCATTCCTCAGGGCTCACAGGCAGGAGTGGAAGCTGAAATTCTGCTCCAAGATTTGGGAATTGGGTGGCAGAAACGCTGAACTGGGCTCGTGCTGTTCCAGTTCCGTCCCAAAGAACAGGCAAAAAGCCACCTGAGCGTGGTTCTTGCAAGGATTTGTGTGAGGAGGCAGCACTGGTGCCACTGGAGGAGAGGGCTGCTAGGTCCATCTCCAGAACCAATGAATCTTCTTAAAACAAGCTAAAATTATTCTAATTTCAAAACTGATGCTGGTAGGTTTATGCAGATGGGCTGAAAATGAGGCAAATCTCAGCCTTTTCCTCAGCAAGGGGCTGGGGAAAAAAAGAATTCTTGTGTGTCCCACCAGTGCTCAGGAAACCAGAGTTGGCAGGTAGGAATCATTCCCAGTCATTCTTCCCTACAGCCACATTTTGTTATGTGACAAAAGTTAGTTCACCAACAAAAATGATTGAGAAATTAAGTAATCTTTCATCTATTTTGGCTGTACAGTGCTCCGTCAAACTCAGGTAGAGAAAAGAGGACCAGGTTTCTTTACTTCTCTAAGTACAAAAGAAATAGAAAATATTTTTTCTTCCTTTTATGCATACTTTTATGGATATTAATAGCACTTTCAAATATTTTTTTTTTTTTTTTAATGGACAACATGAATTCTAAGAAATTGTTTAGTTTAAAGGAGCTGCTGATGCATTTAGAGAGAAGTAAAAATACCCTGCAAAGCCCCATCACTGATAAAAATGCCCGTGGATGGCAACTCAGGAATAATTGCAGTACATATAAATTGCTTGGTATCACAGCCTGAAACTTCTAAATGCTTTAAAAAATGCAAAAATCCAAAAAACCCTGGCTGCTCTGGCTGCAGGAATGCTGTGGTGTCAATCCCTGATTACAATTCTGTGTATTTCTACCTGAATATCCAGTGACAAACCTCAATATTCCCATTCAGTGGGTTCCTGGAATGCTGCTATGGGAATGGCACTGAGCCCTTCCCTTTGCAGATAAATAGTGAAAATAAATTTCACTGAAATATTAATGAAACAGCTTCCCAGGATCCAGCCTGAATTTCCTGTTTGGGAATAGGAAGAATAAGACCTGAATGAGACCTACAAATAACCCTACGTCTACTTGAGGGTTTAGGATAGGCGCAAACACTTGGAGAAGTTAAAAAATCCATAGAAAGTTAGTTTCCTACCTCACTTTTCAGTGCTGAATTCAAGACTTAAATCACACTGCCTATCTCATGCAACTCTAAGAAATGATTCCCAGTATTCTGTAGATGGGTGCTCTTCACCTCATGCTCTTCACCTCACTTCATGCCATTTCAGCATGAAAATGGGGCTCAGTCTGGGAAAACCCAGAGTTCTCCTCCCCTCTGCTCACTGGATTTTCGTGGTAGTGTTCCCAACTCTTCAAAGCTGGGCTGTAAAATGAGGTAGCATCACAAAACTGAACAAAAGGACAGGGTTTTAATGAGCCAGACCCACTGAGCACAACATTTCTGTCAATTAGAACATAGCTGAAAACTGTAGCATAATTTAATGGAAAAAGAAACAATCCCAGAGCTGGCTATTAGGTAGTAAAATGAAATTTCAGAAGAATTGTGCTGGTTGCTTGACACAGAAGTAACTCAATCACATCAACTTGTTGCTGAATGTGCTCTAAATTCAGGAGCAAACCAAATAACTGAGTTACTTCTATTTAAAATCATTTGTTGTAATTCTGGGAAACGAAACCCCCTCATTTCAAAAACAACATTCTGCACACACTGAGGGGAGAAACAAAGATTAAATAATATAAAACAGAGCCCGTGAAAGGCTGCCAACCTCTTAATCCTATTAATGTGCCAACTTTAATCCCAAACTTTCTCATTAAAAACTATCTCAGCAATGTGGGGTTCCTTCCGCCCCGAGGAAGGGCCATGTCCCCATGAATGGAAATCCACAATAACATCATGTATGTTGTTCCACAGGCTTTGGAGCATAAAGAGAGTGTTATTCTCCAGCTGAAATTAGGCAGATGTTGATTGCCAGTCAAATGATGTGGTATCTGAGGCTTGTGAAGCGGAGAGAAATGTTTCTGGTAACATGAGGAGCAGCTGTGAAAATAAAGCTGGCCTTGAACAGCATTAGGAAATCAGGGTAGATTTTAGGTGATGTTTAAGTTAAAAGAATCCCACACTTCTCTTAAAAATACACTCATCTCTTCTATTTGAAAGTTGATAAAAATGAGATACTAAAAGCTCACTCATAAATTGAATGTATTCTTCTAATAAATAAATAAGTAATTAAATAAAACCACATAATCTTCTGGTTTGACAAGGAAGCCAAACCAAATCAACTCCTGCCTTCAACACGAGGAATTTTTGCATCCCGAGCCAAAAACACAGAGATGCACAAAATCCTGACCTACCTGAGAGTCCTAATGAGTTTAAACATTGGCATTGCACACGCCAAAAGCCTGAACTGGAAATGCAGTTTGGGTGCAGACTGGAACAGTTCTGTGTTAAAACTCTACAGAGAAACCAAACCCTGGGAAGCATTCACGCTGAGAAATGATGCAGTACAAATTAATATCCATATCAAGGAGTAATTAGAAAATCCTCAGTGTCTGCTTTACCGACTTTGAGAGGATTTCTGGGGGTTTCAGTCCTCAAAAGTTTCCGTGGGGTTTCAGCCCAAGTCATGAACTCCACTGTAAGGCTTTGATTTCTTAGTTACAGAAATGATTATCTCACCACCCTTATCTTCTCAACTGGAAACATCAGCAAGACTAAAAAATGCTCTTCCATACATTGCTTTCCATAGAATAAAGGGAAAAATCTTGCTAGAGTTACAGTTAAGTTCTTCAACAAGCTCTGTGCTTACAGATCCAAAACACTTTTGTTCAAATAGTCCAGAAATCTCCACAATTTTTCTTTCTCCTGATTTCAAAACCTGTGTTCCAGCTGATCACTGTGCTGATGATTCAGTTGTTTTACAGTTGGCTATAAGCATTTATTGATGGAATATCAGGAATCAAAAATACAGAGCAGGAAAAATAAAACTGCCTTTATATCCCAGCTAGCAGAAACATCTTTTGAACTGAAGATTCCTTGGCTTTGGGTCTGGGAGTTGTGGAACAAGAGTGACAATGTAGACTTAGAGATCAGAAATGCATCCTGCAAAGGCAGAGGAGGTTTTTTCACCCTCACTCAGTAGTGGGCCAGCTTTGCTGCTGCTTGTTCTGTTTGCATCCAGAACTGAACTCCTCCCACAGCCCCAGACATCTGAGCTGAGTTACAGTTTGGAAATGAAGCTACTGTTTGCTGCTCTGTCCTGTTGAAAGATTAATTGATAGATGAGCCATTTGCTAAAAACATTTGTTTTTCTTCAGCTGTTTAAAGATCATTCAAAGAGCGTTCAGCACTGACTTGTTCTCAAAAGATAAATAAAAATGTAGGGTTTCCACTCCTGAAAGAATCAGGATGAAGTGGCACCTCAGCAAATCCTGAAGTAAACATCTTTCCCTCTCTCCTTAAGTCTGAAACAATTCCAAGCTGTGCAATAATTCTGAAATCAACACTGCAAAAGAAGGGTTGCAGTCTCCTGGATATTGAAAGCATCGAAGGCTGTGTGGGACACCTGCACTCCAAGGCTGTGACAGGAGCCACTGGAAAATTTTCCCTGATTTTCTCTCAGGGCAGTGTGTTGCATCCATCTCATCCCCAACCTGGCAGTGCCAGCAATAATTTGGCAGCACTCCTGTGGGAATTCAGGAGTCCTTTCTGACCTCCCTCTCACAAACACTGCCTGAACCATTCTGACACACATCAGTCTTTATTCAGTGCCCAGACTCCACTTCCAGCCCAGCCCTTCCCCAACACTGGGAATCTTCTGTATAGGAATTAAAAAAAAAATGGATATTTTGAGCTATTTCTAGAGGTGGTGATGGTGGCCAGCAAGTTTTGCTTAAAAAACCCCCAACAAAGCCAATTGGAGGTAAAATACTTGGACAGCCATAGCAGAGGTGCTCTGGGACTGACTGGAAGTGTCCCAGTAAATTCATAACAACCAGATTCTGAAAGATCTAATTAAATAGGAATTGCAAAAGTGAGAGTTGCCTGAGGTCAGCTCAGGCTGCTTATTGTAAATAAAGATTAGGATTCACATGCCACCAAGTTGCAAAGCAAATATGTGAAGCAGTAAAAAGCAGGAGAGCTTTTGCAAACACAGACAACAAACCTTTTTCCTGCAATACAGACCACCTCAAATTATGTGGGATGGAGTTACAGCACTAGCAGATCCTCTTTTTTTGGACTTAGACTAAAGAAAAATGAAGGCAATTATAAGTGGGAAAAGGACAAAAAAAAATTGGCATTTTCATGAGAGTGTAGTTGGCAAATCCTTCAGCATGAGCAGATAAACCCAGAATATTTGCTCTTCAGGGACTGCTTTGGAAAGGTCTTAAACAGTTCAGGTTAAAGGCAATTTACTGAGCCATTAAATCAGCCTGGTGGCGCTGGCAGGGATGGTTGCTCATGGCAGAAATGCTCCCAGGGGTGTTTGGAATACATGCAGACATTCCCAGAGCTTTCAAATGACTGACATGGTACCACTGCCACTCCTGTTGGAAGCCAACATGTGCAAATCAAATACTGAAGCACCAAGAAAACAAAACCTTCATTCTCCCCACAATTATCTCTGAAATAATCTGCTTTAAAAATATCAGTGTGTATTTAAAGGTACACATTGGGTATTACATTAATTCTTAATTAAATTAATTCTTAATTAATCATTTTCTGTCAATTATTTTCTGTTTGCTCCTTTTTGGTAGCATTAGTGATACCTGTAAGCTTCAATCAGATTTACAATCTGTGTTAGCAACGCTTCTTTCTTCCTCTCATATGTATTCTGAGAAATTACAATATTTTCTGTACACATGAATATTTCAGCAAGTTAATTTGCTCTCTTCATGGGTGAGAATCAAAGCTTTACCACAAGCAAATATGGCAAGTAAATCTCTGCCACCACTGAATAATCCAGCATGTTTAAAGAGGCAGGGAAAGGGAGAGTAGCAATGCTGGACAGATGGGACAATTGCTCTAAATTATGGAGGAAGATTTTACAACCTCTTGTCCATTTAGAGGTTTTGTGAGCAATATAAATCAGCAGCCAATAGAGCATGTTTAATTTTGAATTCTATCCAAGGTATCTATTCTACCTTTCCCATCCTGTGCAGGGTTGCTTTAAGGGGGTTCATTAATTTTGGTCAGTTGTGACAAATTCTGTGCAGACTCCTCTTCTTTTTCAAGGCTGATTATTCATTCTCCTTGCCTGCTGACTCTGTTCCCTCTCTGCCAGAAAAGTTAAGTGTCTCGGATGTCTAGTTCCCTAGCTAAAGAATATTTTTTGTCATATCTCTGTACTCCTGAAACCAAAGTGTTCCACACTGTTCTTGGGTTCCTTGGCAGCCCTGATAGAATTTCTTGCCACTATTCTCCTCCCAGATACTAAGGGAGGACCACAATACATTGGCCTCAGCTTCTGTGCCCTCCAGACACAAAGAAGCTCAATGAAATAACGTGGTCATGCCCTCTCTCCAGAGATTATCTTGGACTCCTTGCATTATTTTACCATGACCTGACTTAAGGTGACTGCAGTAGATGTGGTTCTGCTCACAAACTTTAAGTTATTTTGCTCTCTGGTTGCTCACATTTCAATTTTTGGCCAGCTCCAGATGCCTGACCTCAAGCAGAGGCAGAGCTGAGCTGCAGTGGTGTTTGCTGGCCAGGCTGCACGCAGACATTGCCCCTGGAGCAGCTCTCCCCAGGAATTCCAGTCCCTTCTGGGACTTCCAGCTTCATCTCTGGTCTCACACTGAACCCTCTGAATTCATTCACCACCCAAACTGAAGATGGGCACTGCTGAAAATCTCATTATCACACTTGTCCCCAGTCTTCTTTTACAGAATACAAATTTTAGCACTTGTGGTGACAGGGTGTTAATAAAACCCCTTCTTTCTTAATCCCACAGCAACCCCTGAAGGAAACCACCAGTCTTTTGGGTGAGAAAATTTGTTAATGAAAACTCTTGGCTAAGTTTTGTTCTGACTGGAACAAAACCTATGGCAGCACCAACACTGCACTGGGGTATTTCCAGGTGGTTTATCCCAATATTCAAATGAAAATCATCAGTATTACACCATTGATTAGTTAATGCAGCAGCTCTGGAAGCTTCTGTTACGTGATTGCAAAATAAATTAGGATATATAAAATAGGAAATGTGGAAAGTGATCCAGTTACTTAAATGAGGAGTTCTTAAAAATAGACAGGCACATCTTTATCAGGTGGTGTAAAATTGAAAGAATTGCCACAGGATGGATTTCTATTTTGCTGCAGCCAGCTAAGAAAGCAGAATAAAGGAAAACCAACATACCTGGAAGTAACCCCAGGGACAGGAACTTCCATTGCCACCTGGCCAGCAGAGCCCAGAGACAGTTCAGCTCTTTCCTGCTTTATTCTAATATTATTCCAATATTCTAAATTCTATTCTATTATTCTATTATTCTAAAATCTATTTTATTATTCTAAATCACTGGACCTGAAAACTTGACCTTTACAGCTCCAAACCCTCTTGTGGACTCTTCTCTACTTTCTTTTGATGAATTCTTTCATCACGCCCAAGACATCTCAGAGCCAATGTCATGTTCCAAGCATGTTTGAGTGGCCTGGGATCAGAACTGCTGCAGTGCAGGAAAGGGAGAATGGCACATGGATTATTTGGATTCCTTTGGATATTTAAAACAGTATTGGAGCTCACTAAAGTGTTGCAATGAGGCAAAAGCCTCTTCTAATAACTTTTTCTGAGAAAAAAAAAAGAGTCTACATATACACTTCTGAGGCAATAAAAGCCCTTTTCTCCCCCACCCTTCAAAACCTTTGGACAAGAAGAGTTTTTGAATGGGGCTCCAGCAGTTGTCACTGTGGGATTTTCCTTTTACCAGAATTCTGTGGGTGGGATCTGGTAGGAATTTGAGACATTTATGGAGCAAGTTTTAAGCTCCTGCACCCCAAAGAGGGAAGAAGTTGTGATAAATAGATAATAAATAGATGATAGAAGTCTGAGTTAATCTTGCAGCAGAAGAGTGAGCAGAAACAGCTGCATATTGTTTGTGAAAGTGCTTTCATTTTGGTGAAAGGACAGCTTCTTATAGAGAGAAGTTAATTTGAATATAAGGGCCTTCGAAATGATGCACATCCATATTCTGTGTCCATAGATCTGCTACATTCTGACTGACATGGTATTTCAGAAAAAAACCCCACTTTTTGGATGCTTTTCATCTATATTTAGGATGCCATCCTCAGTCCAACCATGTATCAGCCACACGCTTTCATTTAGGTCCTTCTCCTTGTGCCTTTTATTCCTTGTCCCTCCAACAGCAAGAACATCCAAGAACAGCTTGACTGAAGTGTCAGACATTAAAGAGACAGGCGGAAAAAAGTGATCAAAAACTACTCTTTATATTTTAGGTAATTAAATGAAAGTGCTAAATTGAGGCTTTAAAATATAAGAGAAAAAAAAAGAGGGCTTCATGAATCCTGATGATAACTTTTTATAACTTACATCTTTTCCTATCAACAAAGTTTTTGAAGTCTCATTTCAAGGTTTTTGTAGCAAAGCTGATTGTGATTATAAACTTGTGAGACAGGAGCTCAGCTTTCCTGATTTCTTGAGAGGAAGACTGCTTAGAAGAGGTGGAAATCACATTTCTATTCACAGAGCTAGGGTGTAGCCTGAAAAAAACCTGAAGTGAACTGGAGGCACAACTGAAACACAGATTCTTCCTCAATATGCCTATATCTACTTATCTATTTATCTACTTATCTATTTATCTATTTATCTATTTATCTATGTATCTATGTATCTATGTATCTATGTTTCTGTTTGTCTATTTATCTATTTAAAACAAGAATGCACATAAGGATTTATATACAATAGATCATTTCTTGTTCTTATGTCCAACAGAATCTTAAATATCTTCCTAGATAATTATTTTTCGCTGTGCAGTTGCTGGTACTTAACAGATAGTAGAGGAAAAGACCTCACTTCTTTATCAGTTTTTTACCCTCTCCTTTACCTGCTGGTTCTTAGGATTATTAAGTTTATCTGGGGAGTTGGAGTAGTAAAATTGATTATTTTAGCTGAGTAAAGTTGCCTGTCTTCTAACACTTGGACTGTGGAAAGTAGCTTGAGGATAATCTCACCACTTAAGTACAGTAATATTATATAAAACATTAGATAGTGTAATACAGAATGTATTATTTAATAATGCCAACTTGTAACAATGAGAGGAATTCTTCACTCAACGCTTTTCCCTCAGTTATTGCCTTAGAAATAACTCAGAGTCTAAAAAGGACACTACTTTTAGGGAATATATGAATTTCAGTGGACAAAGTGCAAGGATTTTGTTTATCCAGATTCCATCCATATCTGTGCCTTGGGATGGGCCCTGCAGTGACTGCTCAGTTCTTTGTGTCTTCTCTACCTTCTTATTTCATCATTTTTGTCACTGTGGTGGACTAAAATCAATTTCATGGCAGGGAATTTCCTCAGACTAAGGAAATGTACCCGTAAGAAAAGCAGCTCCTCATGATCACAAAAATCTCTGACCCACAAGGTGATGATACAGTTTATTTCCAGGTATTAATTAGTGTAGCTAATTCCAGAAGGAAATCTCCCAGGTTTGGGAATGATGCTGCTAATGCCTAACTCTCTGCCCTTATTGCATATAAACACTTTGGTGTTGTAGAAACCCTGACACTTTTCTCCTGACTGGATAAACACATATATCAAAGGATAAACTAAAGATGTTCTGTGTTTTACCCAGTTAAAATGATCTCCTACTGATTTACAAATGATTGGGAGGAAAGAAGGAGTAAACATATTCTTAACACATTTCTAAGTTAGAGTGCCCAAGGACTGAGCATTGTCCTCACGTCCCTCAAATTCATTTCCTTTCAGTTCAGTCACCTGAGACAACCTACAGCTGCAAAGTGAGGAGAAAAAAATGACATTTTATCGAAGTTGAGCCCACAGAAAAGCTACATCCTCCCACTGAAAAACTGAAGTCTGTATTTTTAGTGCAGAACAAATCCGAGGCATTCGGAATTACTGGCACTGAAATATGAAATCTGTGCCTATGTATTCCATAGATGCAAATTCCTCATAAGGAAGCAATAACAGCTAAAATGACATTATTACTGAACAACCAGAGGCTGTTCTCACTCACACAGAGAGGCCAAACCAGGCGTGGAACACTTGAAACCATGTCCTGAAAAGAAGTGCAGAGTCGGAGGAATCCTGAGCCCCCTGAACCACGAGCGAGGAGAGGGAGATGCCCAGGAATGCTCCAGCAGGAAGTGCTTGTGGTTTAAAACAGGAGCAACCACATGAATCAGAGGTTTGAGGAGACAGCTAGACGACACTGATGGCAAAAAAATATTAATGCACAGAAAATAAAAATCTAAAGGAATCCAAGAAGAATTAAAAGGAGCCAAAAGATCTCAGTGCGTTTGAATCTGGTTTCAGGAGAACAGAAGGGTAAAACCCAAATAGCTGAAAGTCTAGACAATTAAACTTTCTTCCTGTTAAAATAAAATTCTCAGTTGGTCCCCCTTTGCCATCTGGAAGCTTTCTCTTAAACAAACGAATGAAACACAGACATCACAAAAATGCTTCTCATTTTCATCTCCACAGCCACTAGGAGATCTCTTCATGACAAACCCCAGCACGTTACACTTTCAGCCTTGCACAACTCCACAGAGACCCCTGGAGCTATCAGGGATTATCTGTAACCTTCCTCTCATGTGCTAACAAGTAGAATTTCATAAAAATATGGAAGTGCACAATGTTTCAACATTAAACACGTGGGGAAAGCAGTTTTAATTATCCCACGCTGAGTAGGCAGGAAAAGATTTCCTGCACATAAACTGTGTTATGGTACTGGGAAAATAATGTTGTTTTCTCAGCCCTTTCCTCCAGAATTGAACAGACTCTTTAATGAGAAATCCTTTTTTACTTTTTAGGAAGTAATGATGCAAAGGAGAGCATCTCAAAACCAAACAACACCATCCTAATTTGTCCCTGCCAGCAGCGTAGAGCTCGCACAATCCACAACACTTTTCCCTGGAAGGAGATCAGAGCGCTGCAGACACACAGTTAATTTGTGGGATTGCTCACATCTGCAGATGATTAAAGAGATGCTGCCACTTTCCACGTGAAATAAGGAGCTTGCTGCTCATATTTAAAAGAACTCTTTCCTCCCAAGGAATCTGGCATGCTCCTCAAGAAGGGTTTAATGGCTCAGGAGGAGGGAGCATCCTGCTGGAGCTTGGAAGCTGCAGGCAGCTGCAACACGTGGATTATTCCATCCAGTTTTCTCTGCTCATTAGTTGGGAAACGGGAATTTTTCCAGGGTTAGGTGGGACACACCTCTACCTGGTTGTGTTTCCTATTCCTTTTATTTAGCTATGATGTTAAATACGATAAAAATGAGGTCAATCTAGTAAAAAAATGGAGTTTTTGAGGAGAACATGTGATTTTGATGTCACAAAACTTTGCTCTGCTCTGGCTTTGCTGGTCTCTCTCCACAAGCACAGACTATTCTAACCCAGGAGCAGTGGCCATCCAGAATGAAGCAAAAGCCACTCTCACTAATTTTGGGGGATAAAATCCCCAGAGGAATTTTGGCCATGCCCATGTTCTTAGAACCCACTGTGCCAAAGTGTCATGGCATATTTTAAACATCACATACAAGAGAGATGCCACAAAGAAAGAGAGAGGGAAAGAATCCATTTCTTCTTTCATAAAATCTCCTACTCTCCTTGATTAAAGAGCAGGAAATAAATGAAGTACATCCAAACAGGAAGTAATTGATTTCTACACAACTAATGGCGTGCTCTGTCAAGCCTCAGAAAAGTGAATACAAGATTATTCTAATTTCATGCATGAAATCAGTGCTTTAATCTTGCCTGGCACAGGCTTCCAGGGGCTTACTTCAAGTCTATTTATTTGATCAACAATTCTGTCATCAACAGAAGTATCCCTTTCCTCTGCTCACTGATTATAATGATGGGTATTTTGTCATATTTTATTGGATTCAAGTCTTCCAGAGATTTTGATGGACTTTTTTTGTCAAAACTGAGTGGTAACATCAATCAGGTTTCCAGATTCTTGGGAATTTGGGTTTACATCACAGACAGCCCACTTCCTTTTGTTTTCAGGAGCTCAGTTGGTGTTCTAACGGTAAAATCTTTAAAACCTACTTGTTAGCATTGTCAAAACAATGCTAAAATCTATCAATATAATTTTCATTTTTGCTTGTAAAATTTGGCATCTTCTCATTTGCATTTAAATATCTTTCTTTCTCTCTCTCTCTCTCTCTTCCAGTGATCAGAGCAAAAATATCCAGTGAAAAGGTGGTTCCTGCCAGCGATGATCCCCTTGATACCCACAAAATGATCCGGTATGAAATCAAACAAATAAAGGTACATGGAATCACTCAGCTTTTTTGAAGTTTAATGCTGATAACCTCTGCATATTTCAGCCCAAAATAACTTAGCCCAAAATTCTGGGAAAGCTGGAAAAGGCTCCAGCTGCCCCCACAGTTAGACCCAGATGAACTACACAGAATAAATCAAAAGAGGGATTAAAAAAGGGAAATAAAAAACGGAAAGGAAAGAAAAGTGTCCTGACATTCAGGAGGTTTTTGCTAAATAATGATATTTTGATGAAGAATTTTGTTACTCCTAGTTTTGAAGGCACCACAAAATGTGCTTCATTTTGTGAGTGGTGTCAGTACATCTGGTTTTGGAGGATTCCTGATCACCTGTGCTCTGATTGTGTGGCTGCTCTGCATGGTCCAAACTTTCCAAACAGAGGGGAGCATTTCCAGCTTAGAGAGAAAACCCTTAGTTCATTGTGAACAGGGATATTTGCAGGGCCAGGTCCTTCCCTCATATTCACATCAACAAAAATCCATTTGTGTGAGTGTTGCTGGGGAAGCAAACACCCAGAGACAGAGATTCAGAATCTCACAGGATTTTCCCACTCTTTGTTCAGCTCCAATAAGGAGATAATATTCATTAATACAATTTAAGAACACATGTTCTGAGCCCATTGAAGTCACACTCAAACTCTAACTGATGTTAAAATGATCAAGATTTACCTTTTTTGTGGAATATACAAGAAGCAGGGAATCTCTCTAAATTAAAATTAAAATGAAAAAATGAAAAAATGCGTGAGTGTGCACAGGTGAGGTGGGTTGGTCAGATGGTTTTAAAGTAGTTTCATCCCTCACTTTTCACTGAATATTATTTTATAATTTTTTTCACTTTCACATTTAATGGGAATGTTTAAGAAGATCCTTATGGGTGGCTACATACTTTCAAAAAAAATTCAACCATTCAAGTTGTGTCCACTGATCCAATCCCCTCGCAGGAGTTTATGTAGGAAGAATCTTTGGTAAACAAGAATATCTCAAAGTACTCACAAGGATGGTTATCACACATGACTTCTGTGAAGGTTTGATAGCAATTTCAACAAGCCAGTCTCTACCTTGTTAAACAAACCCCAAAGCTCGTCACCATCTGCCACTTCCTGTCTCCTTAAATATTAAGGATATATCCAAATGTTTCTTTACAGAAATAAGTACATCAATGTCAGAGAATTCCCTTTCCTCCCACTGGCACTTGAATGTGCTGCTGCTACTCTGCAGCACTTCAGGAATTTGAGAGAAATACAAATCATCTTATACCTCAGCACAAACAAGAAGAAGAAGAAGTCTAATCTGAGTGATTGTTTTCAGCCTATAATCCCATTCTTTAGCACACTGAAATCTCTGAAATATATTTCAGTATTGAAGTTGCTTTGGAGTTTCTCCCTAATTTTGACCAGTGGAAACCTGTTCAAAACTCAGGCAGCATGAAAAGGCGTTTATTTAATTCCACTCAGGTTCAGAGGGTGGGTCAGCCAGGCCTGGACAAAGCAGAGATGTGTCTTTTAATAAAAGGTGCTCTACATGGTCACACTCAAGCTTAGACTAACAACAGAAGGGTTGTGATAACCTCCACCCCTCAAATCCTTCCTTCTCACCAGAGAGAGTTCAGGACCAAACCTTCCCCTGCCCCAGGACCCAGCTCCCTGCTCCAGGGAGGGAGGGATCTGGGGAAGGGAAGGGTTTTAGTTGGAAAACAGGAGCTCTCTGAGCTGCCCATCCTCTGTGGGGTCACCTGTGCACCCAGTGTGGCACCACAGCAAACCCAGCAAGGCAGCTGTGCCTGATGGACCCACAGAGAGGGGTGACCTGTGACACCCCAAAATATAACTGAGGCAAAAATGACATGCTGAACAATTACTCAGTTTGCTGAGTAGCTCAGGATGGAGCTTGGTCACACCGTGTCTCAGCTGAGCTGACAGCATTTTAAAGAGTTTAACTCCACAGTGTGTGTGAACGGCGAGAATATTCTCTGCTCACCGCTCCCATCTTCTCTGGAGTGCTGGTGATGGTTTCTCCTGATGCCTGCAGTCCCACAAACTGCAGGGTCCTTGGGTACCACAGGGCTCTGGGTAATCCAGAGCAGGAGCAGGCACAGGCTGAGGGAAAGGCTGGGAATTTGCTGTCTAACACAGCAAGGAAGAACAGACCCTCCAATCATCTCTTCTGAGCTACAAAACGAGCAAAAAATTATCACAAAAATTCACAAAAGTTATCACCTCAGTGTGGGTTTTGGGGAGGGCTTTTAGACCACTCAGATATTCACACTTTCCTCATCAATTTTCCCCTCTTGGAAAGGGAACACAGAGCCCTTGGAGGTGATATTGTAACATTCAGCACAACGCTGCTGTTTCTCTGTTCTATTGCTCTCAGGGTTGTTGAGCTGCTCCATTAACGTCATGGCTTAAATTCTGTTTCTCTCATTTTAAATCCAGTGCATTAGGCTTAGCATTAAAATGTTGCTATTCTGGACAGAAATATTAGATACTGTTTTGATGTTCATTTTCAGAAAGAAAAAAAATGACAGTGGGGCTATTAATTTTATAGGGATGGGTTGGCATGTCAAGAAGCCATAAATGTTTTCAATTATTGTTCTTTTCTTGCAATATTTACAGCATTATATTGAGGAGAGAAGATAGTATGTGATTTATGTGCAATTGAGTATTTCTTCATAATATTTTTGTAACTGTCTTGGTCATCACACTCATTCTAAAATCTTAAAGCCAAGCCATGTGCTGGTGCTGGTTCTGCCCCTCAGGAGGACAGGGACAGTGCCCATACAGATTTTTGTAGCAGGTTCACTTCTCTCTATCCCCAAAACCTCACTCTATTTTCCTATTTCAATAAAGTGCTGCCAGGAGCTCAGGTGAACACCGACCATGCATCAATGCAGAACCAAATCCAACCACCTTACCCCTCTACAGAGAAATATCCATGCTTTCAGGAGAAGGGAGAGTATGACTGAGAAGATTAAATATGATTTTCTGAGTTAAGCACAAGATTATCATCTTTAGTAATGACTGTAGCAACTATATAGGTCAAAACCACAGATAAATCAGACAGTTATTTTAAAAAAACCCAACCAAGAACCAAAAAAACCTGCAACAAAACAAACACTAACCTCATGTAAATATTAACTGAATCTCCATTATGCATTGCTGTGGGTATTGAGGGGTTTTATAGCTAAATCAAGGTGTGCTGTCTGCACAAAGCCTCCAAAGTTGAGACCAAAGGCTGAGATATCCATGGAGAAGCTGTTCGCTACAACACCCTGAAGGTTTCTGAACGTGGGGAGACCTTGAGGCAAAGGCCACTTGCAGAGCTCACGTGGTGGCCCCATACCAGACACATTTTCCTCATCATTCTGGAGATGTTCTGGGATTCCCACTGCTGCTTTGGACAGGGTGCCAGTTTGTTTTGTGTTTTGCTCTGCCTGGGCCTGTTTGTTTTTTTTTCTCCAAAGCATTTCAAATCCCAGCTAATATTTTTGGATCGGCCACGCGGTGACAACAACGTTGGCTTTCTTCCCCCCTCCGTAAATAAGGCTTCAGAAAAACCAGCATATTACAGAGTATTTTCTAGTGGCCTGTGCTATTTAAATCTCCTGGGAGGGCTTGAGGAACACAAACACATTTTCCAGGGACGCCAGCTGCAACTGGGAGAGCTGTGAGCCCCTGCCATTGTCCCCAGCTGTCAACACGTGGCATGATGTCACCGGGCTGGTGGTGGCACACGAGGTGATGACAGGCACTCGGCAGCACCTCCTGCTCCCTCCTTGTAGCTGTGCTTGCACACAGCTAAGCTTGTTCTCGTCTTTTCATGGCTCATCTTCCATTTCTTTTCGGGGTTGAAGCTGCTGGTTAAGGGTGTTGGAGTCTGAGACACAAAGTGTGTGCGCTTGTTTCTAATAGTTAACTCTAAGATCCAGAAAAACGCTGAATTTCATATAACATGAAATTTATGAGCGTGTTTTCATGGTGAAAACATGAAAACAACTGTTAAAGTTAGAAAAGCTAAAAGTGTGAGTGTGTAGATTGGAGTTTCTTAAGTCACTGGGTGAAAAAGTTAGAGTTTAAAAATAGTTTAGAAAGCAGAAGACAAGATGAAGGATTTAAGAATGTTGTTTCTTTTCCTTCTTCTTTCTTCTTCATATTCTTCTCTTAGAGATTTTTGGGTAATTGTAAGTGATTAGACAAAAAATGAATGCCGCAGTGCAACCCATTTTGTGCTTTCAAAACCAAAGTGAGCCACAAAGTGAGTCACAAGGGCATTTTGTACCATCAGAGCAAAATGAACCAGATTGCAGTGATTTGAACTTGTGCAAATAGTCTGGAGAGACCTGCCAAGTTTTGTAATAACATTCTAATAAACACGAGAAACAAGATTCTAACGAGCTCGGGAGTTTTCTTCAAATCCCACGAGGGAAGATCCTAAAGGAGCTCAGCCCAAAGGAGACTGAGAGATCCACGAGTAAAGAAAATACAGAAGTGCAGCAGAATCAGAGAAAGAAAAAAAAAAATAATTTTTTTTTGAAAATGTTGCAAAGGGGCAGCCAGTCTGAAAAGTGCTTTGATCCCAAATCTCTCCATTTTGGGGCTTGCAGGGTTTAAATCCCAAGGGCTGGGTCACATTTTCCAACAGTTCTTTGAGAAGGTCCCACTGGTGAGAATTTTGGCTATGGAAAAGCACTTCAAGTATGAAACCAATGCTCAGGAAATGCTCAGCAGGCTTGGTGTCCCAGGAGATCCCAACAACAACAGTGATCATGAGAAAATTCCCCAGAGGAATACACTGAGAAATATTTGCATTTTGGTCGAGGTGAATGCTTGTCTCTGCATTGCTCCTTGAATGAAAGATGCCAGTAGAATATCAATTGAAGAGAAAGTTTTAAGAATCCATTAAATACACCAAAAAAGCATATTTTAAAAGCTATAATTTAAAAAAAAATTAAGACCTACTTAATTTTCTCCTAAAACTCTTGGATGTATTTCATTAAGCGTAGAGAAAAAGTCCAGTTTTTGGTGTTTTCTCACATTAATTCAGACTTTGGGGCCTTCTCTAAAGAGACTCACCCTGTATCTCTTCCAGCTCTTGTTTAGAACTGTTTTTTCATGCTTGTTTTCCACTACTGACTCTCTGTTTCTGATCATTTTCAGATGTTTAAAGGATTTGAAAAGCTCAAGGATGTCCAATACGTCTACACCCCTTTTGATTCATCACTCTGTGGAGTGAAGCTAGAAGCCAACAACAAAAAACAGTATCTTCTAACAGGTAAAATGCAGCAAAATTAATGTTCCTGGAAATTCAGAAGTAGCTGCTTACAGTGAATTTGCTAAAATATGCTAAAAAGGAATGCATTTATGTGCTAAATACAAACACAAAGGGATGTAAAAACCTGTGTTCTGCTGTAGTTATGGTGTGATCTTACATGTTTTCCACCCTTCCTCCAGCACTCTTAGAGCACTTCCAAAGGAAGTGAAGGTCAATAATGATATAATCAGTAAATAGAAGGAATTTTGATTCAGTATTTGCTGTTATTATTTGATTAAAACCAACAGTGCTGATTTTCTCAGGAATGCAGAGGTGCATAATGAGAAAACACATGCCTGTCTGTCTGCATGTCTGGGGTTCCAAGTAACTGCAGATTTTTCTAGACAATCCTAAAAATCCTCTTTAACTGCATTTGTATCCACCCCTTGCTGGCAGATTTTCAACATCTTTAGAAAAATATCCTTCTTCAACCTTTTACATCCACACAGCTTGCAATTCGGAGAATATTCTCTGTTAAAATAAATTAAAAAATTTTGAAGTATTATCAATTTGGTGCAATTGGTTAAAAACTCAAGGTATTCTTAACACTTCTGATATTTAGAAAACACTTCTATTGCTTTGACTTTTTGCGTTTTCCATGCTGCAGGCCAAATTTTAAGTGATGGCAAAGTGCTGATCCACTTGTGCAACTACATTGAGCCGTGGGATGATTTATCCTTGTCTCAGAAGAAGAGCCTGAACCAGAGGTACCAGATGGGCTGTGGCTGCAAGGTGAGTGCAGAGCAGATAAATGTAAATAAACACCATTTATTGTATTTTTGGGAATAAACCCCAGTTCAGAGGAAGCTGCAAGGTGAGTGCAGAGCAGATAAATGCAAATAAACACCATTCATTGTAGTGTTGAGAATAAACCCCAGTTCAGAGGAATCTTCAAGGTGAGTGCAGGGTGGATAAATTCAAATAAACAATGTTTATTGTATTTTTGAGAATAAACCCCAGTTCAGAGGAAGCTGCAAGGTGAGTGCAGGTCAGATAAATGTGAATAAACACCGTTTATTGTGTTGAGAATAAACCCCAGTTCAGAGGAAGCTGCAAGGTGAGTGCAGGTCAGATAAATGTGAATAAACACCGTTTATTGTGTTGAGAATAAACCCCAGTTCAGAGGAAGCTTCAAGATGAGTGCAGGGTGGATAAATTCAAATAAACACCGTTTATTGTATTTTTGAGAATAAACCCCAGTTCAGAGGAAGCTTCAAGATGAGTGCAGGGTGGATAAATTCAAATAAACACCGTTTATTGTATTTTTGGGAATACCCCCCAGTCTGTAGTGGCTGCAGGGTACTGAAGGAGCTCTTTGCCCCCAGATCACCACGTGCTACATGGTGCCCTGTTCCATCACGGCCCCCAACGAGTGCCTGTGGACAGACTGGCTGATCGAGAGGAGGCTCTATGGGCACCAGGCCCGCCACTACGCCTGCATCAAGAGGAGTGATGGCACCTGCAGCTGGTACCGAGGGGGCCCTCCCCCCGAGAAGGAATTCATCGACATCAGCGAGCCCTGAAGCGCTCTCCGGCCCTGCAAACGCGACCCTGGGGGGCTCATTCCGCCCAGCGGCTCTGAGCTGCCGTGGTCTCGCCTATCTTGCTTAGAAACAAACACCAGTTGTCCCCAAAGAGTCGGGGGGTTGGCGCTGGTGCAGGACGAGGGACAAACCTCCTGCTCTGCTCTGCTGTGCTTTGCACAGAGGGCTGGCACTGTCCTCCAAGTTCC
The DNA here is from genome assembly GCF_049639895.1 of Pseudopodoces humilis. NCBI lineage: Eukaryota > Metazoa > Chordata > Aves > Passeriformes > Paridae > Pseudopodoces > Pseudopodoces humilis. Next base: position 3,392,642 of record NC_142212.1, on the reverse strand, counting down.
CTTTTTGCCAATATGAATGTACGAGAACAAAAGAGTTGCCAGAATTTTGCCCCACCCCCCCAAAATTTGATAACCTGCAGATTAAGAGCTCCCCGTGTTTTATTCCAAATCTTTCCGATGAACTGCGGAATGTTTTATAGAACTGTTTCTTGGGGTTTTTTTCTGTATGAAAGTCTTGGATACGAAAGAATTATTGTACAGTGTATATGTAAAGTATTATAACAATGTGCTATTAAAAAAAAAAAAAGGATTCATAAATATCTCCTTATCTGTCAAAACGAGTTGAACACTTCTGTGATTAAAACAATCTGTGCTCCACATTTTGTATGCTCCTTATGTCACAGCTTCCTTTACCCACAGAGTTGTAACTTCCATCGATAGATAAATTAAGAAACAGCTTTGATAATCAAAACCCCCTTCCCAAGTCAGCATTCCTATGGACTAACCAGAGCTTGCTGAAGGAAAAGCCAGATTTTTAAGCATTAATCCATGGATTTTAGCATTCCATGGAATAAGTTCCAAACCCAAATGATGACAGGCTCAAAGTGCTCAGAACTACAAAAACCATGTCCATCCTCAGGGCAGCTGCAGCCCTTAACACCTCCCTAAATACATGACCAGGTATTTGTACCCCAGCACTGTTCAAACTTTAGAAACTCATGTGAAAGTACATGCAATAAATATTGCCTAGCTTACACTGCAATGATTTCTGGAAGCTCCCAGATTTTTGACCCTGTATAAAAGGATTGAATTAGTTTTATTCACGAGCACCCACCATACTCTGTCAGTGAATTTGGCTACCTGTGAACTCAAACTAGAGAAGGGTTACAACACATTTTGCCTGTAACTTTTTTCGTGTCTTAACTTTCCCAAATTGGTGACTGGAGTTAGTAACTAATCCCTCACACACGTTTTTAAGTATATAAAAGTAACTCAATTCACAGTGGTGAAACTTTGGGAAGTGTAAATGCCAAAGTTCAGACTATTTGTGCCCCACAAGAAAGGGGGAGAGCCCTTGGGCAGGATGGGAATCTCCAGTAGCTGCCCTTTTTGACAGACTTTACTACCTACAGGATAGGATATGCTCTTCTGAGAAAAAAAGATTTCTTTTCTCTGCAATTAAGTTTATGCATTTCCAGTGAAATGCAAATGGTGCAAGGCCAACAGGAAAACATGTCACTATTACTTCGAGGAATATGTGTCCCGTAATAAATAAAAGCCAATGTTTCACTTTTGATCTACTGTAAATCAGTCTAGCTGACATCTAACAAGCCCAGCTTGTTTTCTGCTTTACTCAAATCAAAAATTTCCTAACACTAACGCTTTGGAGCATAGACTTACATAAATGAAACAAAAAGAATGAGAAACTACTTTTCTTCCAAAAAATAATTGATATTGCAGTGACGGTATTGGCAGAGCTATTTACTGACAGTGCTGTACATTTCTATTATGAATTTTCAGAAAGATTCGAAGCCAGGCCTTATTTCCTCATATCAGGTCAAACCAATTGCTAGAGAAGCCCACAGAGCTTAATAACCACAAAGGTTAATATTCAGTGGTTAATAAATATTCAGTACCAGTTCTGTAGCATTTGTCTCCAAATCCATTTTGATGGGATGGTGCCTTTTGGATAACACTCTGCAGCAAGCAGATGTTTTCTGCTTTTTAACTCACCAGAGCTCTGTTCCTATTTCAGTTTTAAAGTAATTAGACCTTAAACTCAGCTCACCCAGCCCAGATTGCCTTCTCTGTCCACTTTGCACAAAAAAACGCTTTCTCTGATATTTAGAAATAATAAATTATTATTTCTAACTATCTGTTCTGGACAGACTGTAGTGCAAATTAGTTTTAAAAACATTTTCTATTCGTCCTGCTATAAAATATCCCACACAAGATGCTTCACAATTAAGGTCTGTCTACTTTGATTTCTGGCTGAGCAGAAATCTGCCCAAACTTCCCACAAGGGATGGTACAAAGATTATATTTATTTCTTTTTTTCCTCATATCAATAAATGTGGCAACAAGAGCTTTACAAAACCCCAGCTCAGAATGAGATTTTATTTTCCCTGAGGAAGATTCTCAAAGGGCTTGACTACAACATGGCATTCTGAATATGTTATTTCAATATCAGCATTTTTACTGTAGTTCATTGATACCTTATCAACAGCAGATTATTTTCACAACATTTTCTTTTTACTTCTTGAAACCGTGCTTGTGTTACATGAGAGGGTAGAGCAGAAATACAGCCTGGCACAAATTTGACTTTAATTTGAAAATGGCTCACATGACTTTTGATAAGAGTAGGGAAAAGAAGAGAAGAGGGAGACTGTATAGGTGAACAGGGGGAAAAAAAATCCACCACCTGGAATATTGCTGGTGTTTCCTCAACATTCCAGTTAAGTTTTAATTAAATTGTTCAGCAATTATGTTGAAAAAGTCCTGTTGTTTTTGCAAAGAACAGAAGAGGTGGGAATGCAGTGAAATAAAGGGAACTAATTACTGAGGGAAAGGCTGTAGATATGACTCAACCAGCAATGAGTTCAAAAGCTTCACAGTGTTTTTTGTAATCAGTCTGGGATGAATGTTTCTGTTTCAAAAAGTGTTTCATTAAAGCAGCTCCATTTTTACACAAAAGAATGGCATCTTTGTTTATTTACCTTGTATTGCCTAAAGCCTCGGCACAAATGATCAGCAGAGGGTGAAAGGAGCACCTCTGGCACGCTCAGCTGACCCTCAGTTCCCAGAGATTTGGGGCTTTTTCCCTCTCCCCATGTCCCCCCTGAGCTGGTTTGCACTGGAGGGGGGACAGCTCCAGGAGAATAAAAAGGGAAGGAGAAAAAGCAAGAGGAACACCAAAAACATATTTTAAACCGTAATTGCCAAATTCTGCATCGACAAATGCAAACGAGGCCAGCTGTTGATAAAGTGCTGAAAACCCAAAACAAAATAAAATTATATGATTTCAGTGCAGCATCAGAAGACTCTGATTTCCAGATCATCTTACAACCCACTTTCAACAAAATTCAAACTAAATGTTGTCTTGTACCACATTGCCTGATTATTTCCCAAGCCACAAAGTTCCAGACACTTTCTTCAGGAGGAATAAAACCAAACAAATGAGTGTCATCACAGGCAGCTATTGCAGCAGTTCTGAGTAGCAATGCAATACCCAAATGGATTATTTTCCTCTAGATTAACATTCATTACCATAGAAATACACAAAAAAAATAAGATAACTTGGCTGCGGAGAACATTCAGAAGTTCAAACAAAAGAGAAATCACTTATAAGTTTTGACTTTAATGAGCAATGTAGAGGAATGAAGACAGTGGAAAACCACTCACAGGGGTGCTACACGCAGAAAATTATGCCATATAAACTTATAAGTCTGACACATTAGCTCTTGCCCCAGAATGAAATGTTCTTTGTTTCTATGGGCTGCAGTTTAGCAATGCACCCAAAACTTTTGCTTTTTTTCAGTAAAATTGCAGCCAGTCTCAATGACCCTTAAGGGTCATTGTGGCCCATTCCTTGCCCATCACTGCTGCCTAAAACCAAACCACACCCTAAAACCATCCAGGTGCTTCTTGGACTTTGCCAGGCTCATCTGTGTTCTTTTTCTGTCTGTAAAGCACTGGGAATGAGTGTTAGCTCAGGCACCTGAAGATCACCAGTCACAACCACCCTGATTTTGGCTGAGTTCAAAGCTCTGCAGTGCCCAGTGCGTCGTTTCCAAAGACAACAAACACTCTGAACACGCCAGAAAGGACTGGAGGGAACACAGACCGTGAAAGAGTTGTTCAGTGTCTTTGGAAGCATTTAATCTCTCCGAGATCTGCAGCTGGGCAGCTGAGGAGCTGACCACTTCCCATCTGAGCACCCTCCAGCTCATCGTCACCGTGATTTCAAGTGGTCACCCTGTCCCACCCTCCCTGAAAGCTGCCAAAATGGCTTTTAGAGTTGACAGTAGATGGGAAAAGGGAACAGTGTGTCCCAGTCCCTGTCTCACAGGCACAGAAAGCGGATTTAGCACTGCTGTTTGCACCTACCATCTCCTTGTGGTTGGGGTAGAACGTCTGCTCGATTAGAGGGAACTTCTCTGGGCCCAAAGTTTTGTAGACAGACACCAGCTGGGCAAACTGCAAAACAAAGCAGAACAAGACAGAAAGCTCAGGAGAGAAACCACACTGTGCCTAATGGAGCTCACGCTGACATTTTGCTTCTTTTCTTGGGTGTTTGATAAACTCAGTAGATCCAGGGGCACAGCCCACGCAGGCTCTCTCCTCCTCCTCACACACCTCTTTAATCCACCCAAGCTGTGACTTCACACACAGATCAACACAGAAAAACACTTTGAAAAGTAAAGCCCCCACAGGTACAGAAAATGAAATACATGGGAATACTGGATTTTGGGTATCTCATTATCTGTATGTTTGAAGACGATTCTGTGATGATAAAGTCATAATGTTGCCTTTTCTGTCACCTTAAACCTAAAGCCCAGGCATATTTACCATTCATTTAGAGGCTGGCACCTCCCTGGCATTGATTTTAGCATTGGCAAAGAGATAAAAGCAGCTGTGCCATGCTACCAGGTCGGGTGAGGAGCAAACTAAAGCAGTTCCATCTCCCAGGCTGCAGCCATGCCCCATTCCCACACGGCCATCCTTGGGTGGGGATGGCTGAAACCGCTCCATGCCATTCCTGTTCGTGTTTTTTATGGAATATTCTGATGTGGCCATCCTTGCACCACCACCAAAGGTGGGGATGATTGAAACTGCTCCATGTTAAGCCATTCCTATTAATGTTTTTTATGGGATATAAATAGAAATATAGAATATAATATTCTTTCAACGCTCCTGTGGCGCATCCGGCCTACCTGCACTCTGGCCTGCAGCAGCTCCTCACAGAACATTTACGTGTAAAACAAGGGGAATCTTTATTAAATAGAGATGGATTTGGGACTGCTCTTTCTCTTTTACAGATAAACCCTACTGTGGTAAGAGTCAGCAAAGCAAAGCAGCCCTGTGCCGGGGCTGAGGTTTCCAGGGAGCAGGAGGGCTCTGGCAGCCGAAGGCCGGAGCTGTTCCAGCGCTCCGAAGCTCCGGCCGTGCCTGTGATGTGTTCAGCTGTCACCGTGCCAGCGTGGGACATAAACAACTCAGCACAACACTTTGAATAGTGGGATTTGCTGGTTGCAAACAGCACAAAAAGCAGGGAACAATGGAACTCTGTCCATAATGCAGATAAAATACCTACTCTGAGGAGAGGCTCAGGGGGCAGGGAGAGCAAAAACTGTTTAAAGGGGGGAAAAAAAAAAACCATGAAAGCTTTGCTTGCATTTCCAGCTGGCAGAGAGGGCTTGTTTAATTTAGTGGTGTTTACTTAGGTTTGGTAAAATACATCTTTAAATTCGGAAGGCCAGTGGAAAATACCTTAATGATGAGCAGTCTTCACCAAAAGCCTAAGAAATTGTAGTTGGGTTGTGTGCCATGCAAATCAGGCCTCAAGGAAAGGAAATATTATCACAGCTACCAAAATAAGGTGGTTTGTGAATAGGATTCCTGACAACTTAATATTTCAGTTCTGATCCAAGAAGAAAATACTTACTATTAAATACGTGATTTTTTTTGTCAAGCAATTGTTAGGTTAAAATAAATCTATTTACTTATCTTTAAGTAAAAACCTCCAAAGAAAAGATAAAATCATATGATGCTGTTTCCTGTGATTGTTTCCTTACTTTCTTTTCCATTTTCACTGGAAGGGAGCAAAAGACACTGAGAAAATGGCATTCTTTTTGTAGGGGTTGTGGCATTCATGCAAGAGGTAAGAAAGCTGTAATTGAGATTAATTGCTAGCAAATGTTTGTTTACTTAAAAAAACAGTATCAACCACAGATAGCAGACATATATCACTTCAAAGTGTCCTCTAATTCAGTAATTCAGCTAGGAAATAGCAGGTAGGAAAAGCAGGTTTCAGTTTTTGAGGTAAAGGAGAGAAATCTCTCAAATTGCCACAGCTGGGAGAAGGATTTATCTTTTACCCTGTTGAGATGCTGCTTCACTTCTGTGTATACAAATCTGGGGATCTTTTGTCAATCATTTCTCCCCCAAAATGCAACCTGAAAAATTCAGCCCAAATTCACATAAAATTTCAGCATTTTAATTGTACATCCATAAACTGTCATAAATATTTGGGTATAATAGCTGCTGGGCTATTTCTAAAGAAGAATTTAATTTAAGTTTTAATGACCTTCTATATTTTTTTCAGTGGGATCTGGACTATATATTTTTATATTTTCCTTTTCATCAGCTGAACACCAGTCCTGGGCAGGAGCATCATCTTTTTAGATGATAAATAACTGAATTTTCTGATCTAATGCCAAATGTTTACAGACATGAGATGTTTATGAAATAGGAAATACTAACAGAGTCATTGAAGTATTTTATATGGCTATCAAAACCCAAAATCATCTAAAAATCTCCCAACTCCTAGAGCTTAGTATTTCAGCAGAAGTCATTTTCACATCCTAAGAAAAAAACAAGAAAGTGGAAAAAAGTTCTCAGTTTAGCAAGCTGAATTTAGTCCTCATTTTCCAATTCTGCACCTTATTTTCAGTCAAAAAGGGATAGCCTCAGGTGCATGTGTTTACAGTTTGCAGATTATTATTTTAAAAGGAAAATGATTGGGTTTTGTAGCATTTGTTGTAATGTCAGCTCTTTTCTAGTCAGGATAAAATCCTTCCACACCCAGGCCAGGGTTGTTCCTTTATGACAGAACAGGACAGTGACAGCTGTGCTCTCCAACAAGGTGTGACACACAGAAGAAATATTTAGTCAAAAAAACCCCAAAACCCACTTATTCCATTTGTTTTCGCGTCAAATCTTTCTGGGCTTTTACCACCCCAAGACTGGAGCTCTAAATTTCACTGCACAGATCGTGCTGTAACCAAGCAGAGTTACCAAAAATCCCTTTGCTTTCTTCATCAAGAGTCGGATAATTACTTTGCTTATCACTCTTGAGGAGTTAAAATGTGTTTAATTACTTGTATGCCATCTCTGAGAGGCTCGGATTTGCTCCTGAGCAAACCACACCAACTTCTCCCTCGAAGATAATCAGATATGATATTTAAAACTAATTACTGCAGATGGTGCTACCTTTAATTCTGGAAAGCTGCTAATCCCTCTTGCCAGGCTGAAGGATTTGTAGCACTGCCCACTCCAGTGGGGAATTTCCTGGGATGTTGAGAAGGAGTTTAACTCAAGGAATTGCATCTCCTTTGCCTGTTCCCTGCTCAGCTAGGACCCCTGGGCTGTGGGTTTTACTGAACCCTTTCTGTCAGAGATTTCCCTTTTTTGAGGGGAACCTGTCCTCTTCACAAGTTGAGAGCTCCAAGTGGCCATCTGGTGCTCCATGGGAGCTAAAACAATATCCAAATTCTCTGGGTAGTCTGTTACACCCACCCAGGGGAGCTGGCACACTCTCTAGGAGCAGAGAAATAGGAAAACTTGGATGGGTGAACACTTCCTCAATCTGTCTGTCATAAAAAAACACCCCAAAATCCAACACTTTCAGCTGGGATTTAACTCATCTCTGGCTGCTCTAAGGTGTGGGCTCATCTTAAGAGTGAAGAAATTCCATGAAACACCAGTTTACCTCTGGATGTCCCTTTATAAACTCATCTCCTTCCAAATGCAGCAATGAGGATCAGAATTGGTGACTGAAGTTCCTGAAGTAAAATTTTCTACTTTTCTAATGTGATCTCAGTGTTCACCATGGATGGGATTTTCCCTTTCAGTGCCCAAAAGGAAGATCCCTCTACCCCACAGAGCAGGTTTGGAAAGCTGCTGGATGAGCTGGTTTGCCTTATGGGCTGGTTATGTTACAATTTTTGGGATTTAACAAAGAAAATGGCACGTTGACTTCTTCATCCCTTCAGCTGGCACCAGGAAAAATAACCTGAAGTCCATTTTTAGGCTGAAATGTCCCTTTTCAGGCTGAAATGTCCCTTTTCAGGCTGAGGCTCAGAAATGTGGCTGGTCATTCCATAAAGGCTGGATTATTTGGTGAGAGTGAGAGATAAAGCACAAAGCACAAGCAGGGGTTCTTGGGGGCCAGCAAGCTGAGACACAAACCTCCTTCAGAGGGAGGAGTAGTGAAGCAGTTGTGTAAGAGGATACATTTGACACTTGTCTGTGGGAGTCAATCAACTTTGGCCAATATTTTTTCACTATATCTGCATTTGAAACATAATGTCTGTACTGTATCTGAATATTTTATTACTGTATTTTTAATATTATGATTACCTGGGAAGCATCTGTGTTACCTTTCTGTGCCCTCCATGTGCTTCTTTGTTGAGATTGCTCAACATTTCTTCTCTCACACTTCAGCAAACACTGAATACTTTTCCAGAAGGCTGAGTTCACTCACTTTGATTCTCTCTTTGACACCTGAATAGGAGAATGGAGGGGAGCAGAGCTCTGGCTGCAGCTGACATCCTCCTCAGTCAGCAGGAGCTGACAGACAGCTCCATGCAAGTGTTCCAACTCCCCAAATCAGCCCAGCACCTTCACTGCAAGGTGAAACGGTGCCTACAAATCAGTTTGGGCACACGAGAGGAGTACAGAGGGGATGGGAACTGCCAGCAGAAGCTGGTGCTCCTCCAGTGGTTTTCCAGCAGGACTCGAAGCCAAGGACAACACACCTGAACTGGGAATGCAAGGAGTGCTCCCCTGGACCCTGCATGGTGAGTTTAACCACAGGTGAACTGTTCCCTGAGCCTTTTGCAGCCCAGCCTGCACAAGAGCAAGGTGATCTCTGCCTCTCCCAGAGGAGATGTATCCCTGGTGCATTTTCCCCTCAAGCCCTGCCCTGGGATCAGCAGCATCTCCTCCTTCTCTTTGACTGCAGCTGATATTTCCTCACCTTCTTTACTTTCAGCTCCCTCCTTGCCCTCTGGGGTTCTTGCAGCACCTCCTGAGATGGAGCTGCTCAGCCCCTGTGGGGTGTGCTGGCCCTTCCCAGATGGATTTGGGCTGTCTGCTCCAACTATCCAGAATTTCCAAGGGCATTTTCTGGGCTCTTGCACCTCCCCTGCAGCATGAGAACTGCAATCCGAGAGGCACAGCTCTCCCACCGCTAATCACCGCTGTAATTAACTGCTGGAATATTTTCACATTAGAATTGCAGCTGATGAGATGAAAACCATTAAGAGCTTCTACAGGATCCAAAATAAGCCTTAAATAAAAACCTCATGCCCTTGGAAGAACTACATGAACTGGCTTACGAATTACCAGAGCACATAAAAAAAATAAAAAAAGTTTTCTACAAGAGTTGGGAAAACAGGATTAAAAAAATCCCAAAGAACCAGAAAAGGGCCACAGTCAGGGACATAAAAACATCTCCTGGCTTGCAGGGTTGGGCAAGAAGGCATCTGGCAAGGAGAGACACCTTGGCTGGTGGAAGAGGCACTGACAAAATGTGTAAACAGTGAGGAAAGAGATTTAAGGAGGACATGTGGATTAAAATGAAGGAAAACAGGCTGTGAGCATAAAAAGGCAGGGCACAGATCAAGACATGCCTGGTATAAAAGATTAGCAAAAGGTAATACCATGAGGCCTAGATCGAGAGGCCTTCTGGAGCCCTTTATTTTGGAATGAAAATTTAGAGAAGGAAAAAAGTTGATGGGAGTGAGAAGCTCTGGGGACTCCTTCCTGGGTGCTCTTCCAGCAGTGAGAAAATGCACTTTATTCCACTGTTACGGGACAGGGGGTTCAGTGTTCTGACCAGGGAAACCTTTGCACTGTTGTTTATTTTGATGGGACTTGGCCTGGTGCTTAAGCACTTCTCACAAGGGTTTGGGGCTCACTGCAACAGAGAGAGATTTTCTTGTTTGTAGGGCTTTTAGAGACGAGGTCTGGTTCAAATAGGAGGTTCCATAAAAACACAGAGTGCAATGAAACTTGTAGAGGAAGAAATCAGTGGTGGAATTCCAGGGTGGGTTTCCCAGGGTGGAGATTTCCAGGGTGGATTTCCAGAGTGGATCTCCAGGGTGGGTTTCCAGAGTGGATTTCCAGGGACCATTTCCAGGTGGATTTCCAGGGTGGGTTTCAGTGTGGGTTATATCCAGGGTGGGTTTCCAGGATGGGTTTCAGGGTGGGTTATTTCCAGGGTGGGTTATTTCCAGGATGGATTTCAGGGTGGGTTATTTCCAGGGTGGGTTTCAGGGTGGGTTTCAGGGTGGGTTATTTCCAGGGTGGGTTTCAGGGTGGGTTTCAGGGTGGGTTATTTCCAGGGTGGGTTATTTCCAGGTGGATTTCCATGGTGGGTTTCAGGGTGGGTTATTTCCAGGGTGGGTTTCCATGGTGGGTTATTTCCAGGGTGGGTTTCAGGGTGCGTTGTTTCCAGGGTGGGTTTCAGGGTGGGTTGTTTCCAGGGTGGGTGGGTTTCAGGGTGGGTTTCAGGGTGGGTTATTTCCAGGGTGGGTTTCAGGGTGCGTTGTTTCCAGGGTGGGTTTCAGGGTGGGTTTCAGTGTGGGTTATTTCCAGGGTGCAATGCCATTCCTCAGATAGCAGCAGCCAACCTCTGCCAGGCCCAGCAGGGAAAGCCAGAGGACTCCTTGGGGTGGCAGATAGCCAGACAGGGGTTTCACCCACTAAAATCACCTCAGGGAGCAGGGGTGGTGCTCACACACCCCAAAAAGAAACCAGGACACTTTGCATCTGCCTCAGAGGGAGCTGGAGCTAAGGATGGAAGTGGAATACGCAGGAATGTCAGAGGGGAATGGCAGTGCTGGTGGGAGATGTGGAGGTGAGAACTGTACTGGAGGAGAGCGAGAGCAAGAGGTTGGAGTGGAGGTTGCCCTGGTGGAGCCATCACAACAGGAGGGATTTTCCTGGATGGGTGACAAATTCCAGTGTCTGGAAGAGGAGTCTCACCCCCCTGATTGTCCTCAGCTCTGAGTCAGCACAGTCACACATCAAAGAAGCAGATATAACCTAGATTTTAACTGAAAAAATGATTTTCTAAGGTCATTTAATAGGGAATATAACACATGGGATTCCTTTTTAATTACATATTAGATATTATATACAAGAAATCAAACTTAATTTCCATAATCTGGCCTTCAGGTGTGGATATTTGTCTTAACCAAGCACAAAAAGAGTTTCTGAGTCTCTACTGTAGCAGGACCAGCAGACAATACCAAGGATGTGAGCCACAGCTTTACAGTCCTGTTTTAAATATTATCTTTACAGCCTCTGTTTCAATACAGTTTCTTTCACTAGAAGGTAAGAAACAGTTAAAAAGTCCATTTGAATTTTCTGCCCCTAGAAATGTTCAATGCAATGAAAGTCTGTAATGGATTTCAAGAGTTCCCACTGCTGCTTTTTAGTGCAGAGGAGAACAGGGCAAAGTGGCAACAACCTACTACAAAATTCAGGAATGCAGTCAAAAAATCTGAGTCTACTTTTGCATTAAATTATCCTGATGGCAGTAAATGCTGGTCAAAGCCAAAGGCTCCCATTCTCAGTTTATATATAAAGCACTTGAGACTGCAAGCAAAGATTGATAAATACAGAGAATTACCGGATGTATTGGAACAGAATGGAACAGAAAAATCATCATCACACTGAGATTTATTTAAGGATCTCTGGGGATTTTTTGTTTGTTTGTTTATTTGCTTTTTTAACAGGATTTTCAGGTGAGCTTACGTATTTTAGGAAAGCAAAATCAGCTAGGAAGGCTGGAATGTTCCCTTTCTATTCCAAGACTGGAATATTCCCTTCCTATTCCAAGGCTAGATTAAACTAATCTGACTCTACAAAGAGGTGCAAAGAGCAAACACACTACTAGTGTATATGGAACACTTCATGTATTTAGATTTCTAGTTATGCATTTATACTTAATTGTATTTATGAATTTTGCTCCAGTTCAATGGTCAAACCTGGTATTAAATTGTCTTTTGACCAAAAAGTTTACAATGTTTTCACCTTCCTTCTGACACAGTTTTGTGAATTTACTTTCAGATCTCACATGACAAATCCATCAACATGTTTTGCTTTAAGTGGCAGACTGGGCAAAGAGGCCAAAATCTTCACTGGCTGACAGAGAATTAAAACAGATTTTATTCAGGTTTTTTTATGCAGTTTTTTTATTCAGCTTGGAGGAAAAGCACCTGTTTCTTTGCTCTCTGGCTGGCCTGGAAATGCACAGGCCTCTGATTTCACTCAAAACCTGTAAATCCAAAATTCCTGTGAATGAAGGCCACAAAACTGGCCACTGATGAAAATATTTGCATTTAGGAATTTGATACAGAGACTGCCCCATGTCAGCATGGGGCTGTTCAGGCCCTGCCATCCATGTCCTGGTGTCTCAGCTCTGCCCTGCTTGGGAGAGAAGGCAGCTCCTGCTCCAGACCTGGGGCAGGGAAAGGAAATTCAGCAGTGAAAGGGCAGGAAAAGGACCCTGCACTCCTCTGGCTGCCCTGCCTTCACTTGCCAGTGAGATCAATCTTGCCAGAGTGGTTGAAACTAGGAAGTCCAGTGCTGCCTCCAGGTTTGGTCTGATGAAACACATAAAACTGGCTAAAATACATCTCAGTGTTTCTAACATTTATCATGATGGCAGACATTACATTTGAGCATCCCTAAATGTCTTCTCAATCTGGGCTGCTGCCAGATTGCAGGTAAGCATTCTCCAGCCTTGACCTTTAAGAAGATCCCTTCTGGCATATAAAAGAGAGCAATAACCAGCCAAATTCTATCCCATTGCTCAGCATTATTGTACAAATCTGACTTTTGCTAATGAGCACAGGATTTGATTTTAATGAAATAAACATTTAGAATTTCTTTCTTTAAACCCAGCCTGGAATTTGGGTTTAAAAATCCCAGGTTTACAGTAAGTATGTTCTCAGAATGCTTCTCTTCTTGCACACAATAATTTTGTTTGTTGTTCACCCTCCAGAAGATGCTTTGACACAAAATTGAATCTCCTCTGCGTGGTTGTGTCTCCCATTAGCATAGCTTCAATAATTTGTGTCAACAGGAAGCTGGAAGGAACAGAGCTCATCTCTCTTTTTCTGCTCCTCCCTGCAGAGTCCTGACAAATATCCTGCCAGTGCCCCAATCTGTTGCTCAAGATTTTTAAAATATAACTGGGAGTGGAAAAAACACAAGAAAAAAACTTGGAGCAGCAACACAGGGGAGAAAACAAGGTGAGGAAGAGCATTAGAAACCATCAAATTGCAAGAAAGGGAAGTTAAAACAGACCTTCCAAGAAAACAAGGTAAAAATGGGGAAGTTAAATGTCCAGCTAGAGCAGAAAGATGAAGACAGATAAGTAGAAAATCGTCTGCAAAAGAAATGCAAAGCAGAACATGGCACATGAAGTCACAGAGTTGTGTAAGCTTGGCAAGAGGAGCAAAGCAAGGAAAATATCAACAAACTTGCAAAAAAGCCTTTGGCTGTCTGCTCCCAAACCGAAGGAAAAGAAACAAACAACAACTGTGGGATTTACAATATTTCCAGGCCTGACCAAAAAAGCCAAACCCAGCCTTCCCTCTAACGGCTGGGGGTGAGCAAGGAGATAAATTTTGGCATAACCAAGTGTTCTGTGGCACCTCTCTAACGTTTCAAAGCCCTGATAACAATAAATTCCTGCAATGGGGCAGAGTGTGACATCTGAAGATGCTTCAGCACAAGATGGGTTCCCATCTGGAGCTCTGTGTGAAAGCACCAGGACCTTCCAGCTCTCTTCATGCTCTCCCAGGTAACTCTGCCTCCCTCTCTGCCAGCTCTGGCTCAGAAAACCCTTCCTGCCTGGTTCCTCTGTTCCCACATCCCTGGAGTGATGGAGCAGAGTGCCAGGAGTGCACTTTGATGGGGCCAGCAGCAGCTCCCATCCCTGCAGAGCCAGCTGTGTCTCACAGGCTGGGACAGCTCTGCCCCAGTCCAGCACACCTGGGCTTCCCAAATCCCTCTGGGACTCCCTCCACTGCCTCTTTCCTAAATACAGACCCTTCCACCCCCCTGGCAGCAGCCAGTTGGGGTCACAGTGCTCACAAATGAGGGTCATTACAGCTTGGACCCCCTCGTTCAGCAGAGTCAATGTGTGATTGAGGCATCAGCAGATCCTTGGAGCCTCCACACCACCCCTGCAGCCTCCCAGGAGAACAGATGTGCAGCCAGCAGCAGGGGCTGGGATGCTTTTCCTCTGCACTAAAGGAACCAGAACTGCACTCATGGAACTGGACTGATTTTGTGAGGGTTTTCTTCCTCTTCAGTTGTGCACAGCTGCTCTACACAAGTGCAGCAATTCTGGAATCTCTGCAGGGCTGGAAGGTTTATCACTGTCAGAAAGAACATGGAAGTACCAACCCAGACCTGTAATGCCTGTAATTATCACATCACAGTCAGGATGAACTGAAATAAAACCCAACCCTTTATTCTATCTTCAGCAGCCTTGGACAATGAACCTCACAGCCCCTGACAATTAAATCAGAGTTTGCCTGTTTGGTGTCACTCAACTCCACCTCCCTGCCTGACTCAACTTATCAGCAAGCTGCTGGACACAGTGGGGTGAGCAGGGAATGAACTGGGGTGTTCCAAAAGTACTGCACCCCTATCACCAATATTTGCAACTGAAGCTAAAATCCAGCAGGGTTCAATTGAAGGAAAGCCTTCAGCGTGCAAGTTTCACACCAGTCATTATAAGAATCATACAAATGGATGCATGCAGGAAGAATTTATTTTTTTTTAAATTCAGCACAGGACACTGGAAAATCACATTTTGTATTTTTAATGCACGTTGTTTTGTTGGGGTTATAAAAATATTATTTCCTTAGTTTAATGATGAGATTTTACCTAAAGCTCTGATATCATCACCACATTTTCCAGTTCCTTCTGGCCCCCACAATTACTTCACACACCTCCACAGAACCACAGAGTCATTTAGAGTGGAAGAGCTCTGTAGGATTACCAAGACCAGGCACTAAACATGAACTTCTAAGTGCACCACTCACCCTTGTCCTCAAGTTCCACATCTACGTGGAACTTAAATTCTAAATCCCTCCAGGACAACGACATCATGTACTATGGAAAAGTTCCAAGCCTCAGTTAAGGGAAGCCTCCCTTATTTCCTGAATGACATTTTCTAAAGGAAAACAGATCATTTAAATGATATCAGATATTACCTTTGGATAATTAATGATGCTCTTTTTTTTTCATCTTTACTTTTTTTTTTTCATAGATGCTTTCCAGCAGGATCTTCACCCCATTAAACACGAGTAAAACTGTGAGGTGAATTGGGAATCCTACAAGGACAATGGATGTTTTTGCCTCACCTCAACTCAGTGTAGCTGTAAATTGAACCAGGTAAAATTCTAGTCTTGTTTGATGGGGTTATTTCATGCCCAGGACAATTCCTCTGCAGCATGACCCTGCACTGAAGTATTTTAATGTTTTAATAATAATTCTTCAACGAGGGCACGAACCTTAAAGTGGTTCCTCCACAGCTCTGTGTGAGCTCAGCAATAAAGAACTTAGTTTTTATTTATAAAACCCATGCCTTTCCTCCAGCTTTCTGACATCCTTACTAGCATTTAAGTGAAATCCATCTCAAGCCAGGGCCATGAATTTTCCATGAGCTAAGTGTTATCACAGAAGTGAAATAACCCGAGTGCTGATATAACCCCATGCTATGTTTCAGAGCACAAACATCTCACCACACACACTCCTTCCAACCTTTTCTTCCCCCTGGTTGCTCACAGCCCAACTTCTCACAGGGCTGTGCAGTGCTCTGAACTTCTGCTGTGCATCTGGAGGGGCTGTGCATGCCCTGACACCAGGGAGGAGAGCTTTAAGACCTGTTCTCAGTACATTCCTGGCAATCGTTCCACCACACCTCACCTTTCAATGATACACCTCAGATCAAACACAGATTTGTTCACTGTCGACTGGCAAATGCACAGAAAGCCAGAGTAGAAAAAGAGCTTTCCTGGAGAGTTAAGGGCAGGTGCTGCAGTTTGTGGCACAGAGTGTGAACCTGCCCTCAGAGCTGAAAAGATGTTGAACATCTGGAGCTGTGTCTTCCAAACACATCAAACACCTGACATGGTGAAGAGCATTAATTTAAAACCCACTAATTTAAAACTTGTATGCTGAGTTCTAACTCTCATTTTATTTGAGAACCCTTTTATAGCCAGTCTCACTTCCCCTCCTAGCAGTTCTACACTACTCCTAATTTTGCTCTGATGTAAGGAAGATTCATTGGCTAACACTGCTAACTCAATAATTTCCCATCCTTTTAAAGCCCATTCCACTGCACACCCCCTTTATTTCCCCCTGCTGTTATCAAAGCTGTAATTCCCTTCTGCCACTCCACATTTTACCTGCAGGAAAGTCAATCTATTTCTCATGAATTAATAAAGATTGTTACTTATGGCTTTATGCAGCTTTCTGCTTCCCTCTTTTCCATGGGGCTTTTGCACTTGAAATATTTGCAGAGAGAACTTTCACACAAATATCAAGTCACTGGTGCTGACAAAGGGGTTGTGCAGGAAGAAATCCCTGCCATGCTCTGAAGTGGGGGTTAATGGCAAATCCATGGCCATGTAGGAGCACAGTGGTTTCTACCCTTAATTTTATCAGGCAGGAGCAGCCTGGGGAGTGCAATCCCAGGCATCCACAACCATTTTCAGCAGGGATTTCACCCAGGCAGGGAGCACACACAAGACTGGTGCAACCAAACAAGGCAGACCATGATATTGGCCAAACCAGCAGTGCCTGGATTCTGCTGCAATATCTGAGCATCCATGAAGCTGGCTGAGTTCATGGGTTTTTACCCCTCAGGGTATCTATTCTAGAAGCAAAGAATATCCTGAGTTGGAAGGGACCCACAACAGGCATTGAAGTGCAGCTCCTGGTCCTGCACAAGACATCCCACAAGTCCCTCCATGGGCCATGAGTTCTTCCACTGTTCTCCTTTCCTAAATCTGATGAGGATTTCATCCTGTTCTGGGATAGACACAGAGGTCTCTACATCTCCCAGCACCACCAACAACACAAGGCAGGATATTCTAGTTAAAAAGCCAAAGGAAGCCCCTGGTGGTTGTATAGAAATTATTTCTGTGCTCACACTAAAAGCCCACACTCCTCACTAGGACCCATGTGAAGGGCAGAGAAAAAGTGACAAAGACACAGATATGGCAGTCTGTAAGGAGGAATTTTCTTTATATATATTTACACACACATATATATATATTTATATATATTATATTATTTATATTTATATTTATATTTATATTTATATTTATATTTATATTTATATTTATATTTATATTTATATTTATATTTATATTTATATTTATATTTACTTTTTATTGCATATAAATGCTACTGGCTTTCCCTCCCCACCCAGCTTTATTGCACCCACTGGGAAATGCCACACAGCTGGAAAACGTGATGCACTAAAATAATGAATTCAGCAATGTACAGTGTGTACCGAGAAGTTGTAAATACTCTATCAATTATTTATTCCCCCCTGCAGGAGTTTACTGCAGCATAAAAGGATAATAAAATGAGCTGTAAGAGGTATATGTTAAAAAGTGCTGACAGTTGTTTGGAGGGATTTTCATAGTAAGTCTTAAAAAATTAACATCTTCAAGGCAATAAAAAGTATTGTAGTAAAGCTTCCCTGCATGTGAAAAATATTGACAACTCTTCTTTTCTTACCCAGATACCAGAGGAAAAAGTCAGGTTTTGGCTATTTATAAGTGGGATTTTTTTAAATTGTGTTAGGTGTTAGACAATGGAATTATAGGAGCAGTGTCTGCACGGTGGATCAGCCCCTTTTACAGCACCACATTTTAACTTGTGTTTAGTTCTTTATGAACCAAAAAGATCACCTAATTCTACCTTAATTTCTATAAAACTTGTCAAGAAAAGCAGCATTGGCTTCTCCAGTAAAACTGGCAAAGATCAGTGGCTCTCCAGGGTAGCTCAGTGCTCCAGGGGTAACCGAAAGCACCAACTCCTACCCCAGAGGCACAGGATTATGAAAAGGGCTTTCAAATGAGGAAACGAGTCGCTTCACATTTCCTTGCTAATGCATAGCCCCAAAAATTTCACAGGAATAAGGAAAACACTGGATAGAGCCTGTTCAAATTATGTTCAAAACCACAAATATGAGAAATATTCTCAGCTTGCTTTTCCCAGACAAATTGTGAATAAACACTCTTTCCTCACTTGAGGAAGCGTGTTCGCAGTGGGGAGGCTTTCTGTTGGATGCCTCACTTATTTCTCTATTTGTACTACAAAGATTTTTCCTCTCTGTCTCCACACTGGCTCTTTGAAAAAAGAAAAAAAAAAATTAAATATCTTAGTTTGGTTATTTATCCTTCCACTATTTCACTGCTCAGCGAGGGAAGATGATAATCAGCACTCATGAGGGGAATGAAACATGAAATTAAAGCAAGTCTTCACAGCAGCTGAATTGCCAGGCCCAGGAAATTCCCAGGTACATCCAGGTATGGTGATGCCTTAGGATTTCAGCTTTTCTATTTTTCAGATCCTGTACTGCTCTAGTACAACCAGAACCCAGTAACCCTAGTAACCCTAACTCTAAACTGCACAGACAGGGTTAGTTACTGTCCTCAGGTTTTATTCAGACACAATTCCTCTCTAGGCCTGGATCTCAGGGACACCTCAGTGCCCCAGGCCCCAAAAAGTCTAAGCAAAAGTGAGTTGTGGGGAGCAAACTGGGGCTGAATGACTTCATTGCCTGCAGCTGGAATTGGAGGATGAAGCCCGATATGGAACTGGAGCAAACTGGTAATTGTGTGAGAAACTGGTGCCCATTGTCCGTGCTGGCTGCAGCCTCTGGGAGGCTTTGGCTGCCCGAGGTGTGCCTGGGGAAGGCCTTCAAGAAATGCCCACTTTATTCCCTTCCCCTTGCCTGGCCTCTGCTCTGGGCAGCCCCTCCAGGGCACCACAGCACTCACCACCCAGGGCTTGTCACAGAAGTTGTAGATGGACTCGAGGGAGTTGACGCTGGGGATGCCGGCGTACTGCATCCCGATGATCAGGTTCCGGAAATCCTCGTTCTCCGCCATGCTGTAGGAATGCTGCCGCACCAGCACGAAGTCGGGCCGGAACGACCTGCCAAAAAACAGATATATCGGCGATAATCCACCACCAAACTGGTTTTCCTTCAGCTGCAAAATGTGCAGAGAGCAAAAAATGGCTGGTGGGTGAGTAGGGAAGGTCTGGAAAAACACTCAGACCAAAGGGAATTGATAAAAGATGGGAAGAGCCACGATGGCTTCATGAAAAACACTCAAACCAAAGGGAATTGATAAAAGATGGGAAGAGCCACGATGGCTTCATGAAAAACACGAAAACCAAAGGGAAATAATAAAAAATGGGAAGAGTCATGATGGCTTCATGAAAATCTGCAACACCCTTAATCTGTTCAGCATCCCCTCAATAATAGGGTTCCATTAAGAGGAGAGATAAATTATCATGGATTTGAGATTGTTTTCCTGCTGACAGGTAAATCACATCTATAACATCTGTGTGTCCTTGTTTTGAGCTCTCCAGTTTCTGAGCAGTGACAAGCAAAACTCAAGCAGGCAAAGGGCTCTGCCACAAACCTGGGCTTTTGGGGAACAATTTTTTATTTCTTATTTTTCCCAACAATTATTGTCAGGCTGTTTTAAGGGCAGTAAGGGATGAAGCAACCACATTGCTGGCAAAAGGAATCAAACCATAATGGGGAGAATCACAAGTGAACTTTTGAGCAAGAGACTTGTCAAAATGAATTTTTAGACTTACAACTGCCTTTCCTCCTCTTCTCTCTGGTATCTGATCAGCATTTCCCCTGCTGCTCCCCATGGTTTCCTGCCTATCCCCCTGCACCTTTGCCAAAAACCTGACACCATCCCCACCTTACTCTAACCCTGACATTTTATTACTGGAGAAGGTTATGGAAAATAAAAAACACAAACCAACGGGACAGAGCCTCCAGAACAGGGGCAATTCAGTGCTAAATTTGACTGTTGAAAGAGTCTTTTCTGCATTCCAGTTTTATAGAGGAAAAAACCCTGACTAGCTTGAAGATTTCAACCTCCTAAAAGAGGTATAACTGCAGGGCAAATTAAATTAGCATAGTAAATTGGGGAAATTATTTACATGCCTTGAATAAATACAAGCTGTTTACTGGAGTGAGACACTCTGAAGATTACAAAGTTATTTGGAAGTCTCTATCTGGTAGAACAAAAACAACAAAACAATTAAAATCCCTGTTAAAATTGCTTTAGCAGTTCTGGGATCCCAGCTTGGATGTGGTAGTACAAGTAGATTAGCTGGATTTTTAAATTTCAGGCATCATAGAAGTGTTTGGGTTGGGAGGGAGCTTTTAAAGCTCATTTTGGGCACCTTCTACTAACCCAGGCTGCTCCAAACCCCGTCCAGCCTGGCCATGGACACTTCCAGTAATGGGGCAGCCACAGCTCCTCTGAGCACCCTGTGCCACTGCCACTGTAAAAATAAAAAAACCCCAAACCTGCATGATTTGGCAAAAACAACATTAAAGATTTGCTGTCAAGAGTTGTTGAAATAGCACTGAAGCTTAAGGGGAAAAACCTGTAAAGAAATCCTTGCCTTTAAACAGGATTCCTAAAAAATATCTGCAGCACAGCTCTGAGATGTTGTGATCGAGGTTTCATGGGAGGTGCCAAGAGTTTGGAACGTGGAAATCCAATTTACTGGCCCAGCATGAATATAATACTCAGAGGATTAATGATGCCTTCATCAAAATTGCAGATCCCTCAGTGAAAGAAAGAGGCAACTTTTATCTATTAAAATAAGAGGAATAACACATCCCAGACAGCTCTGTGGGTTCAAATAAAAGAACAAAAAATATCCTCTGAAAGACCCATTTAATGAAACAATTGGGGAATGGAGGGAATGTACTTTTTAAAAATTAAAAATTAAAGAAATACGGTTTTGCTTTGCAAAAGCTCCTCAAAGGAATATGATACATTACCATAATTGTTTTAGTTCTGTAATTATGGATGGAGTGACTGCATAGAAAAGGAGGTCAGGAGAAAAATTTTAATTGCATCAAGATCCAAAAATCTCAGCATTATGTCACAGAAAATATAATTTTTCATGGTATGATTTTCATTCACAAAAAACAAACAAGTTGGGGCCTGTTAAATATTTTTTTTCCCCTCCTAAACTAAACCAGCAAAATTTTGTCATAGAAATTTCTATGATTTTGCTAACTAATAATTTGCTCATAAATCTATGATACAAGGTCGCTTTGGGCCTCAGATTGATAACAAATATCTCCAGTTATCACAGAAACAGAGAACTGCTCTCCCATCATGTCTGCACCTCCCTCTCACAGCACAAACCACACTCCTGGGTATCTGACACCAGATTTGGGGGAAAATTATCAGCTTCAGGTAGTTCTCTTTGGGTAATTAAATTACCCACAAAACTATAATGTTATAAAATCCCTTGTTATCTCATTCTCAGAGTTATCTGATGGCACAAAGGTCCTTTGTTTCAAACAAAAGCAGCACTTCTACCGAGTTTTCTCATGACCTGCAAATCTTTGGAGATGTTATTTTTTGGAGGTTCCCAGCCCTCATTTTCTCCTGAAATGTTTTGATGGCAACTTGGCCTCGATACTTTCTCAAGTATTTTTTGGAATACTACAGAAAAGCCACTAGGGAGCAGCAATCAAGATTTCTTGGCTCCAAAACTTCCATCATTGGGTAAAAAAATTCCACCAACCCTAAAAGAAATCAAATTTCTCACTCATCTAAGGAAATAATCTTGAGGATTTGGCCTGAGATCGTTGTTTTTGTATGAAACTGCAATATTTTTAAAACATGCCAGAGATAAAAGAGTTGGAATTTTGAAGCATAAACTTATTCTGGATATTTTTTCCTGGAGTTATTTTTTTTGTGGTGGGTTTTTTTTTGTTTGTTTGGGAATTTTTTGTTTGTTTGTTTTTGGTTTTGGTTTTTTGTATTGTTGTTGTTTGTTTTTGTTTGGTTTGAGTTCTTTTACATGAATGAATAGACATTTTCAAATCTTTTATTCGGATAGATATTCTGCAAACCATGAAGATCCAGGACATGCTTGTGTGGCTCTGCCTTTAAATTCAATTTTTTCAGCCAAACAACTGCCACACTTCACTCACACATAACTGCACCAGCCAAAATAGGAGGAATTCTCACAATTTAAATAAAATTTGGATATAATTTTGCTAGTAATTTTGCTGATATAACTTTCTTAATAATTCCTTAAGTTTTCACTTTGTCCTGTTTTCTCTCTTCACATTTATGAGGCTGTTGATGTCCTCATTGAAAAAACCAAAAGTTAAATTTACCCTGCCTTCATTGGCATCATCTTTTTTAGACAAAACAGCTGCTGGGAAATCTGAGGTGTTTAAACCAAAGTGTTTCAAACAGGCTGAAATATTCCAGGAACTGCCCTGAGAGGGGTGTTATGACTTGGTCTGTTTCAATAGGAAATATTCCACGTTGCAAATAAATTCTGCTATTCTGGGAAAGCCTGGCAGGTACAAAATCACCAAATCTGGGTCCTTCTGTAGCAAGCATCAACCCCAAATCAATAACCCCAACTCCCAACCGTGTATTCTTTATTCTGGACTTCATTCCCTTAATAAATCCATTTTCCCCACGATTAAATTGTCAAGATGTATCCTCCCTGTCACAAAAAAGGTTGTCACAAATCAGATATTTCATTTTCTGCTTTCCCTGAGGGGAATCACTCAAAAGCCACAAACACAACCAAAGCACTCAGCACCTTTCCCATCCACACATGATGACATTTATTGCTTTTTTTGCTGTTGCTCTGTTTAGTTTTTCTTACCTGACAACTTTCGTGCCATTTCGAATTACTTGGATATCGACTGCATAATTGCCATCAGCATGGGCTATCAAGTTGATTTCTGAAAATTCTGCCTATGAAAAAAAAGACTCCCATTAGTCAGTCTGGTTTATTTGACCTTTATTTTCCTAATTCCCTTATTTTCAGCCTTAGGGCCTGAAGTGCTGACAATATACATTTGAAATAAAGCGAGGGCATTGATCCAGCAGTCTCTGTCGAGTACGACACGTCTCATTTCAAAAGGTTTTCATCCAAAGAGAGCAAAAGATAAAAAAAGGTTGTGAAAATGGATTGTGGGGCAGTAGCAAGTGGATTTACTCCTCCGTGTCTGCACAGAAATGCAGGGATTATATTTCTGCTTTGCACAATGTTATCAAAGAGATCAATATGGGCTCAGCACTGGCATAAAGTTTTGAAGAAAACAGTACAAAAGCAGAATTAAAATAAGATTTTCTTATAGAATTTAGCGGCTCCTCATACTGCTCACCCCTTTGGATTTTCTTTATGTGCATTTACTCTTCTTTTTAAAAGATCTGGTGCTAATGAGCAATTGTCTCACGAAATTCTCAATGAAAGCACTTTTTCAAAAGCCTTCTCACACTGGAAATGCGGAATTTAAACGGAGCCGCTCCCATACTCTGAATCTGCAGTTACTTGAAAGGAAAGGACAGGATGTTTTTCATTTATCCCCAGCCTTTCACCAGCTTAGACTCTCAAGGCACTTTACAATAACATTACCCAGCAGAAGAATTGAAATGCAGCCAGCTGTCCTCTGGTGGATAAATAAAAGTGTCTTTGCTGTCCGGGACAGCAGCACAGAATGGAGGAGTGTCACAATGCTCATTAGTCTGCTGCTGAAAAATGGAATTGCTGCAAGTCTTCCTCGGGCAGAGCTGGGAGGATTTCACAGCCTGGTGCTCAGGGAAGGGAGCTGTGAGCTGTTCCTCCCACTGCTGCAGCTCAGGCACTTGGAGTCAGGGCTTGGTTGCCAGCACAGAGCTCTCTTCATTAAACCCAGCCACCCTCACACCTCCTGGGATGGCTGGGACAACACATCCAAGCTCATTGTAAAAACAGTGCAAATGGGGAGACGGAGAAATATTTTGTGTAGGCACTGAAAATGTCAGGCTCAACCAACTGACTACTCAGATATCTCGAATTAATAATTAATTTCAAAAGCTTAGTGTGTGATGGAAGCCATTGTATGTTGAGAAAGGCAGTGTGAAAATGAAATAATTACTATTATAAATGGTACCAGCAGCGGGACACTGCAGTAGTTGTTATTTGTATGTTGATGTGGAACAAAGGGATTCGTGTGGCTCAGAAACTTCCAGCCCTTCTCTGATTAAAGCCCTGGTCCCACAGTGCAGCACAGGAAGGGAATTCCAGGGCTAGCCCGAGTTTTTGCTCCTGTTAAAGCGATGGCTCTGCCTGCTCTCACCTGGGTGTGAATGGACAAATCTGCCTCTCCCTCAAAACTCCTGAAGCCCCCTGGCACAGCTTTCCCTGCTCCCAGCCCAGGGCAGCAGATATTCCGTGGTGGAAAGAGTGGCTGCTGGACCATTACAGTGAATTTACATCAGCTGCATCCACACTGTTAATGATGATTTTCCCTCGCTCCTTGAAAATCCAAGGACAAAACAACTCAAGGGCTGTTGCTCTGTACAGCATCATCTATTTGAGGAATTCAAGACTCAAAAGCAGTGAAAAGACTTCTTTAAATCCTTACTTTCAGCTTAAATAAAACAGCCATCATTCTAGCGCACCCTAAATTCCAAATATCTCCCTATTTATTCCTATTTATTATGGATTTGTTTTTTTTTAAGCCCCCACATGCCAGCGCTGCACCCAGAGCACATTTATATTCCTGAGTGGGGAATTAGTGATACAGAACTGCCACACGTAATTCATGGAGTGTCTGGGAACTTCACAGTCTCTAAGCAACAACTTCTGAATACAAGATGTTTTTCATGCTGTGAAAATTATGGTCAAAATCCCCTAAGAAGAGCCCACTTTGGGTGCCAAAAAAGGGCTGTTGTGGTTTAACCCCAGCTGGCACCTCGGCCCCACATTTTTTCCCACCCAGAGGGATGGGGAGGGACCCAGAAGGGAAAAAATGGGAAAACTCTGGGTTGGGATAAACAGAATTCAAGAGATAAAACCAAAGCTGTGAGTGGAAACAGAGGAAATAAAACCCCACAGCAGCTACAGGGGGGAAAATTAACTCTGCCCCAGCCCAAACCATCACATTCCTTTAATTGTGAGGGTTTAGGGTAAAAAGATTGTGAATTTATCTGTCCATGTATGCACAGAGAATCATGGAATCGTTTTGGCTGGAAAAGCCCTCTCAGATAATCTCCATTGCCATTAATCCAAGACCACCACCAAACCACATCCACACAGCTTTTAAATCCCTCCAGGGAGGAATAATATACATGTATTAAATAGATGTGCTTCTATAAATGCACAGATATAAAAATAACTGGTTTTATGCAGTTATAAAACTGGATAAAAGTTTAGTTTAAGGTTAAGGTGATGTTTTAGTTTTAGGCTGACTCAGTTACCTGCTCCACCTTGATGTCGTACTCGCCATGGACCTTCTTTCCACGAAAAGCTTTGGCCCTGCAGGAAAAAAGGAGAGAAAACCAAGAATTTATGTCATCAGTGTCTATAGAAAACTTCCTGTATTGCCTTCAATGTCTTGAAAACACACAAATATACTAACTAAACCTACCTGCTGCACATACACAATTCCCTTTCCTTGCCATCCTTGTATTTTTCATCCCATCCCATAATATTTTATAATAAAAAATATCGTATATTTTATATAAATATGTATATATATAATATAAATAAGTATATATGTAATATAATATATCATATAATAAAATATAATGTAATATAATGCAATATAATGTAATATATTGTAATATAATATAATGTAATATAATGTAATATATAATATAATGTAATGCAATGTAATATATAATATATAATATATAATATATAATATGTAATATGTAATATGTAATATATATTATATATTATATATTATATAACATATAATATATAACATATAACATATAATATATATAATATGTAATATGTAATATGTAATATGTAATATGTAATATATAATATATAATATAAATATATAATATATAATATATAATATGTAATATGTAATATGTAATATAATATAATATAGTATAGTGTAATATAATATAATATAATATAATACGATTACAATACAATGCAATATAATATAATATAATATAATATAATATAATATAATATAATATAATATAATATAATATAGATATGTAAGTATATATTTATATAAATCTATTTATATAAATAGAAATATTTTATGTAAAAAGTGTGGCTCCCAACACTGCAGTGGAAATGCACTGAAATGATGAAACATTCTGAAGCACACATTTCAGAGTTGTTTAATACTATAAAAGGAGTCCTATTAAACAGCTAGATCTTGCTCTCAAAGTCAACAATGCCAGTGGAAATTCATTTCCATGTGAACAACTTCCTGACAACCACTCATGTTCATCTTTATCCACGCTGTTATTTTAGAAAAACTGGTGGTTTTGGAGCACTGTGCCTAGAAACTTTACATTGCTTTTAAAGTCTCAGAGGACTGGAGACTGCTGCTGTCAGATATTTGAGTGTCTGGTTGGTTTCCTCATCAGTTTTCCTTTCTCTAGACTAACTCGATATGAAATAATTAATGCAAAGGAGAGTTTCTGAGCCATTATTATGCACCAGGTTTGTTGTGATAAAGCAGAACTGAATTCACTGATCCAGGCCCTACAGACAGACATTCCTCTAGGAATCCATCCCTTGTATCCCTCAGGCTGAATGTGTCTGCTTTGGACCAAAAGAGAATTTCAACAAAAAAGACAAATCTGTTGATAAAAAGGAATTATTCTAACACCCTGACATTGTTGAAGGAATATGGCATCAACCTCTCTGCATTTTCTATGCTCAAGCCAAAGCTCAGAGCACGTTCCCTGCTTTTTCCTTGTGCAAAAAGGAAAAATTTGTTGCAAAAGTCCAAACCTGAACACCACAGAACATCACCTCGAGTGTTAAAGAAAAGCTTTGCCATTCCCAACATGGAACAAAATGCCATTTTATTACATGAACTCTCCCTCACCCATGAAAACAATATCATTACATAGATTAATAATTTATTTCCACTGTGCTCCAGAAGAATTTCACCACTGGTTTCAATATTGGATGAAAGAAATTTCTTAAGAATCAAATGGAAACACTGCTTTGGGCAGCATTTCATAAGGAATAAGGATATTTCTTAAGGATATTTCTTAAGGATATTTCTTAAAGATATGGATTATGGATGGTAGAAATGTTTATACTGAAATCACACACTAAAATATTGTCCAACCATTAATTCTGTATAAAAAGGCAATTGGGAAGAAGAAAACAAGGAAGAAAGTATTTGTATCATTACTGGGTTTTTTTAAACTGTATTCTTGCAATAAATACACAGGAAAGATGAAGTTTGAAATCCATTTTTCTGCTATAGGAGGTGCACACTCAACTTAGTGTTACCAAATATTTTTGCCAGTATTATAAGTAGAAGTTAAATACAAACCTAATTTACAGGAATGTCACTAATCACTAGTTTATCTTTCCAAATTTGGTTTGGAATCCCATAGGAGGAATGTGAACATCACCACTTAAAAGCTTTGGAGATTCTGGACATGTTTTATGGGGAAACCCAGGAGATTTGTGCCAGAGCAGGAAGGGAGGTCTCTCAATCAGGGATGTGCCTTGAGAGGAAAGCACCCAGCTCACATCAAGGACCAGCTTCAATGCCTCTCTGAAAAACTAGATTCACCACTGCAAAAAATACCTCAAACTCCAGTTCTGGTCTGCATGAACTTAACAGCATTGAATTCTGTTGGGAACAGGGTGAGCTCCTGGCTTTTATCTCTGGTGCAGTAACAGGTGAGGGAAATGCATTTTTGGACATCTCATGACACATTTAATTTAAATGGAATTATCTTGGCTACATTATAGTGCAGCTGCCTCTTGGATACTGGAAAATAAATACTCAGTTTCATCAAATTTGAGCAGTAACCTGGCCATCCAGGGATTAAACCTCCCCCAAAAGCTGCCCTAAAAAATAGCAGCAGCTGGTACTTTGAGAGAAGAAATGGAACTGGGAAACCACAGAGAGCCCAAGACACACTCTTCTACTCTTTACTTCAACCCCACTGCATGTATGTGTTAGTGAGATAACCAAAATGTTCATTAACTGTTAATTAGTGAGATGCTATTACTCTAAATTCAGTCTTTCTAGTTAAACATGAGACAATCTCCAAAGAGCTAAACTCTGGCATGATTCACATTTCAACAAATGACTTCAGCACTGAAAATAAACAGGAGTAGTAAGGACTGAGGTTAAGCAATCTGAGGTTTGAAAACAAAAAAAAAAGGTTTGAAAACAAACCTGACATTCCATCATTTAAAGAGAATCAATTTTGTAGCAGCTTTAGCCAACTTTTACAAAAAATACATAATATTCCACTGTATTCTCCAAATGTTGGGCCACAAGCTGCAAGAATTTATCTTGGTATCTCTAAAAAATAACTGAAAGTTTCATGACTTGAGCATTTCAGAACAAACTTTAAGAATTTCTAAGCATGTTTGCAGTGAAACAGAGCCTATTTATAATTTTATTTACTCTACCTAGGAAATTCAGCCATGCCCTGCTTAAATTATTTCTCATTTTCAACAAAAGAAAGAGGCAATCCTATCACAATGACATTCATTACATACTTAGGATAATTTATTTATTTTTGTTCTTAAACTGAGGGGAGCTGAGGAATGAAATTGTTTTGCTGTTACTGATTTTCAGAATTCCACTCAGTTGTAATTTAAAATTCATTCCTGTTGGCAGGGAGTGTGGGATGGCTGGAACCAGCTCAGAGCTTCCCAGGACAGGGGCTCTGAGCAGCGTGAGTGAAAATTCACAGCAGGGGTGAAATGAAAAAACAAACATGCCCCAAATCAGCTCACATTTATCTGCTGTTCTGGGCAGTTTTTACATTGTAGGTAAAGAGGGAAAGGAAAGAAATCATCCCCTGAAACTCCAACTCTGCTGTTCAAAACCCACCGAGAGAGCAGAGAGCTGTGGAAGGGATGACTCTGTTTCAAAACACCTGAAATATGGATGAAATATTAAATTCATATTTAAAATTAAACCACCAGAGAATATGCAGTTGCCATAGAGGCAGCCTGACATGAGCCCACTGCACTCACTGAACTTTGGCAAGGACAGGGAATGAAACAGAGTCATTTAAGGTATTTCAAATATATATAAAAATCTGATTTATTTCCCTGTTCAGCTACACAACATCCACCTACAGTTCCACAGTATCTTACTATGCCATGAGACCAACCTGGTTTAATATCTATATATTAATATATTCTTGTTAATCATTAATTATTAATTATATGTGTATTAAATACAGTTACTACTATAGAAAATTAAATATTATGTATTAATTAATATTTAATGCTAATTAATAATTATTAATTGCATGTATTTGTTAATAAAAATACATAACATATAACACATAATATATAACATATATAACATATAACATAGATAATAGATAATAGATAATAGATAATATGTAATATGTAACATATATAATAGATAATAAATATATAATATATAATATATAATATATAATATATAATATATAATATATAATATATAATATATAATATATATTATATATTATGTATTATGTATTATGTATTATGTATTATATATAATAATAGATAATGAATATATAATATATAATATATAATATATAAAAATAGACAATAGATAATAGATAATAGATAATAGATAATAGATAATAGATAATAGATAATGTATAATATATAATATGTAATGTGTCATATATAATATTTAATATATAGTATTTAATATATCATGTTTGATATATAGTATATAATATTTAATATACAAAGTCTAATATATAATATATAATGTCTGATATATAATATATAATGTCTAATGTATAATTATAATTTAAAATCAATTTATTATAAAGTGTGTGTGTATGCAAACACAGAATATTCAGAAATAAATGACTGGTTCACTGGAATTAGCAGTGAACTGCATGGAAAGGCACTGACAGACAAATGACACAGACCCAGCCAGATTTCCATGAACTTAAAAAGTGTCCCAGTGACAGACCAGAAAAAGCTGAAGAGAAACCAAATTTTGTCTTCAAGTTAAGATTTCAAGCGCAGTCTTCAAGTTCAAATGGGATTACAAATAATTTGTTCATTAGTTCAATTAAAAAAGACTTCTGTAAATACAGGCAGACCACAAGATGCTGTTAAACAAAAAGAAGTTTATGACAAGATCTGCCCAGCATTTTCATTTTATGGGAATTAAACCACAACCCACTGAACCCAGGGGGGATTTCTCTGTCACAACTGACAGTACCAACACCTGGACAACTCACCTCTGGTGAGGTTATTTATTGTGCCTAAATAGAAATTATCCAGAATACTGTAAACACAGTGATTCAAGGCTTTCTTTTATTAACTTGTTCCACATTTCTGCAAAAAGGAGGCTGATATGAAACATAAAATATCCTGTTTAAAACCTGACTCTGAAAGACCTTGGTATTCCTAAATGTTACTCAGATTCTGCAAAGACTTGTCTGGATTTAAAACACATCCTTTTTGTTTCCTGGCACCTGAGCCAGCCACTATTTCACATAAAACAGTGATGTTTTCTCAAGGAATTACTTCATACAGAAATTGCCTTGGAAGGAGCAGCCCCCCACCACCAAATAAATGACAGAACACACCAGACGTGTTCCTTCTGGCTTTAGAAGTGCTCCCTGCTGAGCTGGGCTTCGTTAGATTGATGATAATCCCCATTAGCAGGAGCTGGAAATCTGCATTTCCCTGGCTCTGGGACAGGTTATCCCAGTAGCTTCCATGGCTCCAGCAGTTCTGGTTTGCTGTTCTACACTCAGCTGGGGGAAATGTCCTCTCCAGTGGAAGCACAGCCATGGCAAGGACACAGGGATTGTCCTTCAGTCATCCACCCTGGGAGGTGACAAGGCACAGAAACCCCACCTGAAATTTGATTTATTTCATACAAAACATTTCTTTCCAGAGCTTGCCAGGTAGGACATGACTGATGCACTCCTTCACTCTCAGCCCAGCATTTTGAAGGGGAAAATAAACTGCTCATAAGAAGAAAAATAAAAGTGCTTTTGTGCTTCTGCCAATTTGTCTGAGGCTTTGTGGTGTCTCTGTACCTGAAATCACTGCATCAAGTATTTCCATACCAGAGCTGTCAATCATAACAGATGGAAAGAGAATTACTGGGAACAAAGGCAAGAATTCCTGTCCTGGTTCATCTCAGCACAGTCCTTCCAGCTGGCCTGAGCCAGGCACAGCTCATTCTGTCAGCCTGCAGGGTTTCTTTAACACTGAGCTGCCCATTTCATAGAGGACCACGAGGGCACCCCACAGCTCAAACTGAGCAGGGCAGAAGGAATCTTCACCCTGCAGGAATCACTGCTCCTCCTCTGCAAGGATTTCCTGCCCTCACTTCTGCAGCCTGGAGCCAAGAACTTTGTTAAAAACTTGCCTAAAACCCGAAGCTCCTGCATGCACCCTCATACCCTTCCCCATTCCCTTCCCCAGGAATGGCCAAACTCCTGAAAAACCACAGAAAACACTTCTCAGTGGTGGATTTTCCTGCCCAAAGAGATTCAGCTCTAAAAACTTATTTAAAAATAGCCCATAGCCTAGCCAGAAATATAGAACACGGATTTATTAAGCAGCAATTACTCCATTTCCCTGACTGGGCTGCACAGAGCTCTTGCTGGAAAGGTGGGCTTTCTTTCACAACAGCTTTATGTGTGGTACCTCCAGAGGCTTCCATAACCTCCAACTCAATCCCTTTTTTTATTCTCCTAATTTATTACCAGCCCTTTCTTTTTTAACAAGTTCTCCCAACCCTGGGCATGTATCAAATCCCCTTTACTCCCATCATTTAAACTGAACAGAGCCATTTTATTCTTTCCAGCCCAAGAAGCACCTTTGTTGCTTTAATCTGGTGGACAACCCATTTCTGTTTGTCCCTCTGCTCTGTGCCTGAGCAGTGTTTTCACTGGAGATGTAATGCAGGAGGAAGTGCCTCCTACTCCTCAATGTCTCCGTTGAACTGAAGTTTTCTGGGTCTTTTAAACAGCATGCTCAACTGAAAATGCCTCATTTTCTGCCCACTCGAGGTGAAACAAGTCCTCTTTCATGCCCATACACCAGTCTGCCTTGCTGCTGATGTCTCAAACCCCCCACCTCCCATTATGTAATATTTACCATTAGCCCATTACTTCTCTGCAAGATTTATGGTCACGATGTAAGTTCTGTGAGCTCCTTTTTTGCAAATCGGATGACAAACGAGAGTATTTTTAAATGTTCATTCCCTCATCAGCAGAAGACCCAATACGTGATGCAACATATTCTAACCTTTTCCAAATCTGTTAGACTCATTAGCACGACTACTACACTTTCCCAGGGCTGGGGTCATAAAAATATTTTGTACTCATGAGATGAACAGAAAGTTCCAACTTTTCTACAGGAGAGCATCGCCGGCCAAATTACGAAATATTCCTGTTCTGAATCCAGCTTTTATTGGTGCTCAAGCCTCAAACTGCATCTTTTGCACCAGCTGCCCTGAATTCCTTATCTCCTAGAGCAAATGGAACAATAATCCAAGATAAAGTAACAAATTTTGGCATTTCCCTACCAACTAAGTAGTCGATTCTTTCCATTTCATCTGCTGATAACCAAGATAAAGGAGTACAAACAGTTATTGAGCAATCCTGTTTAGAGAGGAAGGCACATCATCTCGAAAAAGTGGCAAAAATGTCCCACAGTGCAGCCCCTGGTGAATAATTTGTGGCAGAAAAAACCCCAAACCAGCTAGAAAGATAATCTAGAGGTATGTTAGTTTATTTTTTCCATCTTGAGGCAAAGAAAATAAAGTGCACTGAAGGACTTTAACACTGCCAGGAGGTCATTTCTGGCAACATCTGAAAAGCCAGATAAACCAGCATGGGGTGAAAGAACCTCTGAGACTGAATACAATCCACTTTTTCATCAGAAATCCTTTTAATTTTTCTATTTATACCGAGTTCTCTGAGGTGTTTCAGTCTCTAAGGAAGATGTGTGACTCTGTGAGGTAAACTTGAATCAGTTACGCCTGGAGACACTGCAGTGTTACTTCACACCTAAGGTGTTGGACTGTGACATTGTTTGAATTTCCAGCTTTGAGGATCCTGAATTTAATTCAGAAACTGTATCTTCAAAACCTCTCCGAGGTTCTGGATGAACCCTCAAAGGGAGGAAAGGAAGAGGGGGAAGATGCAAGTCATGCCCTCCCATTAACATCAAATTACAGGAATACTTGAGGCTCCATTTGAACAAAAAGCCCAAATAACCAGTGTAAAACAGCATTTGATGTTTCAATTTTATTTTTTGTTTCATGCAGCTGAAACTGATGTTTTTTTGTATTTATACTCAAGACAACCACGTGCTGCCCTGGGGTTTTTTGAGTGGATGAATCAGAAAACCTCCTCTTGGTTTAGCACCTGCACAGCTGCAGGAAGGAAAGGAGTTTCTGGCTTTTGCTGCCCTCTCCTGCAGGAAGAAATGCAGATGAGATTGGCTAAAGACTGGTTTCCAATCACTGATAAAAAGATCCATGATGGAACCCCTGGATTTCCTGGCTCTGAGGGACCTGCCCCTCCTGGGCAGGAGTCACAGGGAGGAGGTGGATGGAAATATTGGGAATATTTCAGAGCCTGCCTGTGCTCAGGGGTGGCTGATAGGCACCAAAGGCATGAACCCAACTTGTAAATTGCTCAAATGTACCAGAAAAAGCACATTAACAGAACAGTCAGAGCACTCTCGGTGTGCTTCGTGCAGCATTAGCAGCAGCTCACAAGGAAATCCATCACTGACATCCACTGGATTAAATGACTGCTAATTGCTGATGATTTCTACGATCCTCTGCTATTTGCAGGTGAATTAATGAGTATTTTCAAGGTGGGATTTTTTCTCATACATACACAGAGTTTCCATTGATTTCCTGACAGCCTCCCCTGACTCTAAATGTGGATCTGGGAGCTGGGTGGTACTTCCAGTGCAATTTCCCTCTCCTGAAGGGAAGGAGAATTTCATGCACCGTGTTCAGCAGAAAACAAAAAGATTGTATCAGTTATTATGGAAGGATGAGCCTCAGAAACATGCATTTTCTCAGGAAGGTCCAGAACCCTGCCACAAAAACTCAATTACTCCAAGATACTCAAGTTCCAACAGCCATGGGAATTACATTGTACAGATAATTCTCTGTGCAAATGGATACCAAGAAAGTAGAAAATGTTTTTCCCAGTATCACCTTTTCACAGTTTTTAAGCTTCCCAAGTGTGTTAGAAAACTAAACTCACCACCTGGTAGTTCAATATTACACCTTGAAATACAATCAAATACAATAATTTTGCCTGTACTTCAAATACCCCCTCTTGGTTTATTGATTTCAATATTCTCTAAAAAGCCAAATAACCAAGAGCCTGTGTTTTGAGGTTTTTTCAGCTTCTCACTACAGATTAGGGAACAACAGAATTTTCCAGTACTGCTGCTTAGTGAACTGTGTTTTCCAAAACAATAAACTGGCACCACAAGTAATGCTCCAGACATGGACATTACCTCCCTTCCCCAGGTGAGCCTGACCTTGGGAACATGGACTTTAAAAATTCCTGCACAGAAACAGCCCATAAAGCTCAAAGGCAGGTAAATCTCTTGGGATCTGTAACACAAAACAGAGCCCAAGGTGAGGATGCTGTGGCAAGGGGGAAGCCACCAGAGATGAGAAAGAACTTTGCTGACAGAGGAGTCTGCCAGGCAGCTGTGCAAACCCTTTATTTGCTCGTGGTGCATCCAATCAGGAGCTGAATTAAAACCACAAAAATCTCTGTCAGAGAGAGGCACGCTCATTTTGGTGTAACTGTGCAATAAAACAATACAAAATCCCACCCTTCTCATCGTTTGTGCAGCAAAAATGAGCCAGGTTTTCAGTGCTTAATGACCCCTGGGAGCAGACAGGCTCCACACTCTCCCCAGGGCTTGGTGCAGAACTGCTCCAGCTGAGGTCTGCAGCGCTCAGGTCATGTCAGCTCTGCCCTGGAGGAACATGGAGCACCACAGGTTTGGGATTTGGGATTTGGGATTTGGGAATGCAGTTGTGCTGCAAACCCCCAGCACCCCGAGCCCTCCCAGCCGTGAGGAGCAGAGGCTGCGCTGAACACAGGGTGGGATTCCAACAAATCTTCCCTTTCCCTTCCCTCTTTTTTATCTTTTTTTTTTGCAAAGATAAGTGCTGTCAGATCTGAGATTTACTGCTAAAACATGGCAGAATAACAGGCATGAAGCAACTAAGATGCAAACAAGCATTCTCTGCTGACACACAGCCTCACGTAGCAGTAGCTGCAATAATTACAAAATTGGAGGATTCAGATCCATAGGATTAATTCCCCCCATGCCCATAGGGGAGAGAACAAGACCTCTCTGTGTTCTTTTTTGTACGCAACAGCAAAGTCTGCTCCAAAATCTCAGAGGTCTGAGTAGGGCTGATCTCTGCCTGCTCATTCCCTGGGTGAATTCTGCACAGCCCAGGGTGCCCAGGAGATGGAGGATCCACGCTGTTCATCCTGTGGGATTCACCCAGGGTGCCCAGGGGATGGACTGGACCCACCCAGCTCATCCTGTGGGATTCACACAGGGTGCCCAGGGGATGGACTGGACCCATCCTGTTCATCCTGTGGGATTCACCCAGGGTGCCCAGGGGATGGACTGGCTGTGCTCACCTCCCTGCTGATGGATCCTCGGTCACCCCCAAGGCTGCAGCCCCTGGCACTGCCTCATCTGGAGAAGGGGATGGGAATGCTTTTCCCACGGAGAAGCTGCCATTTGGCAGAGCCCCCCAGAGCAGCCCTGGTTATGTAAGAGCCCAATCTGCAGTTGGTTACTGGTAAATATTTTCACTTGTGAATTTACAACTCCGGGCAAGGACGATCCTCCCTGCGAGCCAACAATGACAGCGCTCGGAGGGAGATGTGCTCGTGATTATTCCACAGTAATCCTGCTGGGACACAGATCCAGGATGTGTTGAAAAGCTCTTGGAGCTGGAGACCCAGGGTGTCCATCCTGCAAGTTTAGGAAAGGAAGGTTTCTCCTCTCAGTCTGCTTTGCTACTGCAGCCACACAAATTAGTCTGTAGTTCTAGCAGAGATTGCTCCCAGGCAGCTCTCCTATCAAAATCCCACACAATGGCTCTGTGCCAGTGTCTTCTCAAATCCTTCTCTTTTTCATTTGTGAGCAGGGAAGAAACTGGAGCAGACAAAATGAGCAAGTAATGCCTAAGATCCTAACATCACAATCAAAAGAAAATTCACCAGGATTCGCAGACACAGGCATTAATTTTTTTTAAAATCTTTCTGACTACTTTTGAAGTCAGGATTTTCTATCCTTTCTCCTCTTCCAATTTAGAAGTTCTTTCTTATCCCCAGTAGTTTTTATGACTTTCTGAACTAACCCCTATTTTCCATAGCAACCAGAACACACCTGGTGAGCATCGTATTCATTAACTTCACTGCAAGCTCCTGCAGTCTGATTTTCTCCATTCTCATTAATTACTTATACTGTTCTATTGCCCAGCAGCTAATTAAAAAATAAAAATAAAAATTGCACCCTTGAGTTCCAGACAGAATCTGAAGTATTATTATTTTTTGTTTTGGGGCTATTTTTAATATCTCTTATTGGTGGGTGTCATTCTTTGGATAATCCAGCCATAACATGTACGAAAAGTGTGAAGCAAAAAGGGGCAGATTCCTTTATGGAGATTTAAGGGCAACCAAAGCCAATCTTAGTGACTTTTAATACAGGTTTTTGTGTTTATGGGCATTTCTTCTAAATGCATTTCACATTCTGTCAGCTCAACCAGGATTACTGGCTGAGTAAAAAGTAAAATCCTTGAGTAAAAGACAAAATTCCTACATTCCTTTACATGAGTTTGTATCTCCAGCCATTTCAGACTTCACTGGGGTCCAGTTTTCCAGGAAAGGGAAGCGAAGCAAACCAAGATCCATTTTTGCAATGTGTGTTTTTAGGGAATAACCAATCCCTGGAGTGAGCTGGAGCTTCTGCCCCCTTTCCAGGCTGGAGGAGAGCAGGTCCTCACCTACATCCAGTCCAGCACTGCCATCTGCCGGGAGCTGCAGCCCTGGAAAACCACTGGCAAAAACACCCCCAAGTTTGGAGTGCTTTCACCCATTTGTCACTCTAATTACTAATTCCAAAGTAATGCTGGTTTAATTTTAAACTGAAATATTAATCGCTGTAAATGAAATCGGAGAAACCAAAGGTAATTTGAGCAGTAATTTCCATTATTCACCATCACTACCTAATTCTCTTTTCTAATTCTCTTTCTCCAAGATTTCAGAGGGAAAGAAAGGAGCTGAGGTATTTTCTCAGCTGGACCTTAGATCAAAGTTAAACAAATGAATTTATCACAATCCAAGCTGCAGTGAGGCTTCCACAAGGCAGATGGGTACAGAGCTGCCACTGACCAAGATCCATCTCTGCCTTTTGCTTTACATTTTACCTCAGTTTGAGAGACTGAAAAATTCAAAAACAAATGAAAAAAAAAAAAAGAATAATTATTTAATAAAATAATATTAACTAGATTAGATTTCCTAAAGGTTTCTTTCTTCCACCAGAGTAAATATCACTTTTTAGGTCATGCCAGGTGTGGAGAGCCTGGTCCCCCCAGGACTGAAGTGACATCTGGGCCTGCTCTGGCTGGGACACAGCTCCTGGAAAAACTCCACATGGGACAGGGAGGGGTGGAGGGAAAGCAAAGTGGAGCCTTGTGCTCAGAAATCAACACAAGACAGGTCTGGATGCCAAAAACTGAGACAAAGAAAATGGGGAAATTCTCAGCACCAGTTTATGATTTTTTTTTTGCATCACTCCTCCAGAAGAAAGAAGAGGAAACTTTTAGTCCAGGTTTTCATTAGGTATCGACACAGGCAATAAAGAATCCAGCAAAATTGCCCGGTTTTGGTCATTTGTAAGAGAATAAATCTTAATTCTAAGTGTCCTCATCTCACCAGCACCTTGGGGACAGTGACACATCGATGGCAGCACCTCTGTTCCTCTCCACCTTCCCTTCCTCACCTTCCCTCAAATTATCCCCAGCACACATTCCTTGTGGCAGGATAATGTGTCCAGAACAATTCTGAGCCCCCATTTCCAACACAAGTGCTCAGAAAAGAGGAGGTGAAGGTCAGCAGCTCTGTCCAAAGCTGTAATTCCCTTGGCCTGACAGAAACCAGAGGAGCAGCATTGCACATTCAGACACAATTCCCAGCTGGAAAAGCACCTCAGAAACACTTCCACAGCCACAAATTGGGCTGTTTGCTGCACTTTGCTGCTGGAGAAGAAGATAATTGGGAGGGTTTGATATTGACCTTTCTCTCAAAGATGCCTTTAATGACACCTGACGAGCCCCAGGAGTGCAGAGCAGTGGGAGGAATGGGAATTATTGTGTTCAAATAAGCAGCACCAACCCCATCCCAGCCAGCCCAGCAGGACAGGAACACCCTGACATGTGCACCCCAAGGTGAGCTGGCAGGGAAAGACAGGCACAGCTTCACAGCCAAGCAAGGCAAGGAGTTATGAATCTTTCTAAATTACAGCTTTTTAGAAATAATCTCCAAAGACAGCGGGTCAGAGCTCCCAAATTTCATCCTTTCCATACTTGTGTGGACCCCCATCTTTTGAGCCTCTTTCCTGGGCTGACAGCTTGAGGCAAGCAGCTCTTTAAGGGCTTAACTCCAGCCCACAATATTGCAATACTTTGATTAATCTGCAGTTCCAGCATGAGACACCACTTGCTTTAGACGTTGCTGAGGGCTTATTTTGGTGCTGGCCCCCAGTGAAAGGTATCACAACTTTCTGCCTCATCCCTGCATTCACAGCTCCTTGCTCCTTTTCCCTTCTTCCCTCTCACATATTTAAGAGTTGAGAGCTTGAACCCTTCTCGATCCCAGTGTTTACCCAAGGTTTCCATTTCATTATCACACATATTATCACACATTTCCCTCATTCTGTAGGCAAGCTACAGCTCTCATTTTCCTGCAAGACAATCTCCAATTATTTATCCTATTTGCCTTGGATGGAGTAGTCCTGGCAACCAGGTTTAAGCTGACTCCAAGGACTATTGAGTGTCTTGAGATGAAATTCCTCCCTCAAATCCTGCAATATGCTCCTTTCTGAGCACAGGCAGAAAACCCATTAACCTGAACAGATGGGAAGTAGTCTGTGGGCAGGCAAAATCTGTTAGAGCAAAAACTTAGAATACAAAAAAAAAAAAAAAATTTAAAAAATCTGACTCACAGGCCTGATAAGAATCACAAGATTGGCATCAGAGATCCCTGAATTTTAAGAGGAAAGGTGTCTTTTGAAGAAAACAGACATATGATTCTGTATTTTTGTTGTGTGCTTTTGACTCTCCTCAAAGGAAGGGTACCCTGATTTATTTGAAAGGAGAACTGGGGTCATTATTTGTTTACAAAAGCTTTAACCCTAATTAAAAACCAACAACAGAAAGAGAGGTAAATGGGCACAGTGGAACCTCCCTCAACAAACATTCCATGGTCTGCTGCTCAACCTCCCAGAAAAGGCACAGAAAAAATATCCCCAGTGATGAGGATTTGTTTTTTCCAAACCTGCTGTTCCAGGGATTTGTAGTTTTCTGCACCAAGCTGAACTGGGCTTCTCCTGAGCTTCCCATTCCCAATGAAATTCATCCCAGAATGAATGAAAAATTGTGGAATTCTCCACAGGGTGATAGTGACAGGATGAAGAGAAGGAGGCAGGAGGAGGAAGGAGCTTGGAAGGAAAGGACCAGTAGAACAAAACAGACTGAAAAGTGATTTTTCTTGCAGCCCCGAGAACATTTGTGCTGTCAGTGGAGCAGCAGGAAGGCAAGGACAGGTGAGGACAGCCTCCAACTTTAAATGGCAGCAGTGCTAGGTGACCTTAAAGAAGCACAGAAATGAATCCACAAAATCCACTTTGGTGCAATTTGTAATTCTCCATAAACAACACAGTTCTATGTCTTGTTAGCAACTCCTTTTAATTCTTTAAATAGATACATATATAGAAAGAATATATATTTTTGTGTCTTTAGATCATTGTAAAATATATTTTTATATTGCATGTATTTAAACCCCTTTTAAATTTATAAATTTTGGTTCAATGAAAACCAATCTCCATAACCTAGTTCACCATGATATAAATGGAGCTTGCTCTGAAAAATACCAGACTACAAAAGGAATATGCTAACGTTTCCTTATTTAATTTTTAGCATTTTATCTAACTATAAATTTGTAAATTAAAACTAGATAGGGCAAGAGAAACATTGTAAAAACACAGGTCATTGAACAGAACACACCAAAAATAAACCCTAAAATTGCACTTTTAGAGGCACAAGGGAGCACGAAAGTGCCTGTAGAAAACTGACTTTTAGGTAAAACAATTTATTTTCATCACACAAATTCCTCTCTCAATTAAGAAAGAACAGCATTACTTCAAAAAAAAAAACAGATTTCTTAGCTGGGGAAAAAAAAAAAATCAATACAAGGTTTTGATTAGGGAAATACACGAAAGCAAAATGATTCTGCTCCTTTGTCAACACACAGCAGAAGTTACCATGGGCTTGAGAGACTCTCAGAGCAGAAAATAAAGTTTGCCCAGCACGAAGAGCACTCTTTCAAATATGCCATGAAATTCCCAATCGTTTACACAACTGGTATGTATTCCACAAGAAAAATATTCCTGATTGCTCATGGTCATTTGGGTAGAATGATGAATGAAATCTGAATATATGGACCCATAAATGCTCTCAACAGACTTCCCTGTTGCTGACCTGGGAGCTGCAAACAGTAAATCTGTGTGTATTGTGCTATATTTACTATTTATTGTTAACAATATTTATTTTATTATTAACAATATATATATTTTATATTTGTTATTAACAATATATTATGTTATGTTATGTCTATATATTATATTATATTATATTATATTATATTATATTATATTATATTATATTATATTATATTATATTATATTATATTATATTATATTATATTATATTATATTTTATTATATTATATCATATCATATCATATCATATCATATCGTATCATATCATATCATATATATCATATAATATTATTTATTATAGATATTATTTATTATAACAATATTATGTATTAATTAATTATTATTAATTATGTTTGATGAGAATTTAATTTACAGCAGATGAGAATGGGGAATGGAGAAAGGATTCTACACCACAGCATTGGGGGAAACATGATTTTTGAAATAAAATAGGGAAATAGGGCAGCATTTGGCTTTGTGTGCCTTCATTCTCATAACTCACACATTTTAAAGCCTCACATATCCCAGTAAAATACCATTTTTTGGGGGATTTTATTGTTTCTGCATGCTGAGGGTTGGCAGAACTGCCAGCATTCTGGCTGGCACAAATGATGGGGACAAAAAGGATCACCTGTATTTTTCATTACTGCCATGGAGGCTGGTTTTGTCCTCCCTGGGATGGGAAAGGAGGAATTCCCACAGCAGAGAGGCCATTTCTTGCTCTGTGCTCTCCCCAAACTCAGTTTCTGTCAGGCTCCAGGTTTGAGATTCCAGAGCTGAAGGAATTCTCTGTCCCTCCCTGCACAGTCACTAAAACTGGGCTGGTTCCCTCCTTCCCAAATTTCCTCCAGTGGGATCCCAAGGAGCTCACAGCCCTAAAACAGAGCAGGCAGGAGCTGTTTATTCCTATTTATTCCTGCTCCAGCCCCTGGTGCTGATCTCTCCCAGAGTTTATAAACTTTATATTGTAAAATTGATAGTGTTCATCTCGTGTGGGCCAAGGAAGGTTCTGTGCTCAGAGCCCCCCTCACTAACAAAGCAAAATGCCACCAAAATGTATACCCTGCAAATCCCAAGCATCCTCCAGATCCCAGTGGCTTTAAAACCAGAGTATTAGATGAGTTTTTAGCTATTATTTACCACTCTTTTCTAATGCCAGCATCATCTTCCAAAATATCATCACCCTTTGCCTCAACCTGGAATCTAAGAGCACAATTATTTCATACACAAATGTCTTTATTGTGCTAGAAAATATAAAGAAAGCCCTCAAACTTGCTTGACATGAAAATTATCAGCCCCAAACCCTCCTCTGGCCCACAGAATTCACAAGGATGTAGGATTCCCAAGTTCCTAAGGATGTAAAGTCTTGCCTAAGCCAAGCTGGGAGGGTCTCCTTGCTTTTGGAGACTTCTGCACGTGATTTCAGGATTATGGCTAGAGCTAAATTTGCTTTAATCAGAAAAAACGTCAGCACAGGTGGTACTGTAGAAAAGCCTGCACAGAAAAAAAGCTGAAAGGAAATTAAAAAAATTTAAAAAAAAAAAAAATACAGAGCAAAATGTGGCTTGACAAAGCTCATTGTGCAGCGAGGGGAGCTGAAAGGGCCGGGACAAAAGGAGCCACAGCCGGTGCCAATCCCTTTGGAACGGGAGCAGGAGGGATCGCAGGGATTGTGGAAAAGCTGGTGACTCACCCCTTCTCCCTCTCCTGTGTGCTCTGGGGGGTTCAATTCTCTTCTGTCCATCCTTACATCCCTCTGCCTCTGGCCATGAGTGTGCTGGAGCTGCTGGAGGCACCTGGAACCATCCAGACACGTGGAAATCACCAGGGCACAGCGCTGCCAGGGCCAGCTCACATCCTGCTGATGCACTTCAAATCAGTACATTCCCTTTCCTTATTCTTATTCTTTTCTTATTCTTATTTTCTTTCTTATTCTTAAGACAGAATAACTATTTTTCTTCCCCTGAGGATGTGAGTGGATCCAAGTGAGTTTCACACCAATTCCTCTTCTTTTGCAGACACACAGTCTTATTAAAGCTGAAATATCACAATGGAATTACCAGGTTAAAAAAACCCCAACAATCCTACCATTTAGAAAACTTAATTTATGCCAAGTAGTCTTTAAAACATCCTAAACTCTTCTAAGAGAATCAACTTTATAATGTAAAGAATTAGTTCCCATAATACAAAAAGGTTTTAAATGGATTTAAGACCAACATTTCCTAATGATGGCCTCCCAGATTTGGAAGGGGATGTGGAACTGTATGTTCTGACAGCTGCCATATTTTAATTTCTTTTATTTTAATTTAATTTATTTTCATTTATTTATTACCAAGGAGCTGTGCCACAGAGAATGGCCAAGGCAAAGGGCTGGCACTGCCTGGCAGGGCATCTCCTGCCAAGCCAAGGTGCTGCAGAGCTCTGTGGGTGCTCTGAGAGCTTTCAGAAGTGGCAACTGAAAAGCAGAATACTCAGAATTTAACAAAAATGGGTTGAAGTTCAAGTCCTGAAACCCCTGCAATTATTAATCACACTAAAATTCTTTTCTCTCCAGCCCTTTCC
This sequence comes from Pseudopodoces humilis, assembly GCF_049639895.1. Lineage (NCBI taxonomy): Eukaryota > Metazoa > Chordata > Aves > Passeriformes > Paridae > Pseudopodoces > Pseudopodoces humilis. Next base: position 3,349,061 of record NC_142212.1, on the reverse strand, counting down.
CCACCTGTGTCTACAGTGGAGAGCAGCTGAAGGAATGGATTTTTTTATTTCCAGCCATAGGAATTCCCTCACAAACATTAATAAAAAGCCCCACACAGATCCAGAATCCTGTGCCACCAGTCCCTCTGTAAAAACAGGATCCATGTTAGAAATAGTGACACCAAAAATTAAACTGCCAAGAGCTGATGTAATACACAAATATCTGCTGGTACATGGGCTCACAATAATATTGTGTCCTGAATTTATTGACAGCTGAAATACTCGGTGATAACAAATGATGGATGATTCCATGGATTATTATTACATCACTGAATTACAAAAGGGGATTTTGTGTGTATATTCTGTATCCTCCATCTTCCCTTCCTTTCTCAGCACCTCCCCAGTGGGACTTTTCTTGAAGATATTGAAAAGAACAATAGTTAATTTCCGAGGTGACATTTTCCAAAACACTGTTTTGTTGCTTTTTGCATTCCTCATTAATTATTTTGCATTAACACTGAGCCATTTTTTGTGCAGCCAGCTTTGTGAATCTGTAACTACACAGAGTGCTTACAAATATTACCACTGCAGATACATTGCAATTTAGAAATCTCCCTTTTAAAGAAAGTGTTGCAATTTCTTCAAGAGCATTGTTCCCTCAGTGTTAAATAATTGCTACTTTTTAAAAGGAGCACGAATAAAAACAGGGGAAAATCCAATGTGTGCTGCTCATGCTTTTTTTTTTTGATATCCCCAAATCCAGAAAATGTGGATTTAATAAAAAAACCCCACACTCCAAACATGTCCTTGCACACTTCACAGAGAGGACTGGCTATTTCCTGTTATCTTTATTATCTATTACTTTGAATATGTTAAAATCATCCATCTGATGAATGAAATCACATCATTTTCTTGTACTTTAAGAAGTGATTTATTTCAGCGTCCAGTCTAATGGCACACAAAGGTTCTGGAAATATTTATTAAAAGTTATTTATGGATTTATTCTGGAAATGGATGGCCTTTGGAAGAGGAGATGAATTCACACACTCTTGAGTCAACTGGAAGGGATTGAGCCTCAGTTATGCAAGTCACAAACCCAGCTGAAATCCTAATTTCACATCCATACTTCCACAGCCTGCTTACACACCCCCCGTATATATAGAGATGCAAATCACTTCTTTCCACTTCTCCAAAAGCTCCTGTGTGGTAGAGACAGGGAGATCTTCTGTCAGTGAGCTGTGCACAGACTGACTCCTGAGAGAGGAGGAAATTAAATCCTCCCAGAAGGAACAGTCATAACCGTGCATTATTACATGGAAAAGAAGGGCCACACGTGAAAAATAAAATAAAAAATGCAACCAGACATGAATCACGGACTCATATTCCAAATATCCCCCTGGAATTGTCATCACCAGGCACTCTGAGCTGAATCCAATGCAAAATGTGGGTTTCTTTTCTCCCCTTGCTCACAGAGAGGAATTTTCTGACAGATGGAAGGTGAGTAAGTGGCCGTGGGCTCTCCCTGCAGCAGCAGCAGCAGCTCCTGCCCTGTGTCCGGCTGACTCAGCCTCTGTCCCCTGAGCACAAAGCCAAAATGTGACAGCACCTTGGCTGCAGACAATTTCTGAACCGGGAGAATCCACCGGCTGCGTCCAAGCGCCGGCTGAGCATCAACGTTCGTGTGCTCCTCACCCTGGCACGGCCAGGATGCTCACGGAGACAAGGCAAGGCTGGGCAGGGATGGGCAGGGATGGGCAGGGATGGGCAGGGATGGGCAGGGATGGGCAGCAGGGCAGGGATGGGCAGGGATGGGCAGCAGGGCAGGGATGGGAAGGGATGGGCAGGGATGGGAAGGGATGGGCAGGGATGGGCAGGGATGGGAAGGGATGGGCAGGGATGGGAAGGGATGGGCAGGGATGGGAAGGGATGGGCAGGGATGGGCAGGGATGGGAAGGGATGGGCAGGGATGGGAAGGGATGGGCAGGAATGGGAAGGGATGGGCAGGGATGGGCAGCAGGGCAGGGATGGGCAGGGATGGGCAGCAGGGCAGGGATGGGCAGCAGGGCAGGGATGGGAAGGGATGGGCAGGGATGGGCAGGGATGGGCAGGGATGGGCAGCAGGGCAGGGATGGGCAGGGATGGGCAGCAGGAGCAGGGCAGGGATGGGTGAATGCTGTCCGTGGAACTGCACAGGACACAGCCCTGGCACTGCCAGCCAGAGCCCCAGCACCTGCATGCCCCCCATGGGGCCCCTCTCTGTGCCATACACGGAATCTGATGCCTCAGGGTTTCACTTTTCTCTTTTTCAGATGCTGTACTGCTCTAGTGCGTAACTCTGAAATTCCACAGCCTGTCAGCTGCTGTTCTTCCATTTTATTCAGACACAACCATCCCTCTCTAGGCCTGGATCTCAGGGACACCTCAGTGCCCCAGGCCCCAAAAAGTCTAAGCAAAAGTGAGTTGTGGGGAGCAAACTGGGGCTGAATGACTTCATTGCCTGCAGCTGGAATTGGAGGATGAAGCCCGATATGGAACTGGAGCAAACTGGTAATTGTGTGAGAAACTGGTGCCCATTGTCCGTGCTGGCTGCAGCCTCTGGGAGGCTTTGGCTGCCCGAGGTGTGCCTGGGGAAGGCCTTCAAGAAATGCCCACTTTATTCCCTTCCCCTTGCCTGGCCTCTGCTCTGGGCATCAAAACCTCCAGCCTGGAATGGTGCAGGAGGCCGAGCAGAGCAGGCTGGCGAGGCTGCTGTATAAACCTGAGTGTCCCCTGGTGTATAAATCTCACCCTAAAACCAACTCTGTGAGAATCATTTCCATCAGTCCCACCTGAGGGGGGAGGATTTAGAAAGGGCTTGAACTGGTGGGGAGGAATTGCCTCATCACTTGTGCTCCTAATTGGTGATTTTTGTCGATTATGCTTAATGTGCTAAACTTATAAATCTGTATTCATGCCACTGGGGGGTGGTTTCTGTGGATATTTTCCCTACCTGTCCCTCCAATAAACACCAACCTTTACATTAATTCCTATACTAATATTATCTCAAAAGTTTAGCACATTAGCATAATTGACAGAAATCACTAAGAAGCTCTCAAAGAGCTGATTTTCAGCCTTGAAAAGAAGAAACCAAGAATTTAAAGATAACCAAGAAACCAGAAAGAACCAAGATAGGACAGGGGCTTTGGAATGTGTTTTGTCTTTCTGCCTAGGGAAAAGGTAGGGAAAATTACTGGGAAAACCAGCTACAAATGCAACAATAGGCTACAGAGCTGCCAATCTGTGTGTGAAGAATATAGAGAATATATTAAAGAAAAGAAGGCCAAAATCAATCCAGCATCACATATTTACATACACTTCCTCCTGTGTAACATATATTTAGCAAAGAGCTGTGGTGGTTTTGTTCTCTCCCCTGAGCTGTGCTTCAGTCCTGCAGCACGACTTCCCCTGCAGTCGTGCCTCAATTTTCACCATTTAGGCACAGAAGTGCCCAAAAATAAAACAAGTGCTTCCATTAGCAGCAGCACTTGGCAGCTGGGGAAAATCAAGCTTCACATTTAAATTTTGCTTAGCAGAGCAGGGTCAGATCTTTCTACCTGCTGAGCACCAACTTGACTCACCTCACTCGTGTCTTCCTCACCCCAGCAAGGACAGAGGATGTTTAGGGTACAAATATGGTGAATTTAATTATTGTGAAGTCATGAAATTGTAAAAGATGAAGCAGCTGATGAAAACAAAGTCAACACACAATAATAAAAAAAAAATACCATAAAGCTATTAACAATTATTTCAGCTGGGAGAAGACAAGCTCATGGATTGTAACTGGTAGGATTCTGCTCCTACATTTCTCACTGTGTTGGACAGAATATCCAGAATTGATCTTGATGCTTTTGGACATCAAAAGTTGTGTGGGGTGCTTCACACAACAGATTTCCACATCCAAAGTCAGCCCCATCTGATGGGGCTGTGTTCAGAACACCTGCACATAAATTGTCAAAAAATATCTTCTTGATAGGCTCACACTGAGAAAACTGTGGGGAAATTGTAAGGTTATTTTTTTAAAGTAAGGCTAAGGCCTTACTTGTGTAGCTCCAGAACTGAAATTCTTGCATTGCAGGTCTGAGTCAGGTAACAAAACCCATTTTATGTCATGTCCTGCCACTGGATCTTCAGACTAAAACTAATTATAGTTCTTAAGGTGATAATTTCTCAGTATTATTAATTGCATGTGGTACCTAAGATATAACAGCTACACTGTACTTGATATCCTGACAATTAGCCCCAAAAATCAATTACCAGTCACATGTTTTTCCCACTGATACAAGAAGGAAAATCACATCGAATGCATACTTAGACTGATGAATTTCATGCACAAACACAAACAGTTTTTACTGAAAAGGAGAGTTCAGCTTCCCATAAAAGCCAAGCTTTTGTGATCATCCAGCCCTGGTAACTTTTTGGGCACTTCCAACTAAATCTGAGGGAGAGATGGAACCTTATGATCCATTTAACTCTGTGAAAATAATACAAGGAAGAATTTGTTTTGGAAGAATATGGTTTAAGAATAAAATAAGTATAAAAATACTTAAACCAGCATCTCTTCACAGATGAGTAGGTGGACAATTAAAGATTATATCCAAACAAGCCAAGCAGCTCTAAGTGATTTTGGATACCTCTATAAATCCTTCCTTTCTCCTCTATCTTAAAATCATTCCCCACAACACTTCAAGGATTTCATCCAAACAAGCGAAGCACCTCTGTGTGATTTTGGAGACCAGTCAAAATCCTTCCTCCTGTGTTTCTCCTGCAGCCATTCCCTGCAGAAGCTGGAGGAGATCTCCTCCCAGAGAGCCAGGCAGTGCTGGGGCATTCCCAGCTGGCTCCTGCCCTGTCCCTGAGCCAGGAGCAGCAGCAGGAGAGAGGGGCAGGCAGGCAGAGCCCTTTGCTGGCTTCCAGGGGACATTTGCTGCCTCCTGAGTGTCTGTGCACACAGATGGAGCCTCCAGCCCTGCTGCCAGCTCCACGCTGAGCTGTTCCCGACCCCATCCAGGGCTCAGCACTTGCTGCTGGCAGCGGGACACGGCCCCAGCACAGCTCAGGGCACCGCACACAGGGTCAGCTGCCCAGCTGGCCCAGAGGAACACGCAGCACACAGGGTGTGAGGAAAGGCTGGGTGTGGAGAATCCCTCTTGGAAGGCTGTTCTCCATCCCCTTTCTGAATTCTCTCCACCCTATTTCTGAATTCTCCATCTCTTTAGGAATTCACCCATGTGGACAACAATGCAACTTCAATGAATTTGATTTTTTAGTCACCTTCCACAGACTCCTTTAGAGTAACCCCTGGGCCAAGAAGCCAGAGGCAGCACCTGGAGCAAGGGCATTGCTGCTGTAAGCCTTAAACCATTTGTTTTCTTTGTGGCACTCTTTGCTCTCATGCTGCACATTCCAGCTGGTATCTCACAGAACCTGATGGACAGGACTCAGGTAAAAGATTCCCCACGTCTGGCAAAAAACATCATGGAATCACAGAGTATCCCGAGTGGGAAAGGACCTGCAAGGATCATTAAAGTCCAGACAACCCAAAAATCCCACCCTGTGCATCCCTGGGAGCGTTGTCCAAATGCTCCTGGAGCTCTGGCAGTCAGGACAGATTCCCCAGGCTTTTCCCAGATTCCAGCTGCTTATTCCTTGGGATCTGTGGAGAGGACAGAGCACTCCAGCAGAAGAGAAGAAGGGAGGAGAGGGTGGAAGACGAGCACTCTGTGGATATTTAGGAATAAAAAAGAAGTTTACAGGCATTCAAGTGTTTGATTGATATCTTCTATCCTGGAAATTCCTACTGGAGGTAGGAGAGCAACCCTGCTTGTGACGTTAACTGAAATCAGTATATAAAATAATGACAGATCAAGAATCTTTCATTTTCCAAGCTTCCTTCTTTGGTGCTCCTCTGACTGAAATGACTGGGCTAAGTGGTGTGATCTATCATGGGAAGTTAAAAAGGAAACTTTCTCCAAGATAAAGGCAGCATCATGCCCAGAACGAGAACACAGAGCCACAAACAGATGCCAAGCAATTGAGTACCTGCTGTTGACTTGCTGAATTCCTACAGCAGCTCATAAAACTTCTACACAACCACCTTGTGCAAATTCCAAACAGTTCCACACCCTTTGTGCCCCCAACAGATAATGAAACACAACAGAAATTAAAAACAACTTCAGCAGCCAGGGGTGTTCCTGAGGATTGGACTGCTCCACTCAACAGGTCTCACCGCTCCCTGTCTGGGTTTCTGCTTCCAGGTACAGAAAAGAACTTCTCCTTGCCTCCAGTTCCATTATGTGTGAATTAGAAATGCTCTCTGCATTGCCAGCTTTCCCA